>NC_135003.1:3257222-3866666 GCF_051020985.1 Nomia melanderi | reverse complement strand
TGTATTAAAGATATTGCAAAAGACAATAAGAATGTAAATACAAACAAGTTGCTGAGAACGTATTGGAGGAAAATGATTAATCGTGTAACTTAGATAAACAATTTTATTGCAAAAATGTGAAACTTGCAGACTCAGTTGCCAATCTGATAATTAACACCTTCTGCTCTGTTCAGAAATGCTAAGTACAATGTGTAAAGGCAACTGAAGCATATAGGTCATTATTATGTACACAAGTTAACCCGTTAACCAAGCGATTATACAATCGTGAAAACCTTTGGAACCATAATTGCAGACCACGGAGATCATTCAAATAAATGTTTCTGCGTAATACATTAAAAGCGATGTTGTTCGCGTGAATATAAGCCTTATGAGAAGTTAAATATAAGAATGAAGGATTTCTTAACAATTTTCACAATAAGCATTTTCAATTGCAATTATGTATAATTCCTTAGGAGATTATTTTTTATAAAAAAAGTATTTAAGCTCCGTGTTGATATGGTACAGTCAAACGTAATACAAAGGTTTTAGAAAAATGTCAAAACAAATATCTTAAAAGTCTGTTCTGTTATTTCAAATGTAGTGCCAAATTATAATCTACCTTAATTTTCACGTTTTAAGAAGTTCCTACTAATGGAGAATTAAAAGAATTATATCTCAGTGACCGCGGAATAACCCAAATATTCGAACATCACTATAATTTCCATTTTTGTCCCATTTTACCAATTTCCTAGTTACGATATTTCGTTCAGAACTATATAATAATCGATGATGCACAATGAATCACCCTTATTTTCTATCAATATCTCCGTATTATTAGTATCAACGATGAAATTGCAAAAGCAACATTCTATATCTAATCTATAATTTTTACAATTTATTCAGATCCAGTGTAAGTTCGTATTCTTATAAACAATTCTTTTCCGTTCAAGCATTTATAGTTCTCTGATGTTAAACAAAAAATGATCCGATTCGCCTCGGTCTACCATATTTGTACATATACAAAACTAGGAAACTTTCCAAACCCCAAGAAACGTATTGTTATCATTTTTATAAAAAATTCGAAATACGTCACTCTAATTCCATTAGTGTTAACACCGAGCAGTTAAATTGACTCTTTGGAATTCTTCTATAGAAACTTCATGAGCGCATCTATCGAGAGTTTAATTAATTTTCAATTCAGTTTGCGCATCACTGCCTCTATTTCTTTAATAATTTCTTACAGAAACATCTGTTCTCTTTTTCATAATTGCAAAAAGAATAAATTAAGAATTGGTCATTCTGATCCGTCTGATAGTTTTAGTGTTAATGTCCCATTTCAACCCCCGCCACCCTTGGGCGCCGCGCGTGGTGGTAACGGGACACAGTGGTGACGTCCGAGGTGCGTGTGCAGCGGATCGACTGCAAATTGCAGGCTGCAACGCCGCCGCGTGCGATTCCAGGCCAACTTATCCCCGAGAAAGCTGCGCCGCACCGTTCCGGCGCCTACGGAGGCCCGCGTGGGGCGGTGCACACGGCTACCGTGATCGGCGATCGCTCTGGCTCCCGAAGTAGGTGGAGAAAGACAACGCACGCGCGTCAGCGCGCACACAAGCACACCTACGTGCACAGGCCACACGATAATGCCCCGTGTTCCTTAACGATGGAAAAACTGACCGATAAAAACTGGTCACTGTATCGGCCGGAAACAGTAATCGAGCTGCCGAGTTCTGTAAACCGTGGCATTCTCGACAATTTGCTTATGTGCATTGTTTGAAGCCGTGAATTCCGAAGTAGCGTAAAGCCACTTTTTTGCGTTATCCAGGAGTTGTTGATGTAACCGGCTTATCCGAGCCAATTTAACCCATTGCCTTACAATATCGTGTCAGACTCATGATGAAAATTTCAGATAAAATTTAACAAACAAAACTTATCCAATTTATTTGAATGCAACTTATATATTATTCCTTTGTAAGAGTGATTATACCTTAGAGCACACATTGACATAGAATAAGACTGGAAAGGGGTTAATAATATTAAACATGTACACGTAATGACGACGTGTATGTAGCTAATGCTTGCAGCAAACATCAATGGAATAGATATGGAATGAATGAACGAAGATGACGATCAACTGATTGGTTGACTTGTGTTGTTTTGAAATACATGGGTTCAATTGTGTGAAGCACGTTCGATGAACCTGGATTTTGGGCGAAATGAATCTTTTACGTATAGTTATTCTTTATGTTAGTATATAATAATATAATATAATAAAATATATTCATATTAATTATAGTTTTGATTGGTTACGTGTAATTATATTGACGATCAGCAAAGTAGTGATCGAAGATATCAGAATTAGGAAATAAAAATATAACTGACAGAAAATTAGTTGAAAAAAAAAGGTAATTGATTAACCGAATTCCTGGGCCTAACCATCACGTGATAGCCTAACACTACTTGTGTTGGCTTAGCATATATTTGAGTTTGATAGCTTATATATTTTAAGTTGAACGATTTTGATGAGTTAATAGTTTTGATGTACAGTGTGTAGGAATGTTTATGGTATTATGAAGGTTTGCGTTGTAAACCTTTAATGGATGATGAAAGTGTGTTTTATTGTGTTTCTATTTGTGCTGCATAATGTAGTAACATGTAAAAATGATAGGAAAGTGAATATGCAATCTATTAATTTATCGTCTGTTTTCAATCTGTTGAGATGGAAATCAACGATTTATATATTCTAAAATATACAACCAGTTATCTTTATTCGCTGATGTTATTTACAGGAAAATTAACCATATAAATAAATTTTCGATTTCATAATGCTGGAAATCGGCCTTCAATCTAAACACTGACCTTGAATATGGATAAACAATCAGCTGCGCCAGAACCAGTTACCTATTTAAACCGACATTGTATGGTTTATTGTAACAAAACTATTTATAGCAAAGAGAAATTAATTCAATGATAAAGAACGCTTGCATGTCAGATAACGTTTCTCGCGCTGTTGAATTCTAACAACAAAGCATGAATCTTGTTCGTACTCTTACCATTTTTCTGTGTCATTTATAAATGTCTCAAAAATTTAAAAATATTTATCACAAAGAGGATAATTCAAATTTCTTCATTAGTTTCAGTGGTATTTATCTTTTACGATCAAAATTTATTTTGCAAGATTAATACGTCGTTACAAGTTGTATCATGCACGAAAATTTAAACTGTCGACTCAAAGTATTTATCGCAAAGACCACAGACTGAATATATCATTTCGATTATACTCGTCAATTTTATTGTTCTATCAACAATTTGTTCGAACCCCAAGGAATTTCGCGTTTATTATAAATCTAAAATAACACTATCAAAAACGATCGTAAATACAGAACACTGATAACACCAAAATGGACTTCGACTTCGATCAATATGTCACAAATAACACAGATTTTTCTTAAATCGAGCTAGAAATCTCACTGGCTATTACACTGCGAACAGTTTAACACCAACCCTCACTTGCACATAGTGTCCAAGCAAGTGATCTGAAAAGATCTGAATCACAGTATAAGTATGCAGTTACCATTCCACATTCAACTGCGTAGCATAAATCGATCGACCCCATATGAATGATCAAAGAACGTCCAACGAATACCATGAATTTATCCCTATTACCCAGGGTTCATTGATTAACAGCCAGCAAGGTTGTAAACACAATTTCGTTCCTTGCGTCGCACGCGCGCATCGAAACAGGCGGTGATTATTAATCAATCTTCCGCCGCTCATTTATCTCCATTTACTAAACGCTCACTTTCTTCAGCGATCGAGAACGTTCAGGCGGGCAACCTTCTACTCCATTAGTTCCGGTAACATAGCAGAACCAGCGTATCGAGTCGATATCAAGAGTACAATGTGCGCGAGTTGCATTCGATCGCATCGCGAATAATTCACGAGCGGAATCCAAGAACGAACCGTGTGTGTCTCGGTGGAATCGTCAGGGTTCGACGAGTCGCTGGACAGAGCAGCAGCTGCGGCACGTGCTAGCCAACAATGGGTCCGTCGGAAGAACCGCGCCGAGAGAACCGCGCGAGCAGGAAAAATCCTACGATTCGGAACGCCCGACGATCGACGGTGGGCGGGCATGCGTGCGTGCGTGCGTGTGTGCGTGTGTGCGTGCATGCATTCGAAGGAAATCGTGAGTCAGCCGTCGAGTTATTAACGGCTCGAGAGAATCCCGCGGCCACGTGGTGCACGCACGTTCATTGAAGGCGCCGGAATGGTACAAAGGTGGATGACACACCTAAGGATCGCGAGCAGAACTACGCTCGACGCTGCCGACACGCCGATGTGTGACAATGGCGATTACCGGCTTGTTATGCATTCATGACAAATTTGGAAGCACAAGGTTGCACGGAATGCACGCGATGCGAAGAAATGAATGTGCCGTTAATTTTTAAACTGACGTAAGACATACATTTTTGGTCTCGAGACAATTAACCAGGTAATTGTGGAATCTAGTTTGAAAAATTTCTCATTGTATGCACAATAAAATCAAATAATAAAATGTATAGTCGTCAAACCCAGGGCAAATGCACCTGTAATATACTCGAACGAAAAACTAAAGCAAAATGAAGAAGAATTACGCATTTATCCGAATATATTAGAGTTAGAACCATTTTGCGTTTTGAAAGAGAATCAATGGAATAATAAAAGAAATAATAAAGAATTTATTTATAAGAAATGCTATAACATTAACTTTCAAATACAACTGCTTATTCGTTATCCCGTCTTTTCAGTTTCATTCTGTTTTGACAGATGTGCGTCGCGATATTCGGAGAACGGCTAAAAGAATCCTACCTTGTATTTCTTTAATATTTCATGAGGAAGGCAGATTGCGAGGGATAAAATATTGAGGACACTTCGCAGAACGACGATGACAAAGAGCATATTTTACATGTAAGGATAAAAATTCCACAAAAATTTGAGTCCAGTCATAATTTCTACTAATGGTGAAATCGTAGAGATACTTTCTTTTTGGAGATTAAACAGCTTCTAAAACCTGTTCACGAGGTGGATAATGAAGCATAAGCATTGTAAGCGTGATTTAGCAGCGTTACGCTACAAAGTTTTTGCACTGTATTTAAATTCCTACAAGTTTTTAAACAAATGGAAAACACATATAATACAACTGCTAACGAGTAAAACTGTGATCGAGACCAACAATAATCGCTTGCGTAACGACAGTAAAAATTCAGCTTTATACTCTAACAAATTCTGTCGCAACGTGCGGTATGCAAGCGTACGTCTCGATGAACTGTTTGTGATATTAACGATGAGATCTGCGACATTCCACAAATTTCGATAAAATTAAAATGAATGTTTTAATTAACAGAACAGGATTTTACAAGGTTGATACGTATAAAACTGAGAAATTTAAGATTTGACATATAAAAATGTATTATTTCGTAATTATTGATATCTTAAAATCGTTAACCCTTTGCGGGCGGTTTTCTACAGTATCAAAAGTTGCTTTCATAGAAAGCTATATTACATATTGACATATTAAATACTCCCTTTGTCCCATAATAATCCGTAATTACATAATAAAATGAGTTTCAAGCACCATAAAACTATTTCTTACAGAACAAAATAAGATCGCGTGGAGCGAAAGTAAAGCTTCGCAGCCAAGGGATCCTACTTACAAGTTTAAAATGCAGTAACGAAATTACTGAAAAATTCAGAAACTATCTAAACACTCAAAATAAAAATTAGGAGTAATATTTTTAATTTATAGTTTAATTTAATCTAATTTTCTTTTATAATAAATGTTGCGTTCTGCATTCATTTTCGTTTGCTACTATCATTATGGGATAAATAAAATTCATCAACTGCTATTATTATTATAGAACAGGGGGAGTAATAAAAAAGAAGAAAACTCTGTGCTGATATTTTGTTGTTCGAATATTTAAATTATTTGTTTATAATTTTTGGTTCTAAATATGGGAGCCTAATGTCTTCAATATGTTGGCAGTCGCCCTTAAAGGGTTAAATATCTGAAATGAGTTGTAAAATAAATAACCACTTGAATAGTATAGTAACTATATGGAGAAACCAAAACAAATATTACAATGTTGTTAAGTTGTTACAAATGTTTCATTTTGTTACAATTTCTATAAGGACTGTATATTAATCATATTAAAAACTCGGTAATTCTAATGTTAATTCTGTTTTCAAACTCAATCCAATTTCGTTAATCACGTTCGTTGCTCATGGTGTTCCATTTCAAGCATTCCAAGGAAACCGTGCTCAATATGGCTTGCAATTTGCGCGGTTCTATTGAAGACATTTAGACCGTAAGGCGACAGTTATTGAAATAGTCAAGCAACTGATTTGACTTGCATACTATCGTATCTTTCTTCCTGAAAACTAGAGATTCGATTTTCAATGTAAACAAAATTAAATACTTATGGTTTCCGTGTATGTATACATACATATACACATATACTGCGCTTTTTGTATTTTTTACTGTGAGATTTTGTATGTGTTCATACTTGAAGGTAAAAAGTTTCTTGATACACATATGAGTTAATCGCCTAAGCAAATGCTGTACGTCAAAACACAAAGGGCTAACCCCTCAGACCTCAGATTTGAAATTCAATTTAACGCTAGAACTAGTACAGGGGAAAGGGTTAGGTCTATTGGATTATACCTAAAAAAGAAAAACATTCTTTTGTTTCTTTTTATGTAATTATTAAAAAAATACACAGATTCATTTTGTTGTTTATTGTTTAATTTGTGTAAAAAAAATCCAAAATAGTCAATTTAATTGCTTGATAGTTCTAATGCTAATAAGTATGAATATTATTCTATTTACATTGATTGGATTCTATGATTCAATGGATGTATATAATTAATTATTCCATGTGACAAAAACAACCATGAGTTAATTAGATTTAGAATCGAAATTTGTTTACAAAGTTTCGGTATTGGTTTGAAGCAACATAAACGATTAAGTCGGCGCAGGAATATTTTCTGTATGAATATGACCCAAGTGTGACCTGACTCGATTAAACCGATTGAGCGTAGCAGCGGCATGTTTATTCAAAAGTCATCCGAGTTCCGCTTTAAGTCAGTAGCATCATTATACGCGACGAAACACCTGACACCAGTGGAGCAACAATTGAAATGTACAAATTACACATGCTTGAAAATGTAACAACATCAACCTTATTAGAATAAGATTTAACACGAAGGACTTAAAACAATTTCATAAGTATCCCCCGTATACTGTTAGAAATTATTTCCTTTCCTTTTATTTTAACACAAATGTTAAATCTTTAACACTAAAACTACCAGACGGATCTTCAAAATGATCCATTGTTGATTTCTCAATAGATGCACCCTTAGAATTTCTATAGAGAAATTTCAAAGAGTCAATTTAACTGTTCAGCAGTTTTAGTGTTAAACATATTTTTATTGTAAAAAATTTAACCCTTTGCGGTCGGAGATGCTTTGAAACGTACAAAACCTTCAACAGATGAAGCTAAATTATATATCAATTGCTTAATTAATAGAAAAAGAAAGAAAATAAGTGCTGATCTCTTGCTGTTCGAGTAATTAAATCATTTATTTGCGATTTCGTCTCGCCGAAATGTCGACATTCGTCCGCAAAGGGTTAATACTAATTATAAACGATCTCGTATTTTACCGGTGCAAAATCAAATTAATTTTACATTTATTGATATTAAAATTTATAACGAAGTGCCGTTACATCCTCTAAATCAAGTGATGTTGAACTTCCACCCAATTTAACTTTCGAAATATTTGAGTAATAATTATATAATAATTACATAAACAGTATACGAATGTTACAACTGGGCAAGCTAGCTGTTTCATAATTACCAGAGTTTCATCGAAGCGCGAATAATAAATAGAACGACCATGTAACACCTTAACCAGAGTCAGAGAAGCACACTGATTTTAACATTTAACTTTTATTTTTGGTTTCGCGTAGTTTCACCAACTACACTGTTACACAAGGATGACGTAAACTATTAGATAGAGAATTAAAGGATGATATAATGTGTCCTTTTACAGACCATTTAACTGGGCCAAGCTGTGGCCCTGAAATAAACATGGCTTGAAAAAAGTCTACGAGAAGAATAAATGCCTGGATTATATCAGTACACTAAACGAATGGAAAAACAGGTAGAGTTCTAGACATTGATGTTTATAATAAAATAAAAAAGCTGACATGTTCTGAAATAATAAGTGTTCGTGTTAACCGGTCAACCTGTAAAGCGGATAATTAAATATGAATGTAAACGATTTGTCTCATCTAGCCTAGTAACAAGTGACAGTACGATGTTACTCGCACGAATAAAAATATTCATTATAATATGTCCTTGGATAAATAAATGAATTTATTTGATAATTTCTGATGTACCTTTACACTTTCTATAATCACAAGATACAGAATTTGAAATTGGTCATTTTGATGTTTATTAGTTTAGTATTAAACTAACATCAAATGAAAAAAAAAGAAAACTTTCAAAAGATAAATAATTAACATTAACAATACATCTGCTCCCAAAATAAATATGCAATTTTGTTCCAGCTTAAAAGTAATTAACAATAAAATAAATTCTACAAGTTACTAATCCAAAGTTAATCCAAGCAACAAACCATAGCAGGGGGTTTAAAAATGAATCAAGGCAGAATGTCAGCAAATAAGAATAAACCCCACAAATTCGTAGCGCTGGTTATAGAACCAGCCCAGAAAAGAATCGTCAACGCCAGAGCGGAACCACTGGGACAGTACGGGAATTAAAGAAAAACCAATCGGCCGTCCGAGCATATTATGCAGCCACGGAATTTCAATTGACTTTGTCCCGGTTAGCGCCGGAATCTCTGTTCCGGCACGCGGGAGCCCGGCATCACGGTAGTCGGCCTCGATGGGATGCGCCGCTTTTAAACGGTCATTTTATTTTTAACTCTACATTCAATTGTCCGCGGCCGTCGACTGAGACAAAAGGTGGCGTTTATTTGAACTCAATAATATCGACTGGCCGTCGAGGCCGCAGGATCCACGAGCAGTCGTCGCGAAGAGCCACGCAGCTTTGGAGAACGCTTGGAGAACACCTGTTTCGGTCCCCGACTATGCCTGTTACTCATTGGTAAACGGAGGATTTTATGCATTTATGACAAATACGAGTGTACACAAGTGCAGAATGTATAATAAAGAAATGACTGTAAGCAATTAAGAATGTTGTTATTTTACTTTCTTTTTGTTACGAAAAAATATAGGATACAGTCGATCCCTAAGGAAAGATAAAAGAAGTTGCGTTGAATCGAGTTTTTGAGTAAAAGAAGTTCAAGGAACGAAAATTTGTCTCACAGAGTTTTACTTATATGTACATGTGATTTTCAATTTGTAGAAGAGGACCTTCTTCTAAATTTTAGTTGTAGAGTACTAATTCTTTCAACAATGAATTCTTTAGTTTTTTAGATAAACATGTAATTCTTCTTTGTTTTTCTTTGGTTTTTCATTAGAATATACCCTAAGTGCATTTGTCCTACGATTTACGAGTACACGCTTCATTTTTTGATTTTATTAAATAGGTTATTATTATATTTAATAGGTTAAATGGAACACAAGTAACTGAAGTTAGAGAGTTTTTGAATTTCAATTGTACAAGTTTTTGCAGCAGAACGGATAGAAGAAATTTAAACGCTCAAAATTCTCGTGAGAGTCAACGTGTCAAAGGTAGCAGTTCCGGTCTCGAGGAATTAATGGATTATCGTAGAGTCTCAGTTTTTGAATATTTCAAACACCCCGAGGTGCAATTACGATTCTCGCGTATCGTGCTCGCGTTGTCATTTCTTTTCTCCCCTCGTCCGCGCTCTTATCTAGATTAACGTTCGCTACCTCACCGCGTATCTACGTCGTAAATACCGCGGGAAAAAGTGTGCGCCAGTTGCTGTTGTAATATAGGGTGACCGGAGGTTTTTAGTGCTCGACGTTTTCGACGCGAAAGATTGGGGGAATTGAACCTTAGGTTATGGAAATATGAACTGCTATAATAATAGGGTAGACCTGTTGTATTTGATTGTACTGTATTGTAATCAGAAAGTGAACGTTAAATATTAAATGGCACTATTTTTATCTTTGGTCATAGTTCAGAATTCGCGCAACAGTCTAATCGAAATTTGTCCTGGTACTTTCCACGTACAACACGCGAATACTGTTGAGATTGGAGATTAATATTAACGGACCGAGGGAATAATTGAATTTCACTTTCACGTATGTTGTCTATTTGATTTTAAGGATTGTCATATCATTGTTGTAAGTCTGATAAGACTGAATACGAATGAAATCTGAAATATAGAAAAATGAGATTACATTGCGGTATTGGCAAGTCATAATTTTTTAGCGGAATGAGAATGTTTTATTTTAAATAATTATAATGAAATGTTGCGAATAAAATTTAATGATAAATGTTTCCATTACCGTCCAAGCATTAATATTTATTAGGAGAAAAGGCGATTTCTCTTTATACGCAATTAAACAGATACAAATATTAATTTATTCACAGAAAAATTAAGAATATTTTAATAATGCATGTACATTTAATTTTCGTTCTTACAGAAATTCTCAAAATGACTTCAATTTTCAATTTTCTTGTTGAATACAAAATCTCGGTTGATCGTACAATTTAGGAATAGATTTCTTTCCCAACGTGTATTGTACTTCTTTACTCGAACTTCCTCGAGCAGAATTCATTCACAAGAAAAAAGTTACGGGTAATAACATACATAAAAGCATCGTGGGGGATGCAAATGAGATACGACGCGCAATCTCGTAATACAATCAGCGACTGGTTTTGTTTTCGAAACGGTGCACCGATAAAGCCAGAAAATCGTTAACACGATCCACTGGCCACTCTCTCGAGACGCGTATTTTTCAATGACGCCAACAGCTCGTTCTTCAAATGGTATTACAGAAATATTTCATGGAATTTTAATTAAAAAGTTATCATATGCATTAATATGAAGCAGTCACAGAAGTAGTAGCAAAAGAGAAGTAGAAGAAAACAATTTTACGAATATACATATTTTCTTTACGAATTTCTTAAAATTCAATGTACATGGTTATTTAATAATTTTAAAAAATGAACGATTAAAAATTACAGATGTCATATTTCTCAACGGCCAGTTACAATCACGAAGTAACAAATTTTTTAGAATCACTGTTTTACAAGAATATTCTAAAGTAATAAGAAATATTCCTCTTACCACTATATACGTAAGAAGTAAAAAGTATTAAATGTGACAACAAAAAACTATACCATTCTATATATTTTTATAATCAAAATTTTTAATTTTTCGTTACAAATTTCTTTTTCCATAAACATACAAATCCAACCTACAAAAGCATTATCAGAACTAACGACCAACTTTTTCCCAGCTTTCAAGGAACTCTCCTGGATCAACCCATACGCGACCACATCAAAGTCCATTAAACCAGTGATTTCCAAATTTTATGTTACCACGCTCCCTATTAAAAAAGGTCTAATCTTGCCCCCCCCCCCTTTTCATAAAATAATACACACACACTTTCAAACGGTAAAAAATGTATTAATACTGCGTTGCATAACTTCAGCACCACCTATATTTTTAAGTGTTTCAAATCTTTGATTAAGAATGTATAAAAATTAATTTATCTGAGTTTAAAGAGAATAACACATTTCAAGCAAATCTTAGTAATGTATCGAATAAATAAAACGAGATATACTAAGAAATGTGATTTTTTATTATTGCATAATTATAGCATCGTAATAAAAACTGTCAATTAGAATAATTATGAAACAGTGGAATGATTTTATAATTTAAACTAATAATTAGTGGGACTCCCTTTGTTCTATATTAAGTGAAAAATCTGATTTGGCATACTGTCGATAAGTTTTCGTAGGATTTCAGTCTGAATTTTGTTAGCCACTGCAATAATGGAATGTTCCAACCCTAGAACGTCTTGGTACTGATGATTTTCGGTATAAACACCGAAAACATTTATGATAATAGCCCAAATATTTGAAAGTTACATTTCTATTAAACTTCTCGCGCCTCCTGTTTTGGAAATCGCTACATTAAACATTTCCCCAGAACTGCCAATCGACTGGTAACAGGCAACGCTCGGTAATCGGAAAGTCCGAAACTGGTACCAGTGGAACGTCAATTAAAATCGTTCGCAATTAGGTTCGCCACCTTCCTTCGAGCAAACGAACGTATCACACGTGGCGCTTTTAACGGCGTCGACAACCGCAGCCGGGAACGCGACAACGATTTCCGGTCGGTTCATGGAAGAAGAAGGCGATAAAAAAGGATAAAGAATGGCCGGGAAGGGAGACACCAGCTGGGGAAGCGAACACGAGAAAGCAAGACGGAGTCATCGCGCGAGAGAGGAAGACGGGAAATCAGAATGAGAATGAGGATAAGAAGGAGAAGGTGAAGGATCGGCGTGAAGGAGGGAGGAAGAGCAAAAGAGAAGAGAAACGAGAGACGAGCGAAGAGGTAGGTGCGGTGAGTCAACGCGCGGGAACGGCGACGAATCATCGTCAATTTCACCGCCGCGGAGCTATGCCGACCGGCGACCAGTGACGTAATCGCACCGCGAAGGCACCATTCGCCCTTTTATTATAGCGTTGCCACAAGAACGATCTGCTTTTCTGCAATGCAAAAGAAGGGGAAGAGGAATAATGATCCTCGGCCCGATTTCCCACATACACAACGAGCAGCCGCTGCCACTTCCAGGTAGCCACTGATAATTTCCACTTTGCATATCCGCCGACATTCTCCGCCGGCGTTTATGTCAATGGCTTCTCGTTCCTCGGCTCTTAGAAAGGGGACGTGGTTTTTTAGGGCTATGAAAACGATGATTAGGTCCACTGTGTTTTAATTGTCGATTCTTTCGATTCTTGTGGTTCGAAGTGAGTTTGGTGTATTTTTCATTTTTCGGCTTGCATCGATGTTGGTTTACTTATTAACCAGTTAACAACTACGTTTAACGAGTATACGCATCATCTGAAAACTCAAAATGAGACTAATCTCTTGAATGATGAATTATTTATTTGCTCAGATACACGTGTAAGTCTTCTTCGTTTTGTTTTAGTTTTTCGTTAGAATATGTTATAGGTACATTTGCACTGCATCTGACGAGTATATATTTCATTGCTTGACTTTGTTGCGCATACAATGAGAGATTTTTGAAACTAAATCCCACAGTTTACTGGTTAACGACGATGTAATGTTCTTGTTTAATCATTTCAGAGTATTTGGCAAGCGTTTAATTCTTATACGCCTAATGCGAACGATTTAAATTAGACGCTGAGAAAGTTGCCAGAAGCTGAGTAATTAGATGAAATTTTTAAAGCTCTGAGTTAAAGTGGACCGGGCAGAACGTTCGACGTGTAAAAGTTTCAAGGGGAAATTATATAATAAATTACAGTGTATGTAATCATATAAATTAGTAAGCAAGAAAATATGCGTATAAATATGGCTACTGCAGCTGCTGGACCGGAACGATCCTGCATTCGTCATACGAGGATTAAATGGAAGGAACTGTGACTCATTGTATCTGTACCTCTGTTCTAAATATTGAAATTAGACTACTGATCGTGGCTCAAATTTCCTCGGGTTATGTAACTCAGAGATTACATTCGTGAAAATGAATGAGGATTCGACTGTGTCGCGCGAAAATTAAACTGCAACGAGGTAAAGCATCGCAAACACTGGAAAATGAACAATTGAAAATAGTTAAAAGGAAAATGGAAAAGCAACAAGGTAATGATAAAGAGAACTTATGTTAATTGAAGATTCTATAAATCTTAAAGGTTAAAACAAAAAAAGAATTTTCGAGTTACAGGAATTCTCTTGTCAGATAAAAAACTTGTGCTCGATGGAATACAAGGTGGCTGACACAGCTGCCACATTTATATCGATTACACTTATATACTGAATCGTTAAGCACCGTTGCTTATCCGACAGAGGAAAAGCTTCGAATAAATTCGCTTCGGTCGCGGCGCCTCTCTTCGCCACGCATTTCGGCGTAACGTCTGTGGAGTGGTTGCAAAAGGGCGCCTTACTACGATGCCTTTATCACCATAAACGGCTCATTTACCGCTGAACTGCGCACTGAGAAAACAGCTCTTTCGTGTTTGCGCAGGTTCTACTTAAGCTTCTTTATTTCTATAACCCTTTCACTGCAGACTTTTTGGAGGGAATAGTAAATTTTTCAAATTTAACACGGTGAATGCCACGAGAGTCACCGGTGACCTCCAACCAAATTGAGTTCACTCAATTAAACGATTATTACTCGAAAACATTTCCATATTATAAATAATTCTATTTAATTCGTTGACATTCAGCTAGCTGAACGTGCAATAATAATAATGCAATTCAATCAAATGATTTAATATTATATTTGTTCCATTTTGTGCATTTTGCTCTATGAAATCGTGCGGCATTCAACGTGTTAACAAATAGTATGCAATAGTTCAATCATGCCTCGACGTGTCTTTAGAAAATTTGGAAAGTATGGTACTCTTGAAAACAAAGTTTTGGATACGGTCCAATAATAAGTTTGCTTGTGCTTTCGTGACCACTTTGTAGCCATTTCCGTGGCCATTTTATGAACATTTTTGATATTTTATATTTACACTTGAACATTCTTTTTAGTGGTGACTGTACAGAAGAATTTCGAAAAGTAAATATCACTTCGGTCAATGTCCAGAAGTCTAGGACAAGTATACGCGTTACTCAAAGTGAAAAGGTTAAACGCCAAAGGAAAGCAAGCCGTGTCAGAAAACCGTTACTGACCTGAATCAGTTTTAGATTTCAAACGCGTGTGTTATCCGCATAGTGGTCGCGTTTTATCTCCGCCAATTCTTAGAATTAAATTTATGGGGTAAGTCTCTGTGTCATGTCGTGAAATAAATGAACTGAAGATAGACCTTTCCTCGGTGTTGGGACACTCGACTGCTGATTTCACCTCACCGGCGCGCTATATTTCCCATTCAACCTCCTAACATGTTGAGAGTTCAGTGAACAGTCGGTAATTGTTAGAATTCTGTGTTCCCAGATAATGGTCTCGATGTAGTTCCACTTGCGATCAGTATGCGGATTTTGTTTTTAGGTTTCAAGTTTTCTTACGTAAATGCAACTCAATTTTGCAAAAATACGAAAGTCGATACTAAATTATAGATGTTTATGCAAATGCAAAATAAATATATGGACTGTGCGGAAAATATATATTTGGATATTTAAATTTATTGTAATTTAAGTTACAACATACTGCAATGGTTTTTTTTGTTATTGTCATTTACAAATTGATCTGTTATCATTTGTTTTTTACAATTAGTTTATCTGTTTAAAAATGACATCTCCCAACAAATAATTCACACATTGAAATTCATATTGCGTGTAATATAACGTAAAGCAATTCGTAAAAAGTACACAACGTACAAAACGCATAGAATAAAAAATGCCTTAATCTTTTGCACTCCCATGTGGAATGTGATTTGACATCAGATTGATGAAAAAATGCGCTTCTCTGTCGAGGCATTTTCAATTGGTCTTATAATATTTTCAATAGTGTCAGTAAAAACAATTGTTTTCACTGTTTCCCATTGCATCTTTCAAAATATGTTTCAAGTAAAACACAAGAAATAGTATGAGAATAATACAAAAGGAAAACGTAAGAGGAACTCGAAGCGCAAAGGGTTAAGGTTCGACGGTGTACAAAACGATCCATTCGATTCACCATGCTTCGTCGGCCGACGCGCGCGCGACGACCTTAATACGGACAGTGAAAGACTGACGGAGAAGGATCGTCGGCCTCGCGGTCGTTCAGCGTTGCAGCGTGTTCGAGAAGTTTATTTCTAGGAGGACGAAATTCACAATAACGATCCGAGTGCCGCGGCCCGCGGTCGCAGACGAGAGCTCGAGATATTTCTGCACGACGAATTAGCAGGCTGCACTGCTGCAACATACATGTGTCGGTTTCGTCGTCGTTGCCCGACGCCGTCGTCGGCAGCGCGGGAGGGGAAAACGAAGAAGGCTGAAGGAAGGAGACGCTTGTCGCGAGCGTGAAAATATGAAACAAACGGTCAAACATGGGAGAGGACCGAATAAAACGAAGATATAATGAGGCTATCGGGAAAGAAAGAGAGAAAAATGTACGAGGAAACAGACGGAACCACAGGAGAATGAGAGAGATGTATAAGACGATTTATTCGTCATTAAACTGAGAAGAACTTAATTATTTTCTTTTCGTAAGATAAACGTACCAATAAACTAAGCGCAACTATAAACATTTGATATTTATACATAATTATATTTATAATTTGTAATATAAATATATTTTAATTATTAGGTCAGTAATTTACAATCTATACTATAAATATATTTGAATTACTAAATGAGTAATTTATAATTTTAAATACAAACATATTGTCCTTACAGCTTCAAAAGGTTAGTTGTCGACGCATTTACCTTAATATCGGTTCTAGCTGAATCGGTACTAGTACAATCTACCCAGCTCGCGGAGTGACGCGTGTCCATCAAGATCGCATCGATTTCACTCTTTCCTTGGATTACGCTGAATCACACTTGAAAGCAAGAGCGACGAACGCGAAGGACAGTCCTCGACTTCCTTTGCGAGCGACTCGCGCTCGGCAACCCAGCGACAGGTTTTCCTTGTCTCGCTTAATCATCCTCTGCCGGCAATTGCGGCCGTGCGTCCGCGGAATATCTTTAACGAACTCACTATCGAACGGTTCGCGCGTCGAACACGTGCAACTAAATTGTTTTTTTTGCGAAGCCGGATCTCACGATCAGCTGCTTTGACGCAAACCGTTTCAACTTCCGTTCATCACGCTTATTAATCATCAAGAGACCGATGATTTTTATATTAGCCAACTGCTATTAGAATAATTAGCGATTTAGCATCGAAGTTCTTATACTAATACCTAATTACTCACGTTACTACATATTTTTATTCGATATCAACTTTCTTATTATCTTTGTTTTCAAGGAATTTGGAAGCTCCGACGATAATCGTGGCAGTCAACGTGTTCGATGATTTCATACTAGATGACTCAATCTGCAAACTCTTATTAATATTTTTACGCACACTTTCTTTTGTTAGATACTTGTATATGTTGATTGATTGAATGCTTTTTTCATTTTTGGATAGTAATTATTCTTTTCTCGTGGTAGGCTTCTTTATATATTCATTCAAATAACAAGATAAATAAGCTTGAACGAGTAATCGCTGTAATGCTTGATGGAGCTAACAAAACGCATGCACAATAGATAACACAAACACTTCGAATAATGAATAGATGCTTATTCGAGTAACTTAGTTATTTGACTAGTTATTCAATGAAATACAATTCTGCTTTATACAGAAAAAAAGTGAAATGAGAAATCAGATGTATGTGCAAGAACTGAATCAGTGTTTTCAAAATGTTGATACAGTATAAAATATCATCTATAAAATGCATCATTAAGTATAAAATACAAAAAAATAATAATTCTTTTAGTAAACGTGGTTTTTATAAAATTAGTTGTCCCATAAATAACAATTAATAAAGAAGTAAAAATTCACAAATAAAAAATCGTTGCTTCCAAGAAACAAGAATCCACATTCTTCATGCATTTTAACGCACAGTATTCTTGCCACATTCGTTTCCAGAAGAAAATATTACACCGACTAATTTTGAGATGAATTAAACATAATTTGCTCGACGCTTACCGAAACCCGTTCCAACGGTACAAACTGCATGACTGCGCCCTTTGATCAGCAACAAGTGTCGCTTAAAATCAATTGTCAATAGCGCGCGGGAAATGAGATGAATGCGGCGAATGCGATGAGAAGGAATTTGTTGGCGGAGGAACGATAATAAGCTCACAGTGTGTTTACGACCTTGCAGGGTTCGTTGCAGCAACAAGGATCCCCAATTACGACGGAAGTGTGAGGACACTTGAAGTTATGGAATAACTGAAAACTTTCAGAGCTGATATAATTTTTCTGTGCAAAAGGAACAACGTTTAATAATATTTAAGCATGCACTTTTCAATCGTAATATCCAACAAATTTACAATTCCAAGTATAAAATTAAATTTAAATACTTCCATTTTAAAATCATTTATTATAATTTAATTTTCTGTCAGTTATGCCTTTGACACCTTTGATCACGCTCTATCCCAGGTTATGAACACTTTTACACTATTTGCAAATAAATGTTAACATTTTGTTATGTATCTTTTATGTATTTGTATTTATTTTTATTTTTATATTATTAGTTGCAGTTTCATTTTGTTCGGTACCTATTCAACGGAATTTAGTGATTGGTAGCACTTCTAGAAGGCATAAGAAAGTAATGAACACGCATGCAAAGAGAAACTATAGTCTCTAAACGAGTAATTGTCTCTGTAGGAGAGACAAGTTTATTAAGATGTAAATACCCAGTGACAGTGCTAGAAACAATTCGTTTTTCTTTTTAACGTAAGTGAATACTTACATAATGTTACAAAGTGACTTGTATATCAAGATCTATGAGCAGCATACAAATGGCCCGGAATTTGTATAGTATGATGAAAAAATCATGATGGAAGTAATACTTTCTGTTACTTTGAATTCACCTTGGCTTGACAATGGAAGAAATTCAAATTGTCCGATGGCGATGGAAGATATGGGAGTGAAAGTTAAATGTGAACATACCGTTACAGTGAACTATAAAGTCGGAAATATTATTCTTTGTGTACTCAACGGTATATTTCATTCTAAAATTCTAAATACTTATGGATTTACAGAACTCTCAAGTCTGTAAATTATAAGGAAACAAACACACTGAGACATGTTAATGACACATTTAATTAACTTGTTCTTTATATTCTTCTAAAAATCTATAAAAACAGGAATTACTTTTGTAAATTAGAGAGCAAGATTCTTCCTACTAATACCAACGTAGTTCAAGACCTACGAATCTTTGTAATATCGTACAACTATATTTTTCTGTGGCTATTGGATTCATTATCTTTCATAAGCGCAGCCTAAATCTTGCGTTCAAAAAGAAGAAATGAAAAAAGGGGGAAAAAAGAAAACGAACAGAACCCGCATAGTTCATGTGGTCCGAAGTACCCGGTTATCCGACGGCGTCGACGGTTACGAAACTTGCAAAAGTGACCTAAATCCCGGGTGTACGGGCAGCGATATCTTAGAGGCGTGTTTAGAATGGTCTGAAGATAGCGGCGAACGCTCAATGGCGTCGGCAGGACAATTGATCCGCGGACTTTATTTCGTGCCGACACGCGGTCCGAAACCGTCAAAGGCGATTTCCGGTTCGGTCAGGGACAAAAAGTGGTGCAATATGAAAATTACGCTACAATTTAAAAAAATGCACCGGTCAGTCTTTGCGCAATTTCAACGTTCCTCGAAAGTTCGACCTAACACCTCGTTACAATGTTTTACTTCCCGCTCGAAAGTATCGCATATAACGTAAATTGTATCGCAACGTTTAACTTGAAAACATTACGCGCGTTTATTCGTATTTTATGAAGGGACCACGCGAGCAAACTGACTTTCGATACAAAACGATTTATTCAAACCGATAAAATGGCTAACGTTCGTACACTTCGGTTTCCTACGAAACCGTTTACGAAACCGTTATTTCCTCCGCGGATATTTATTTCGTGAATGTAAATACAATGTAACGTGAAAAGCATCGGCTATCTCCGTGTTAAATAATCAACACATTCAGGTAAGTTGATACCAGTGCTTAATGTTCTACATAATTCGAAGTATGCAAAAGATATTACGTTTACGCATAACCTGTACTCTTCGATAAGTGTTCAACATTATTGTTTCTAACACCATAATTTTTGTTTTATATTTACATACAAATTGTGATAAATTATTATTCTTTCAATTATGATTATTAAATTTATAGTACTAACAGTTATTGAAACATTAGGGAGCCTTCCACAATATGGCCAAAACGTCAACGTAATCAAGTCAAAATAACGTCCCACGAATAACCAATCCACGATTATGTACTTCTCGTTGAACAAGTTGACTGCCACAAGAATTTTGAGCGTTTTGCATAATATTACTTATTGTTTCATAACAAAGCCAAAATATGTTAAAATTGATTATTATCGTATCATTATTATAGTTTCGTATTGTAGCTCTCAAGTAACACTGTCATATAGCTACTACCTATGTAACTAAACATGTTGATCCGATGCCTATTTTCTTACAACTGTTTTCAAGTAATTTGGAAACTCCGGCTGACGGTGACCGTGTTGATAAGAACGTTGAAAAACAAGAAAAGATCTTCAACAGCTGAAAAAACGACGCTATTTTCTTCCGTCTCGTTCCCACGAGGCTAAGAAAGTCCGGCATGCTACCATTTCGCTGAACGGTTCCAGTCTTATAACGCGTCGCGGTATATCTGCAGCCGTGTATAAAGGGTAACGAAAAAACGGATGTAAACAAGTTGGTGAACACTTACACGCACGAGACGACGCCGCTGTGAATTCGCAGATACGGCGAGGTTCGTCGTTGACTTATTGGTAGTCAGCCAATAGCATTGTCCCCGTTTGTTAGCGACGCAACAACGGCGCCCATTGGCATCGGCATACCGAAAAACGACCGTCGCTGATTTCTCCTCTATTGTGCGCGTCCCGGAGAGGTCCTCTCTCTCTCTCACACACACACACTCTCTCTCTCTCTTGCCGTCTGACCGCTCTCTTGTTGTTTACCGGGCGATATTTAACCTGACTCTGTTCACCTTTGATACCGCGCGCGCGGCCAACACCGAGCAGTCACAGGAGGAAAAAAAATGGAACGGCACATAGCACGCGCGTGTATACACATACGCGCAAGGTTAAGCTGCGCGTCGGTGAAAAATTGTTTGAGCCGGAGACGGCCAGCGGAGGAGCAGCACGGGAAACGGATTATCACTCGGTGGTATCGAAGCACCGTTGACGTTCTTCCACGTCGACAAAATAGTTCCCGCGACGGTCCCGTAACGGCTAGAGACCGTGCAGGAGCAGCTCTCGGTCCTTCGAGAGTCCAACAGCACACACAGTCCGTTCAAAGATCCGTTCTCGGGTGCACGCGTGTCAACCGTCGCTAAGAATCTGCGCGATCAACGGACAATCGTGGAAAATGTTTCCCCGCTGAGCGTACCACGACGACGATCGCGTGACGACGTGCGAACGTCGATCGAAAAGGCGTCCGCGCGTGCACGCCGAACGAGCTGATTCCACGCGACGTAGAAGAAAATGCATCGAAACAACGTTTGATTCGCGTGTTGTCGGCCGCCGGTGACACACCACGCAGGGCTCGCGGCAAGTGGAACGAACGCGTGGAAATTTCTTTCGTGCGGCGAACAACGCGTCACGTGACCGCGACGCGACCAAGACGTTCGACGTCGAACGGTGATCGTCGGTAAGTAAACGGTTCTCTATGTGTGGACCTGTGTATTCGTGTATCTGTGCGTGTATGCGTACATGTGTGCGGGAGGCTCTAGCCTGAACTCACCCCGTGTGCATGGAACCGATATCTCAGCCGGTACCACGTGTCTCCGCGTTCACGAGCGACGACGCAACGCTGTTCCCAGCTTCTGGAACCACTTCGCGCGGTGCCGGTCCCGCCACTCGGATTTGAAAATGTCCGTACCGACCACCGCGAACCAAAAATCGGATCGACGCTTGCGCTCGCGGGCGCACGCTGATCTTCGCGCACCGAGTTAGTTACACGCGCGAACGATGGAATTTATTTCGAGGACCAGCACAGCCTGGCCTAGCTACGTTGCCCTTTTTCCCTGAACCGATGCACCGGAAAAATCATCCTTTCTCTCACGCCACACGCTGGCTCACGTTCCGCCGCGTACTGCGAACGCGAGGAGAGCGGCCGGTCGACTCGAGCGCCACGCTCGATCAGCGCGGAAATCGACGCTGCACGAAGATATCCGGAGACTCACGAGTCCCGCGAAACCCGATGGAGATTATCCGGCCGGCGAATTCGTAACGCGGCCCGAGTCCGCGGAATTTTGTCTTTCTTCTTTCGTGTCTGCGATCGCGATGCATTTTCTTTTTTAGCGACCGCGTTTGCTAAACTGTTGGGAGATATTTTTGGCGGTGTATCACGAATTGGAGGTTCTTTCTTCGAATATTTTATTTGAAGATGATTTCTGTGGTTGAAGCGATGGGATGAGAAATCGTCGGTACACGTTACTCGTTTTTTGTAACTATGCGAAATGAGTATTTGTGATGATATACAAGTAAATATTAGTATAAATATTTTGGGAAAGAGTGGGATATTGTTGGATAAAATGAACAATGTATAATTTAATGAAATTTAATTTAATAAAACGAAATGTGCCGTTAAATTCCCTGAGAGAATATGTTAAGCATTTGATTAACGTAAGGTTAGTTGAATATTTAACATATATCATATTCGTATTTAATTGTAACGCATAATGTAAAAAGTAATCTTCTGGATTCTACATTTATACTATACGAATAATTTTGTCTATTGTTTCATACGAATTTCAGTTTAATTCGTCTTTTAAACTTATTTACAAAAAATTATCTTTTATATATGCAAAACAATTTCAACAATACCATTTATTGAAAATTATATTCCACAAGCGACTTGGTCACGTTTCGATCGAAACTCAAATATGTCGAGGTTTCGCGCGGTTAATTTAAAGCTCCCAGAGTCATTCAAGGATCCCTTTCTTTTTTTTCGTCTCAGGGGAGTGTAATGAGTGTTTCTGGGAGAGCGGAATTCGAGAACATAATGATGGTGATTTTAAAACAAGCATAACCAAGCAGGAAAGAAGGCGAACGAACCACTCATGAAGGGGTCTCACCGTTGCTTTCTATTATAGTTCATTGTTATCGAACGCTTGTAAGGGTACGTGTGGTCACGAATTTTTGGCCAATTGAAAGACACTCAAAACTGCTGCAGTATCAATATACCAAATCAGAATCGAGGGAAAATAAATTTTGTCAGCGAACAATTTGATTAAATGAACGAAAGGTGCAATATTTGAAGAAATTATTTGAATATTAAATAATTAGCGCATCAATTTATTATAGAACAATTGTCATCGATCTTAGAGTTGGTCGTAAATTAATATTAAAACTACATTAAAATATATTAAACTACAACATTTAATAATTTAAACAGCACATTTGAATAGTTTTGTACTTATGGTACACACACGTGTCGAAAGTAGCTTGATTTTGTAATTCTTCATGAAATTTCATACGACAAACCGTACGCGTATTTGAATTCGATTATTGACATACTTAATAATTGAATAATAAAGTATAAATTATAAGATCGCTGGAAATGACCAATCATTTGCGCAATAATCAAGCAATTCCAGACTAAGAATAGCTTAAAAACTTGTTGCTTCGAAAAGCTACGAACAAAGTGATTAGAGCGAACCGGTTCCACGAGAAAAACTAGGAGCAGAAAATCCCAATTGGGCAATGACAAGCGTCGCGTGTTTCCGATTTTAATAAGCATCGTTAACAGATTAACAATGAGTCGAATAGCTGGAATCGCGTGATTCCACGATACCATCCTTTTCCACGCGATCCGCCGCCTTTGGACAGAGGCTTCGAGCAATTTACGTTTACTTGCGCGGCGGTATGCAGCCCATGCACCGTTTAAAAAGGCCCAAAAAATGTCCAAACCGAACACGCGGGGACCGCCAATTCAGAGATAGCCGAGGGAGATGGTCGTCGTTTCAATATATTTGATGAAAACAAGCAACATCCGAATACGTTCTATTCACGTATTTCCTTTCCCTGCCGTTCCCTTTTTCTCTCTTTCCCTTCCTTTGGCTCTGTCCCTCTCGTTCAAATTGATTTCGCAAGTCGGCGTACCATTCAACATGAATTTTTCCTAATTGATCAATATCCCGGACTCGGTGGCTCGACCATGCGTACGGCTTGCCTGGCAAAGAAAGGGGAGAAAACGTGGACAGGAAAACACGCGTTGCACGAGTAATTTTGCTTGCGCGTAAAAACCGGCGACCGCTCGCGGGTCCCCGCGCCTGCCGCCGTCGCCGCCGCCGCCGCCGCCTGGCTTGTATATGCCTCTACTGCAAGTGATTTCCCCATTGTATCGAATTCTTTGTGTGTTACGCGCGTGTACGGGCTCCGGCTCGACAAACGCTGGCTGCGAATCGTTTACACCGCGAATTGTAACGCGTTTTAGTTGAACAATTTTTAGAGACACGAACTTTCTGACTTGTACAAAATACGGGATGATGGAGTAGCATAATTTAAGACTTAGTAATCGGCTGTATGGTTTATCGTTTTGAACTTCGTCGATGAATATTTACTTATTATTTGTTTGTTTTGTTTGTCTTATTTGGTTACCGTTTACACTGCGACGACCGCTAATGGGATATACGCAGAGATAAATATGTTACGCATCATATTTTTGCATGGTCAATATCATTCAATTTACCACTCTATTGTTCGCTTTAATGTAATAAATATTTTACGTAATCAATGCGTTAAATCAGTTTTGACGTGTTCTATGGCATTTGATCCATTTTATTGACTTTATAAGAGACAAATTAGTATTGGATTGAAAAGCTTTCTTGAGGTATCAGATGGTAGTCATTGACAATTTAAAGGGAATTGTTAATAATTCAGAAGTTCGTATTTCAGAATAATGAATGCAGCATTTTATATGTATTTCATACCGGAAAAGCCATTAAATTTTTAAAGCTATTCAATTCTTCAATTACATAGAATACAATGTATTATGAACGCAAAGTTCACAATGCATTTCAGTTATAAACTTCATTATTCTACAATGATTTGAAATTAGAAAAGCCACATAATAAAAGAAAGCGTTCAGTCAAGTAAACGGTAAAACTTCAACACCTGTTGTTATCTTTCAAATTTCGAGCCAAACACAAACATGTCAAAACATCGGAAAGAATACCGTCCATCGAAATTCATTATTCAACTTCCAGCAATAATCTCGAAAGGTGATCAAAGTATAGATCCGCTATCTCACAAGAAAACAAAACAATCATGCTGCACAATATCCATTCTCTGCAGAACAATCACAGGTGATCAGCAATTCGCAGGCAGTGTATGGTCTCGCGCACCCCGCACAATCCAAGAAGAAGGAAACGAAACGTCCGAACGAGACACGGCGAACAACGGGCCTCGATTAATTAAACACGACGGACGTCTCCGTAGACGGGGAATTAACAATTTCGTGGAGGTTTCTTGTTAGAGTCTCGCGCGTCGTCGGCGCGAACGCTTTTGTGGCTGTCAATCGGCGCGCAAGAACTGTGAATGAAGATGAACAGGAGATAATTCCCGTCCGAAGGACTCGGGGCCCACAGCAGCGGCGGCGATGTGTTTCCTTTTTGTGCCGGGGTGCTGAGCATGCACACGCGAGGCGGCGGCGGCGAACAGCAGCGTGCCGCGTTCCTCGCGCGTGATATCGCGACATTAAAAATCAACGGCAAAACAAGCGCAAAAAAAACGGTGCTCGGGGAAGGGAGGGTAGCGAGAGATAGAAAGAAAGAGGCAGAGGGGGAGGAGGTGAAAAAAGAAGAAACTGGCGCATCTTCTGATGCATCGGGGTGGTAACAGCTGTTGAAGCAGCTGCCACGTGGCTGGCAGACACCTATGATTGCCGAGGATCGTGTTCGAAATTTTTTCTCCTACTGTTTACAATGAATACGCGTTTCCCGCGCGTCCTCGCAACGGTGTGCGCGCGTACGATTCCGTCCGGTAAGAACGAAATCGGGCGCAGGTTGCGCAGGGCTCGCGATTCAACCTGCGACTGTGACTCGTTTAACCAGTTAACTACGTTCGACGAGTATACACGTCATCTTAAATTTTGAAATAATATTAATTCTTTATTTTTTCAGATAAACATGTAATTGTTATTCGTTTTGCTTTGGTTTTTCATTAAAATACACCCTAGGTGCATTTGTACTGTGTTTGGCGAATACACACTTCATTTTTTTATTTTATTCCGCGCAAAACGAGAGATATTTCAAACTAAATTGCACAGTTAATTGGTTAACTACTTGAGCTGGAAAGATGTGCTACGCACGTCATGATGTTTTTGTTCAAAAATTGCCAAGAACATATTATACCTTCATATTGACCGCAAAATTGCCACCGCAAGTGGTTAACTCTGCTGCGGACTAAATTTATCTAGACACCTGGGACGCTATTAATATTTAGATCTATTAATCGACTTTTTTTCAAGTCGAATCAGAAGTTTTTCGAATATTTATGTGTATACATAACATCTATATTACGTGAAATTTGTTGATTTTCACAGTGCTTCGGAAAGGGGTTGGTTCCCCAGAAGTTAAAAGAGAAATGGGTACGCTGGTAACGATTTTCTTCTGTCTCGTTTCTTTTAATTGATACTTTGTAATTTTTCCAGGTGCTATTTAGAAACATGTAGCACACTAAGCTTCTTTTAGTAAGAAGAAAGATAATTATACGTATTCTTTTTTAATAATATTATTTTTTACAGTGCACTCGATGTTTCGGTTTTTGAGTGTTGACAGAAAACTTGATTCAATCGAAGAGGACTCTAAGAATAGCAGCTTTAATCTTATTAAACGTGTGTCCCAAATCACTGACATTATTCTTCAACTTTTCATCCGAAATTGCGCATTACGTTTCATTAATCAGTCGACCGTCAGCATTCTCTTAAACGATTAATATTAATTTCCGTTCGAGAATACGATTACGGCTGATATAAACTGGTATCTCTGGCAACACGAGACCGGTATCAAGATTAGTCTACTCGTGGTCATATAAGGGAGCGCACGATAATACGATGAAGAATAAACTGTTCGTGCGTATGTCCGTCGCGCTATCCGACCGGCAGGTGAGTCAGGGGAATCGGTTGGCGAAACCACGATTAATGCTTTTTTCTTTTTCTCTTTCTTCTTGCTTTCTTTACACGCCACAACGGTCTGCTTCTAACTTGGCTGAAGGAGGTAAGAGAACATCGTCACGCGTTCCTTCTTAAACATAATCTAGATTGACAGACGATTGAGCCATTCATTTACCTAAGTGATTAACACCGGATAAAGAAAACTAAAAAATATTGATAGAATTACGTACATAAAAAGCTAATTAATTGTTCTAGCACTAAAAACCTCCAAGAAGAGGAGATAATAACGTTGACCTGTGAACGACTCCATTATAAACGTCGATCTCAAGCATATTACAATATAATCAAACACATATTAACAATTCACAACCATGTTAACAAACATATTAACAAATAATATTCACAAACATATTAATACATTATCCTCAATGATCCACAGTTGTCGTTAATCCATAATTAAAACCGTGATTACGGTAAGTGCTAATTAACAATTACATATAGTACCTTGTCATCGAGCATTCTAATCTAGTTTTAATATATAATCAGACTGCATTTCTCTTAAATTTGATGCACAATGTCTACATACAATCTCCGTCAATCTATACTAAACTTTGAAAAAGCATACGAAAGAAAGAACACAAGACTCGCTCGGTGTTCAGTCCCATGGATCCTCAATCGTTCGAAAAGACGTTCGAAAGGGAAGCAAACTCAGGAGAGACTAAGTGTCGTAAGTTCGCCAGCCACCCTTGCGAGAGGTATGCGGAGAGCAAGGGAGAAACCGGCGAAGAAAAAAGAAGAGAGAACGAAGAGAAGGAGCAGGGGAGGAGTCCCGCGAGCAGATTTGAAAAGGCATCACGAGTCGATCCTGTTAAACTTTTCGAGATGAGAAAACAATGGGGGTAAATGCTGTTTCGACAGGGAAGAAAAGAAGCAGGGTGCGGTAATCTCTCTCCCCGTAACCGGCGCCCGCTCTCCTTCCTTCATCCACTTTCCTCCTTGCTTCTCTTTCCCTCACGTCCGAAGGATAGACAAAGTGAGAGAAAGAAAGAAAGAGAGAAAGAAGGAAAGACAGAAAGAGAAAGAGAAAGAGAGGTGGAGGCGGCGGCGAAGGGTCTGACGTCCGACAATAGGCATCGAGGAAGTCGAAGTCGGGGAACCTACGCGTGCAGAGAAGGAAGAAGGACAGGGGAAACGGTCGAGCCAGAAGCGAGACAGACGAACACGCCGAAAGGGGGTGTGAGGGAGAAGGAGGACGGATTCGGGGGTACAAAGAAAGAGAGACCGCGCGCGCTGTGCAAAGGCAGCGTCGGTCCTAAGCCCAATTAGCAATTTAAGGCAATAAGCGGGCGCACTCCCTTGGTTACGTTCTTGCATTCGGTATACTCGACATTATTTCAGAAGGGAGACGATTCACTCCCCCTCGGAACCCCCCACCCCGTAGCCCCTATTCGCGTTACTTCTTCCTCCGGCCGCCGCCTCCTCCACCTTTACATCGGTGAATCACATAAACATCGCGGAGGGCACCAAGCGTGGGTAGACAAATGCGAAGTGCATATATTCCGGGGGGTGAAACGGGACCGTTCGTTCTTTTTCGGAAGTGCTCATGCCACATTCACCCGCGAGGCTCTCTTAAATATTGAACTAACCCTCCGCGACCGGAATTGGATGCCGTTTCGGAACAAATTCCGCGCGATAACGCTGGTCTCGTCGGAGAGCGAGACTCTCCGGGCAGGAGGGATTATTCGAGTCCCGGGCAGCCGAGGATCCGTCCACTGATCAGGGAGAAGAATTGGACGGCACGAACAGAGGGTGGAAACATGTATTCTTTGTTAATGTTTTCATAGTAATAAATGAAACGATTTTAATGGAAAAGGAATCATATTTATAAGTGTGTATAAGATGTTATCGGAAAGTTTGAGTCAGTATATCCCTGTATTTTTGCTTGTAGATTTGTTAATATTTCTATATTTATAATAAAGTAAAGTTCAAATTATGATTAGTTTTCATAATCAAATAATTAAACCTTTGAATAATTCATTTAAGTCAATTGAAAGTTAGGTTTTCAAAAAGAAGATACTTTTTCAATTTATCTGTCTACATTTCGATTTACACAAGAATAACATCGAGTTACACAAAATTAAAAATAAACGAAGAAATCAGACCGCAGTCGAGTTGTACAATTAAATTTCAGAAATTCATGTGTGGTACAAACAAAACAATTTCTTGTGAACAAGCAGCAATTTGCGTTTCCGAGTAATCGGTCGGCAGGAGAAATAAAAAGGAGAAAAGGAAGAAGAATGCGGAGGATGGTGAAACGAAATCTAAATTCCGCTGGTCATTTGAAACGTATAAAAATACATTATACTGGCCGGAGGCTGACTCGGGACACGCGTCGCGCGGAATTTCAATGCGCCGGGGAAAAGGTGGTCCTGCTCTTTTAATAAGTCTCTATTGGCTTTGGCATTTAATCGGTGTGTATACGAGGAGAAACGCAGCGCGGCCAGACGAACGCGAAATGCATTCTTAACTCGAGCCCACCCCTTTCTTCCTTTCCCTCCGGCCGTATGTACAATGGTTAAGTTCGCCGAGCGGATGGGCGAAGGAATGGTACACGCGAAGGGTGATAAATAAGAGAGAATGAAAGTTTATGGCAGAGCTACCCTAACTCGGCAGGGAGACGTTCTTCCTTCCACCTCCGTCCGCGAATTATGCGTCATGCCGACGTGAATGCATTCAAATTGACACGATACCGGAAGGAAGACAGAATCGCGATGCCGAATCCCAAACGTCACAGGACAAGACGAATTTCACGAAAACGCGCCGCTGCGCGACACGCAGTACACGTTCTTTTCGCGACATGCTGCGGTGATTATCAAATACTCGTGCGAGCTGATTAAGCGAAATGAGACGAGAATTTGTAAGTTGATTCTATTCAGATTTCTTGCAACATTGTTAACGGATTAATGTTGGTGTTGATGTATTGTATTATCATTTTTATGGGAATTTGAGTTTCGAAAAGTAATTTTCTGAAGATATTTTACAATACTATTTGGTTATGGTGTAATTTATTTGATAACACTTTTTTATTAGGAACTTATGAACATCGAGAATTTAATAATAATTTATTAACTAAATTTGAAATTCATTAACTAAATTTGAAATTCATTGACAGAAATATTGTTTAGCTTGTTAGTAACAATCAATTTGGTTAGTTAATTCTTATAATTTTCACTTTTAGGAATGTAACTATTCGAATTTAAATTAATGCAATTAGTAATCTAAATTCATAGTGTTCAAATATATTACCGCATGTATTAAAAATATAATATATCGAATAAATCGAGTAATCAATTGAATTTATCGTTTATTTATAATTATACAACGCAGAATTCCCTTAACCCAAAAAAGCATGGCCGGATCTTTTAATTGGTACAGAGATTTTATTACGGCTTAATTTTCTCTTTCTTCAAAAGTCACGTAACTCGAGCGCGGAAAATTACGAGTTAAGCCAGAGCAGCGTCAAACAAGAAACCGAGGGAAAACTGAACTTTTTATGAGGGCACGCACCGCTGCCAGAACATGCCCTCTTTTATTGCCCAGGAATGGAACAGAGGTGGCGGTGATGCGATTTTTGGGGTAACGGCGTTTTATGGTTTCCGTCAAGAAATTTCATCCTGGCTACAGCCTTATCGGGCATTACTCCGCTGTTTCTGGGAGGTTTGCCAACCTGACGCGGAATTTATGTCTCTCGTACAAATGTTATGACGAGGTCTCGAATAACCAGCGAGTAATCGTGCGACAGGAACTCCTCGCCGACTGCTCTTTACCCCACCATTCCGATTAAATTAATTTCTGATCTCTATTTGGCCAGCTTTTACCCTTTACGACCATTGGCGGAAGTGGCATTCATCATATTTTATATTCGAATGATAAGCTGTCTCTTCGAACACTGGTGATTTTCAATTTTAGAATTCCTTTTCTTTCTTACTTGTTAATTAACCGTGGATTTTGGACGCAGAACGTGTAGCACATGTTATCAACGAGTAATGAACATTCGTTTACATTCAAGTGAAAAGGAATATAAAGAACAAAAATTCTTGTTGACTTCAAAAATTCATTTATCAAAATATGTATCTGTAGAAAATATTTGCAATTCATTTGCTAAATTTTACTGCAAAGCCTGATAGTTCATATAAATTAAGAAATGTTTTATTTTGATGTACTTGTTTATTTATAGAGCTCAAAAATGATCAATCAGCAGCAACAGGTCAGAGTAAATCTAATTGTTGATTGGATTTCAATGTTACAAAGATATATTCTATGCGTCCTCTTGTAAGCACTGTAATTACTAACAATAAGTTCTGAAACTAATTCATACAGCTGATTCGAAAATTTTCCATTACGTTGTTTAATGAGTAGCTGCAAAACTTTAATACTCTATCTTTCTACAATCACTAATACTCAATATAGTAACAATAATTTACGCTTATAGATACAAAAGTAATATTGACGATTTTAAAATCACCGGAGAAATCGATTATCGCCGAACCACCACCGAAAAATTTCACGCGTGTTAATGATCGACCCAACCCAAAGCTAACCCAGCCCCGATTGTCCAATGAAAGGCGCCGCGATAAAAAGAGTTGCAGCCGAGGCCAGCTCTGTATAAACACCCAGCGTCCGTAGAAATACACACAGAATATCACGAGTAGTTTTCCATCAGATTAATGAATTGCAGAGCGTATTCACGCGTGTCATAATGTTGCCTGGCAAAAAGTCTGACACACTGACACTCTGAATTCAACAAGCCTCGTTAAGCCAAATTCCCAAGCTACTCTTCAACAAAAAACTAATGAAATCTCGCGACAAAATGTCCAACAATGACCAAACTAAATTTATAAACCTATTCAAAACTTATGTAATTGAAGGAAAACGATGCAGGTACACGAAAACCATCGAAAAACCAATGAAACGCTGGAATATTGAAAGCGGGTAGAAACGAGTACTTGAACAACAGCTCGTAGATTTTTACATTTGGCGTGCTGCATTCTACTTATATGTTCATATAATGACCAGCCTCAAATCATTAAATCGATTCGACAATTTTTTCTGGCAACGAACGAGTCAATAACCCTGGTATTGAAGCCTTCTGATGTTTGGAATTAACCCTTAACCGACGAATTGGAGCCTCAAAAACACATTTTTTGTGCTAAATAACAAACTTATTATATTAAATACAACAAAATTGACTCTAATGCCTGATTTTAACAGATGCCCATATATTATTAAACAAAGAAGAAAATTCGGAGTAGTTTAAAATTGATCACATCGGCAGTTAAATGTTAACAACAAACACGACAATATCGTCAATTTTCGAAACGTTACAGTCTACCACGACTCTATAGCACCGAGTTGCCGCCCCTGCCGAAGTATTACAACCTTGACCCCGCTAGACAGGACCCGCGGTCAGAAGGAAACGGCGGAAAGTTTCGATGGAGCAAGAAACCCGCGAGAAACAATCACAAAAGAGCGTTTCCCGAAGGCGATGGCGACTGCAGCGGCAGAGGCGGCGGGAAGGAGGAAAAGCAATGTAAGGAAGGATTCCACGGTAGCTGGGAGCGCGGATGCTGAGGGTACGGTGCTGGCTGCCAGTGGCGAGGGTGAGGTCTGCGAGGAGTCTGGTTAGGTAACCTTGACCCGGGGATGAACGACCCTCTCTCCCACAGCACGTGGCGCCCCTTTCGTCGCTTCTCCATCCCCTATTTCTGGATTTCCGCGACTTCCATTCCAGCCCTCTTACTCTCGTCCGTTACCACCACCAGCGCTCACCCCCTACACCAACCACCACCCGGATCCTCCGACCCCTTCCAAGCGACGTCGGAGTCGACGTCGCCGGGCGATTCACCCCTGCTCACCCCTTCCACCCGTTTCCTCTCCGCTCTATCTTACACCATCCTCCTCATCCCGCTAGCTCCGTCCCTCCCGCCTCGCCTCTTCTTCACCTTTCGACCGTTACCATCGAAAGCTCGTTTCTCTTTCGCTTTCGCGGGGCGAGACCGACCGTTTCTGATGCTTTCTCTTTCTACGCACTCTCACTCTCTGTGCAAACTTATCGCGAGCAGGGTCGCGCGCGCACGCGGCAGCGGGAGCTGGCCATTGCTATCCCCTAACCCTGCTCTCGCTCGCTCAATCTCTCTCCCTTCTTCCACTCTTTCCTCTCGTTTTTTTCTTCTTTTTCTCTCGTTCCACCCCACCGCCGCGCCTCGTCTATCACCTCTCACTATCTCTGTCTGGTTTTTTTTCATCTCCATCCTAGCGTATTTTCCGGCAAGGGGACAAGGGGCGGGTAGGCAGCGCATCGAGAGGGAAATTTCAAGGCCAGGCTGGAAAACCTGGGAAAGCAACACTTTCTCTTGCCGGGTTGTTCGCCGCCAATGCCGATTACGCTTAAGGGCAGTGGAGGCGGTTTCGTCTGGCCGAGGAAATCTTACAGGTTCGAGCTTTGATAGCGCCTGTGCTCGGGCTTGCGTGTCAATCGATTGGCTCGGTGCAACGGCGATTATCGGAGACCCGATTCCGCGGGGAAGTGCACGAGCGCGCGCGCTGCTCGATGGTACGCGCAGGAACTTACGTGTGTCCTTATATAAACAAGGTCTGCGGAGAGTTCGCGAAGGGAACGATGAAGCGGTTAACTTCGAAAATTGCCTGACAATAGGCGCTTCTCGGAAAAGGAAAGAAACGATTCTCGGAATTACGGTTATTTCCCGGATATTACGTCGTTAGGGCTTACGCGGTGAAGTTTCTGGGCTTTGACTTTGCTTACGAATCTCCCGCGCGATCTTTTAGCCACCCTATATTATTTGAAGGTTCTTTTACCCTGCGCACGCGAGCTTGTTTTAAAGTTTCTAGATCAAAGGTTTTATTGAATGTGTAAATGTTTTCCTTCAGATGTTTTATGGAATAAGAATTGAATGGGTGTCTAGTAAAAGTTACGGGAAAACGTAATAACAATTTATTGCTCGATATAATCATTAAGGGAACAACTTATTTTCATGACGTGAATTTTATTTTTCAACTCAACAGTAAATCATGTTCCTATTTCTTTAACTGATACAGTGATGTTTTTGCATTTTTAATCGATTCGATTGATTCTACAAATTTATTAAAAAATATTAAATATTGTTATCGAAATATGAATATAAATATAAATATACAACCACTCTCAGTGTTGGAATTTTATAAAAAGCTCGCCTGTACAGAGCAAGGAAACTGTGAAACGATGTAGGATGAAAGATCAATTTAAATATGTATGTTTGTGCTCGATGCTGATTATGGCGTGGACACCCGAAAATTTCGGAGGGAGATTAATCACGGAAAGTTTCGCCGGGGACTGTACTTAAATACTCGAAAAAACTGAATCGAACGAGAGGGGTTCAACTGGATGGCTACATTTAACCTCAAAGGGAGACGATAGCGAAGAGGCCACGATTGAAAGAATTTGTTTGCTCTCTGCTATAATAAAAGAGGACTTCATTTTGAAAGACACGGCTGATGCTAACCCACCCCTCAGATTCTCCCGGCTTTTATTTTTGTTCTGTCACAGTCACGCAAACACCGGCATTCTATCTTCCACGCGGCCCTTAAACCGACAAACGATTTTGCGTATCTCCAGCAACAATACATCGAAATAACAAGACGATCCGCTCTGTAATTTAGCAACCTGATTACAATCGACGTTCCACAACCGAGCTATGTTTATTTGCAGGAAGCACGAATTAAAAGGATTCACAGGGAAATCTTGAAGCTGATCATTGTTCATAGTTAAGATAAAGTTTCGAAAATTTACGTTTGTGAGATCAAATTGCTCTGGCAATCAGAGTGTGTTTTTAATTTGGAACAAGTAACGTATTGTAACAAACACCATCGTTATTTTGAAGAGTATAGCCAAGAAAAGTAAATTAATTTCAGTTTATTTCATTTAAAAAGTACTTATACTAAGCTTCATCAAACGTAATAATATTCAATTTTCAGTAAATATATTAACATTCATATAATTCTAATTCTAAACATTAAAACAAATCTAATTCATATAAAAAAAACTTAGTATGTACTTGCTAATATATCGTTTTTACAAGTGCTGTTACAGAAATTCTGATAATATTCAAGTAGTCGGCAGTACCTTCCATATATTCGATAAAATACGTTCCTCATCCTCAGTTTGGAGGGCTGTTTTCACCCCTTCAATATGAACGATGGCTAACAAAAAAATACTACAAATCGTCCAAGCTCATGCTAAAATTTGTATTCACAAAATCAGATGCATCTGTTGCTTAGAAGCTAATAAAACCATCATTATTTCAAGTGCAAAACCCTCATTATTAGGAAACATGTTCAATCAAGAATATTAAAAAAAAAAGAATATGTTAACTCGAAATTATAGGTTCAGGGTAGAAAATAAGTAATTCCGAATTGCTGGTTCAGAAACAGTAAAATCACGTCCCCGTGACACCTGCTGATAACCACCATTCGGCAAAAATCACGCCTATATCTATATTTACAATGAAACCGGTTGAAATATTATTCAACCATTCACGATTCTTCTAGCCATTCATTCCCAATTTTACGTAGGTTGCTGCAGAAGCTTCAGGAAACTATGAGAAAAGTCACAAATAAGTGTGAACTAATGGTTCGATTATTTTTTAAAATATTCTCCTTCAACATTGATATATTTTTCATTATGTTGTGTCAGCACTTTCTAAGTTTAACCCCTTACCCTATGATTTCTTTTCCAATTGCGTTCAACAGAAATGTTTTATTGTTCATAATTCAGTAAAGAAAGAGAAAAATTCTACGCTTCTTGTATGTCTACGTTTACTCAGAAGTATTACAATTAATAATAGAAAAATAATATTCAATTCGGACTTGGAAGAATTAAGTGACATTTATATTTGTTAAATTCTATTCGAAATTTTCACCACCAGTCTGACACGATATTGCAGACCAAGGGGTTAAAAATGTGAAGCTTTACGAAACTAATAAACAACTGATTGACAGCGTTAGAAATGGCGAATTCCCGAAACTTTTACAGCAACCTACATACCAACTCCTTTTATATAAACAGGCATCGAGGATCCACCGAATGAAGTTGAAACTTCGAAAGGACGAAGAGAAACCGGGTCGAAAGAAACTATCAAAAATGAAGCACGACAGATGGGAAGCGGTGTGCCGAGGGTGAAAAGGGGGATGATAGCGCATAGGCCCAGTTTCGAAAAACGCCGGCGGTATCTCGCGATCGATTAATAAAAATCGCGAGCCCGTTTCGGTTCCTATTCCCGGAATAATCCCGTTACAGCTGGCAATCTTACCTCGATCGGCCATAATATCGGTCGGCGATGGTCTCGAGCGAATGCCGGCCCGGGAGAGGAAAAAAATTAGAGAGACGCGAGGTCATCACTCACCGGGTCGTATCCTTCGAAATTATTGCTTAGAAACCGACGTTCGTGTATCGTTCTCTGTGTAATGCCGAGGATCCACGGGACCACGGTTCCTTTAACCCACCGACGAAACGCAATTTCCGATATTAGACGAGGCTTTATATTCTCGCCGTTCGACGATATCAAGTTCCGGGCAGAAATAAGAAAAATAGAAAAAGATAGTTGGCCGACTTTCTCGGAGGACAGAAGATAATTCTGCCTGTGATCGCAGAGAACCGGTAAAGTTATGGAAACGTGTAATTTGCGGGGTCATATCCGAAAAAAGAGGAAATTTTGAAATTGCTCGACGAATCTGTCAATGGGTTAATCGACCCGAGTCACGCGACGCCTCCTCGGCGAGAATTCAAGGGCAAAGAACTCTCGGGCATTCCTTACCTGAAACAAAGAAAAGAAGCGGTGTTAATTCGTTTCCCTTTGGTCTTTCGATGAGATTTAGCTTGGCTAGGGTGGCGCGGTACTTTTGAAACGCTCGTTGATCACATTGGTTTTAATGACTACGAAAGATTGGATTTTTGTTAGTGTTAAAATAATGAAATGGAATCTTGAATGAACGCTTTATTCATTTTCTTTTGATTTAATGAAAGTTTGGGAGTAAGTTTTGGAAAACAAAAATTGTTTAATTTTGGTTAACTGCCAGTGGTAAAACTGTTTTGAAGTCATTCTTCAAGCTGGTAGTTGCGTACAATAATAAAAATTCGAGACATGTAAAAGTTGGAAAGAAAAATCACTCAACCAAAACATTTTAATTGGACTTCGGATGTATATCATAATGAAGTACGCTGGCAAAACTGGTTGCAATGAAAAATTGATTCAGGGAAGTGAAATATATCCTTTCTTCTCTACCGAATTGAATTTAATACTCGCTTTGCTGAATTTTGTAGTTTCAAAGGAAAAATTAAAGAATTCGATTGAAAGAAGTTATTCTACACACAGGGGAAGTTTGACTTTCTATTAGTAACGAATAACAGTCCGTTTACTTTATTCGAGATTTGGAGAGTTCTATTCTGCTCATCTAATATATTTTAAATAATTGCATAAAATGATTACATTATTATTTTAAATTCCCAATCATATATTTTTCGAAACCATGAACTTTTAATTAAGTCACGTTATGAATCGCTAAATTCTTCTAAACATTTGGCAAAATATTAAACGCTAATACTAACATAAACATTAACGTTTATAAATAAATAATTATTTTTAACGAGTAATAAATCAATGATAGATATTTCTCTACAGAAAATTCTAAAATATGAGTATCAAATTTATCAAAGATTTCATGATTTACGACGGTGTCAAACGCATGACAAAATGCAATGAGATGAGATCGAATGAGACAAAATTTCATCAGTGGATCACAGCTTGTCATGAATACGTTAAGATCCGTGGAATCGAAGGTCGAAGGAACGCGAGAGAGCGCACACGATGCGGATTACCGGCAGGTTCTTGTCGGAACCGAGCGAACGCGGATCGATTCGGCGAGACTACGAAAGTTGGTACTACCTAAAGTGATTACACGGCTGCCCGATTCGCGCCTACGAAAATTGACGGCGTGTACACTGATAACGAAGATGGGTTCGTCATTTCGTGCCAGTCCGCGTTGTCTGTCTGGCTTTCGCTTCTTCCTTTTTTCCCGGTGAAAATATTTTTTACGCAGTTCTTGGTAACACTTATTTTTCGAGAAAATCTATTTTCAAAGATTATTCTTTCAATATCTCCTCATTGTAAACTGAGAATGCAACATACCTATATATCTATACATTTTATAGTAATGAAAATATACGAAAAATTTATTCTTCAAACTTACTTAATTAATCAGCATTATTTTATTTTATTTGCATCCTTTAAGGTATATGATAAAAAGATTATTTTTCAAACGAAATATGACAAAACGAAGCAGAACGTTCTTTTTCGATATTTATTTCAAACATAAATATAATACACGTTTCGCTATTTGTTATTAAATAAGATTTATCTAGTATTTTAGTAGTGAAAAATGGGAAAATAATAGAGCCATGAAAGTGATGTTAATTGAAATTAAATCTTTTCGAAAATGTTTTGGATATTTCGCAGTTATTATTTTCTATAACAGGAATGTGTATGTAAAATATTATTCTTTGTACGAGTGTTTTAACAGATTTAATAAGAGAGTTTCTCGTCTACAATTCTAATGACTACATTAACCTCCGAACATGAATCTGGACCACTATAAAAAATAAATGTGAAAAATTTAGACGTTCCACTTCTGTGACGAATTTAATCAGAACTGGAGCGCATGAATAGGTAACTATCCTTTAAGTCTTTAATAACCAATTGAAATAAATTTCTAATGTATAGCTTTTTATTTCTAATCTTTGCTGGAATAAATAATTTTATATTTTCGCAAACTACCGCCACTGATAACCACACAAAAAGCTCTTCATTATAGTAACTTAAATATTCGTAAATTGAACTGGAAATACTGCTTATAAATTGTGCGCATCTATATACATTATAACAATCAGATTACAAATTTGACACATTAATGAAGTTTTAAATTAATTCGTAACTGAAACGAACAATTTGTATTTGAATTCCTATTAACTGAAAGTTTTTCATCTTACCACTAGAACTACCGGACAGGTCAAATTGACCCACTTCAGAATTTTTATTTTGCAAGTATTTAAATTATGAAGGCGTTTTTGCGAAAGATTTTCAATTAAGTTATCGTATTTGTACAGATACAAGATTAAGAGACCTTTCGAATCCCAAGAAACGTATTATTCTAATTTTATTGTTCTTATTGCTCGGTAGTTTTAGTGTTAAAAATGTTGTTTTTAACGTGAACAGCCTCTTAATTTACATCTGCACCAAAAAGAATTCTCAACAGAACGAATCTCAATATCTGTTTTACTGTTAGTTTGAAAATCGATCTCCAAAAATACAAACTCGTCTGAAACATTCGCAGTTCAGTTATCAGGAGGTCATGAGAACAAGAATAATCCGGTTTCAACCAACAAAGAATTACCATCAGCACCGACACCAGCAGAATAAATGCCATTAAACGCGATTAACAATCAAGAAAGGACCGTCGGCCGTATATTAGTTTCTGAAACGCTTACACGAATGTCTAATATGAATATTAACGACGGAATGTCTAATTTAATCATGTACGGCAAACTCGTCCGTCCAAATGTAGGTCAAAAGTGAACGTCGATCGACCTGTCCCATTAGAACTGACCGTCGCCGAACAGTAACCGATCGTCGAAAACAAGAGCGCAAGTAAATTCGACTTCTATCGATATTTTTGAAGTGGGAATTACACGCGAATTCGAAGGAGCTGCATAAACGAACAGCATCCCGCAACACGGTTACTATAATCGATTCGTGACGGTCTTCGAATCGTGAAATATTCAGTGGCATTTAACTGGGAAAATGTCAAATTTTCTTATATCCTGATTCGATAATTCGCCATTAAATTATTCATCATCTGCGACAGTCACTTTTATCAAGCACTTTGGTGGTAAATTTGGCATCAATTCTTTCATGTTGCTTTAGATACACGTGTTTCTTCGGCAGTGCTTCTTTTAGGTTCAAAAGTTCTTTTCGCTCTACATATTAATTCCTCAAAAATCAGTACAGCAGACGGTGTACCACTGACATACAAATATTCACTTTAATCCCCATAGGTACATTCCATAATTTAGATAAATTTAGTAGCGCGCAGAAATTAAAAAATTCATATCGCAAATATAATAAATAAATACGATAAGCTACAAACGTAAAACAATAAGCTTAAATAAAATATCTTTGAAACGAAATTAGCAAACTTTAAAACAAGGAAATATTCGTAGTCTATTGAAACTCCTACAGGTTTAGCTCCCAATAAGTTTTCATCGAAGAATCTATCAAAAGAGATTCTTCATCCCTGTGATTAACGGTTGTCCGCGGTTCACGAACACGAACTTTGGGCGTGTTAAAAAGAGGAATGCTTTTGTATCTGTCGTCTATTCGCGTGACGAAGAAAAGCGCGCAGTTGCCTGGCTACAACGTATGATACATGTCAAGCTACACGGTCGAGGCGGAGAGCGTCAGCGTCTGGGAAGGGCAAGGCCTGGTTCCAGGAAAGCCACGGGTCTGCGGTCAAATTATTTATGGCGATGCGAAATTAAAGAGTTTCGCCCCGTTTGAAAAGGAGCGCCGATCCGGGGCCCCGAGACGCCGATTTACGTCCTTGGCCCGTCGGTCGGACGGTCGGCGGGCCAATCGACTCTTCTTACATCCTGGACCGGGACCCATTCGAAACTGAGAACATTGGATCCCCATCAGCTATAATAGATGAACCGAAAGTAGAACCGAGAAATACTGCTTCTTCGCTACGATCCCGTAACCTTAGAAACACTTGGGAAGACTGCTAACTTCTTTCCTCGCATCAAAGTTTATTTTAGATGCCAAGAATATTTTTACTGAAAGGAAGACAATTCTGCTGAAGCAGTGTTCAAGAATTGAATTGGAGGAAATTGTTGGAATATTTGGAATGCTCCTGTGAGGAATTATGTATGTGTTTTTAGTTCAGATTCATGTTCACTAACGCCGTTTATATTCGATAATTTCATCCTATTTGGATTTAACTGTCTTCGCGTTAATTAATAATTTCAGACTTTTATATTAGCTATGCTTGCTGATCGATATTTCAATAACGGAATGATATGTGAAATAAATTAGAATTTAATACAAAAGTTAGTGTTTAACATTTTATCAAAAATATATAGCTCCACCCACCGTATTTCATAAAGCAACAAAAGCAAGTGATTGCTAATGGAATCATTTACCTCGATTTGCTGTAGTAACATAGATAAATCATTCCGTTCATTGGACATGTAAAAAATTAAATGAAAATTTAATGCCTTAAGAGGTTTTGTGCTGAAAGTACGAATCATTAATGCAGTAATTCCCGAAGAATTCAGCATTGATGTTCTACGATCTCAATTATTCTACTTCTGTCAATTAGGTTGTATAAAAATTGCGTGTATCCCGCTTGCTATTAACGCTAAAGAAATTTGAATGGATATACTTGAGTTACTGCCTTATTGTATAACCGAAATACAGTTAATAAGAAATAAGTTATTAACAGATTTTTATTTTTGTCGCTAAGATTAAAATCTAATTAAGTCCTCTTTCTAAAATCAAAATCTTATATAGTCACTTTTCGTACCCTCTAACAATTTTCATAGAACCAATTAAAGAGTTCTACAAAACCCAAATAAATGTTATCCTAAACTAATTTATAAACTCCAATAAAAATAAACATTATCCCAAACAAAATTATCTCGGCACAACAAAAAATTTATTTCGAAAAACGTGTCAAAATAACACTCCAAAAACCCAGCATCCAACGCCTAAAAAATCCCCAATCCCTTCCCGAAATCCCACTGGTTCCCCACCAAAAGCTATCCAACGAGGAGCAGGAATACCGATAAAAATAATAAAAAGAAAAAAGAAAAGAATTCGCTACAAAGTCGGAGCTCCGAGCGACGCTCCGTCTTCAAACGGAACCGACCGCACACCGTCATCCCCGATCGAGACATATTTCGGGGACGCGGAGAGGGCCGAAACGATCGATTTCGCGGGCGCCGATCGCCGGAATCCGGGCTGGTCCTTCCTAACGAGTTACGAGGGCCACGTTTCTGTCCGAGGTGGATGGTCGTCGTCGGTGTCGGTGGTAGCTTCTGGCGAAATAGAAGGACGGACCAGGGAGAGAGAAGAGAAACAGAGAGGGAGAGGTGCGCGGAGAAGCGAGAAGATCCGCAAAACCGTCCGCGCGGGAACGAGAGATACGCCGCGCGCGGAGCGACGGAGAGGGATGGCAGAGGGTGAACTGCTAGCAGAGAGCCGCGCGTGAGCGAGAGAGAAAAAGAAGGTCAACCCCTTCTCCTCACGGGGGATCCTACCTCCCTCCGAGGCTCCTCTCCATCTCCTCCGCCGCGCTTCCTCTTCCTTCTCCTCTCTGTCACCCCCTCAGGCCCCGTGTGTCCCAACCCTTCCTTTCTCGCGGCCGGAAAGTAATCAATACTTTGGAAAGGTGCGGGGTCGGAGCCACACACACCGGCTGTAAGTCGGTGGCGTCATAGTAGTTTCACGCGAATTTCTACGCGTAACTATCCGTCCAGGCACTGCAAAGGCCAAGGACGATTGGCCGACGAAGAGTCCTGCGGCGACCTTTCGGAGGGCAGACATCCGTTGCGCGCTGTGGACCGGTGCTCGGGGAAATGTGAGTTTGGAAAATTTGAGGTGGGAAAAGGACGATGATCCGTCAGACACTGGATTTTGGTTTCTTTGATGCGTTGCGGTTAAACGTAGTTTTTCTCCTTTTGTTTAATAGGTGACTGTTGTTAATTATAGACGTCTGATGATACTAATGCAAACATTAAACTGCGAGAGTTTTAGAGTTTTAAGTTTTACAGCATTCGTGTTTGTCCCGTGGTTACGCTTTCTGAGCCTATTTAAGTTGACGATGTAACAGAGCCTAATTTGGAACATTTTTGTGTACTTGAGTCTATATTGATAGAAAATCCAGAGAATTATAAATGTTTTCTAAAAGTTGCTCCAGTTGAATAGTAATTGCTTTATTGTTGGAAGACTTCTAAGGCTTGCTAAACAAATTTATAGCCCATGTGAGGGTGTAGCTGTGATTCGGAATAATTGCCATTTAACATATACAATCAAGTTTGTTTAATTTTCTGACACAGTAAGATAGATAAATTCGTGATAATAATAACAGGTAATTGTGTTGAATATATTTGTTTAATTTTAGAATAATCTTTTTTTTAAAGATGTTTATAATTATAGTCTGGTAGGTTCACACGAATAGCATGACGTTTAAACGGATTTATCTTGGGCAGAGCAATCTGTGCTCCACCCCTCGTCTGTTCTGTCAATCGCGAGATGCTTTGAAAAAAATTTAATTAACTGACAACTGATTCGGGGATGCGTGTAGAATAAATATTTTTTCCCTCGCCTAGTATTCTCGATGATGACAATGTAAAGACAGGCAGCTTTGTGAGTGCCGATTATGCAGAGATATTTAACTTATCGATTTTATTTAACAAAATAAGAAGATGGAAAATTTCTTTGTTATAAAAAATAATATAATCTAATACGTTAGATTGCCATTAAAAGTGGTAAGAACAAGCGATAAATGAGTGATACTGGGCTTACACAAAGGGGATGATGCACCCTAAAAATTCTAAGACATTAATATCTAATCGTAAGTATGAAAATTTCACAAATGCGGGATGGATGTTTTAATAAAAGTAACTATTAATATTCTAAAGTTTCCTCTATTTCCTTTACTTTCCTTATTTTTCTTATCATCCACTATAAAAAAACGAAAGTACACAACTATCGATTAAACAGTCAAATGCTTAAGTTCCGTACCTAAAGAGCATATCTTCCAAAACTATTTGCGTCTTGCAAAACATCGTACAAATCACTAAAGCATAAATCCTGAAATCAGTCGATTTTACGAACACCGAGAATACTTTCGAGACCAAGCCTCGAACTCGAAGCCACATAAAAATTCCGCTTCTAGTTTAACATTTTTGGTCACCCTGTACGTGCACCACAAAAAAAGGACCAAAGAAACAAATACGCGCAATCCATGACAAAATAAGCGTCGAAAAAAAAGCGAGAAGGAAAATAAATGAAAACCGTTTCCAATTTCACGATCCTCTACCCCGCTGGTCTCCCGTTCCACCGCCACCATTCATCCTACGGCACGACGCTGATTATAGTTTTAATCGAATTTAGGGAACGTAGCTATTTACTGCGACGGAAAAAAAGCGTCGGCGTCGGCGGCGTCTCGGTGCCGTTGGTAGACCGGCCGAGAATTAATTAAATGTACCGCGGCCCGCGGGTACAGTCATTTCGCGATGCCTACCCGGTAGCGGCGAACACAGGCAAGGGCGGGAGCGTGCAGCATCAACATATTCCGCGAGGACGAGCCCCGACGCTCGTCCACGCGACAAAAGCTTAAGTCCCGTTGCTGACAATGCGCGGGACAGCGTCGTCTCCAGATTATGAAATTTAATTAAAATTTCGTACGGGCCTGGCTCTCTCTCGTGCGGTTCGCGTCATTCCTCGCGGCTTTCTCTCTTTTTACCACCCCCGACCGCTTCGTTCACAACACGGCTCGGACGAGGAGTTATTCAACGCCTCTTCCCCGTGAATTCGTATACATTTTGGAAAGAAGCAACTCTTTTGATCCTTAAATTTAGACAGACTTTGAGAAGATGAAATTCTTTTGACCCGCGAATTCGTAAAGGTTCAGAACGGAGGAACTCCTCTAATCCATGAACTTCTGAAATAACTTGGGAAAATAAAAAACTGGTATTTGTTTTATATAAAATGTAAATTACTGGAGCTCGGAAATTGGAACTTTTGTAGTAAACCTTAATATCTTATATCGTTTCCATTAATTAATTATAATTATATACAATTAGCATACTATGTTAACCCCTTGATTTCTCTCTGATTTCTTTCTGAATTGTGATCGATCTAACTACTTTGTTATTAATGATTTATTGAAACTAAAAGAAAATTCCAGTTTTATTCGATGTCAACGTGTGCTCTAAGGTATAATCATTGATAACAGAGGAATAATATGCAATTTGCTTTGAAACAAATTGAATAATATTTATGTTTGTTAAATTCTGTTTTCACCACGAGTCTGGCACGATATTGTAGGGCAAGGAGTTAAAACCAAAAAGAGAAGAAATTAAAAAGTAAAGTGCGAAGCCATATCTTCTTTCATATTTTTTAAAACCAAAACGATTAAACTGAAGACACGATTGATTATCCGAATCGGAAGATCGCACCAGGATCACGGATCACGCGATCCGTTATCGCGAGGCTCGGGGACATTGTTCCAGCGCGAGACGCGAGACTGGAAATAAGGCACAACTTCAGTCATTTATTCTCGTCGGGTGGTGATAAGAGGATCGTTAACACCGGAAGAAACCGCTGACTCTGGCACGAGACTTCTTTGCGGATTCGTTTGCCATTCCGAGAACGGCTGCGATGACGGAAGGTGAAAGACTAGCCGAAGAACGGACATCCACGCGGGACTGAAAGCACCGAATGTCCCTTTTTTCCTCTTTTTTCTTCGTTGAACACGGCGCGGACTCCTGACGAAGACAAAGGAGGTGTAAGGAACTCCTAAACGAGCTGATCCGAGAGAATTCCATAATTATCGCGGGGCTCATGCACCCTGCTCCGCTTTGCAGTCAGCGGTCGCTGTTTCGCGAACGAAGACACGGAATCAACTTCGGACACTTCGCGATAATATGCGAAAAAATTGGTGTTCTCTTATCGGGTTGCTTCGCAAGTCCTCGAGTATTCTACTCCAAAAGCTTCAAACGTGTTTCAATTGTAAACTTTTAACCTGTTAACTGTGCAATTTAGTAAGAGAAATCTCTTGTTTTGCGCGCACTAAAATCAAAATGTGAAGTATGCACTCGTAAAACATATATAACTGATTAAACTGCAAGGTGTGAAATGCTAGGTTATAGATTTTTTAGGAATACCATTTTTAGAAAATGATTGATTAGGACTGAGATTATTATGCGAGAATGTTTCTTCTCATCAAAGGATTCAATGTGTTAACAGTAAAATGATAAAATTTTAAGAATTTTTTATTAGTTTTTTGTTTAATAAAAGGTATTGATATTTTGTTACTAAAAATTCACTGTTAGTGCACGTATGATCATATATAACACAATCTGATAACTTTTTTGCTTTCTTTTCGCTTGTTTCGTACAAAGTGTGTAACAAATATGAAAATTTAAATAGTTCAAAATAATTCTCTTACATGAGATAGTGCTGAAAACATTAGAGATACGAATTTCTATAGAAATATTGAATAGAAAATTTATGTATATACAGTCGGTCACAAAAATACTGGAACACCAGTATAATGTTGACTTCTAAGCATTGTATTTGCGACAAATAAATAACTATATATATAAAAATGACTTGAATTATGTTAAAGTACAATATGAAGAATGTATTTATAAAAAGTGGCTAGTTTATTACTTGTGGTTATTTTAATATAGAGAAAATTGTTTAAAAATGTCATATTTTGTCACAAATATATTTTACTTATTTGTTCCAAATACAATGCTTAGAAGTCAAAATTACACAGGTGTTCCAATATTTGTGTGACCGACTGTACATTGAATAGAAAAATCGTGTTTAAAAATAAAGCAAATACAGTTACGTCCACTTTAAAGTGTACAACTGAGCTTAGAAAAATTATTGCAAATATATGAAAAACAAGTAGAAAGTTGTTTTCAGTATAGTAAAGTAAGTTCTAATAAGTTTGTGGCTCGCGTCGAATTTCAATGCACTATGAAAACGAATAGCGACGTAAAAATGATGTTAAAGTCCGTTAATAGGAAAAATAAACGTTAACTGACGAGAGATGTCGTAATATAATGGTGGTTCGACTGGTATCAACTTGTATGCTAATGAACGTGCGTGGCACTGAAGGCTGATTTGCAAATGGCGGCCGTCTACTCTACGGAAGGCGCCAGCCATTTCTACGCTATGATACCCCGACCTCGAGGTTTTATATAAAACACTGTTTAATGTACGATAAATTTTCAATACAATTTCAATTCTAACAAATGTAAAGCTACTATATTATTCATTGAGCGCAGAGGAAGAAGAATAAATAAATAATCCACGAAGTATTATATCATCATTATATATCTAACGAAGTTAACCAGTATAATGGAAGAGAAATTTTATAAGTACTATGATTAAAAATGAATTTGTATGTTATTAATTATTATTTCTATAAATGTTGAATCATCCAGTAGATCCAGTAGAATTATACTTCTACAAATTGATTTAAAGTTGCTAGTGTTCCAAAATTTTGAAAAATTTAGTCTCAGCGAGTTTGATTCGCTATTAAAGTCAACAAAGTTTGAGAATATTATTACTGCATGTATTGTTAATGAAAAAGAATCATTTTATAATAAAACATGAGAATTTGAACAACTTCTCTTATACTGAACCAAACCAAATGCGAAGTATTTATAAAGCTAGAATTCCACTAAATGTTACTAATACGAACTACCTTACAACATTTCTTATATATTTTTGGTAACTGGATTTGAAATGAACAAATGTTTGAGTTGAACATTTAAGAATATATTGTGGTAACCAAAAGTAACCGTCGCAGGTTGATTTATAGTTTCCATACTCTTGAAAATCGACTTCAAACACAGCGTCGTTTATTGTAATCCTACTAATCATTTCGCATTTTTGTTTTCTTGGAGAATTCGGTGAATTTTGTAGCACAATAAACCAGAAGAGGGAAGAAGGAAAGAAAAGAAAGAATGTTTCGGGCAGTCGGTTCGACGTGAAAGCTAGGAAAACGTGGTTTCGCAACGATGGGATGTTGCAACTGCCCGATCAAAAGGTGAAATATCCGCGACGTTTTCGCCCATATTCAAGGACTTACAAACCAGGTAGAAAAAGGTCTTTCAGCTATTAATTCCAGCCTTCTCAGAAACCATCGTGGGTCTTTCGAAATACAATAACATCGATCCCGTGACGGTATAATGTGATACTGTACTTCGAACCTTTTCTCGAGATTTTCCGGGTAGGTATTTTCTCGCACAAGATAAAAGGCAAACTTCTTGGAAATATGACCGTATAAATCGACAAACGTTTCACCATTGTTAGCTTACCAACTAGTGCCCGCAGGGAATCGGAAACAGTAATCCCACGGAACATAGAAAAGCATGTTCCTCAAAACTGCACAGAGATTTTACCGTTAAACAGAAAAGGCCTGCAGTTTCCAACTGACCGAATGCGCCTGTCACCCTTAATCCTTAGGGGTCGATTCCAAGATTTATACAAATCATCAAAATTCTGTGCCTGTGTATATTGTAGATATAAATATAAATTAAATGAAGAAACTCCACTTGAAAATGAAAAATGTTCTACAATTTAAATACTCCAAATGGAAACCGTGAACTAACGCAAAGCGAACAGCGGAAAATTTGTAAGTTAAATCGTTTTCAAGTAAATTATTTTACAATTTTCAGCTTTTTATTATTCGTAGCATCATAATCACATTACTGAAGGAAAACCGAGAACACTATAAATTGCAAAGGGTTAAATCAACAGGAAAAACCATTTTATAGAATATATTCACACGAAGATTATAAATAAATAATATATTAATAATTTAAATACATCGTTTTGTATTGTCAAACTATTTTTCCATAATCTGTTCCATTTTGTAACACAAGGGACGAATTGGAAATACGAGAACGGTGATCGGTAAAGTTCCTCTATTCGAATTTTCCGCCATTACCGTGATACGCACAGACACCTACGTTACCGATGTGGAAAAAGCTCGTACCATGCGTTTTCACCAAAAGATAGAGCCACAGATCGCGTTCGCGCGCGCATCGCTGTTTCACTCTCGATCCTTTCTCCCGCGGTACGTTTCTTTCGCGTGAAACTATTCCATCGATCGGCCAAAATCAATGTACCCCCGCCGCCCATACTTCGATCACTGAAAAAAGACAGTCATGGTGTTGGAAAAACCCCACATGCGCGATTCGCATGGTGGCACTTCAGAGTGCACCATTTGTCGAACTGAAAATGACAACTCGGTAAATTCTATCTTTCGATTCAATGGAATGTTATAAATATTATTCTCAAGTTATTCATCTATATTGGTTCAAGTTCATCCTAACAACAAAACTTGTTTATTTTCTGTTCGTCTAAATTCTATACAAACTACAACTGTTAGTGTCAAGTTTTTAAGATAACTTTCACATCATTTATATCGAATCAATTATTACGCGAGTTCTACTAATTTTTGGTTAATACTCGTGTCAGTGTTGAACGTCTTCTTTTCTATTTTCAAGCTGACTATTTCTTGTTTCTACTTGCTTTTTATTTTTTTTTTTTAATTTTTATTTCCTTTTCCCTTGTAATTTTATTGTGTTTTCTTATGTTTCGCATCTGGCACGTTACGGCCTTTAAGAAGAGCGATGTATATAAATCCCTAGTACAAAAGACGACAAAGCGTTTAGACTACGACACACTGCTCATCCTGGGTTAGCTTTTAAAACTGTAAATCCCAACTTACACCATCTATCGTCGACGACAGCCTAACGATATTATCACCCAAAGTGTCACACTCAACTTTACCGACACTTGAAGAAATCACAGGCTTGGTGCGATTCGAATTCGTGAACTTCTAACGTGAGATTTTGACAGAGATCAAAACGTAAGTAATATTGAGACAAAAACACAAGAGTTTATATTTAATTTTAGGAACTTTACTAATCACTTGGCGGCTATAATATATAGTCAAATAGAAAAATAATAAAATAGGAAATAAAAAATTTCGTGATTAGTAGTTTACTATTTCCATTCGCCTATGAAATTAAAATAAGTTTTGTTGTATGTTTTCCTATTACATTATTTTACAGAAGTAAACTGAAGGACTCAATAATACTTTGCTTTTAACGAAAATATGAAGTATGAACACAAGCAAAGTTAGACTATCGAAATTGAATTACAAGACATTTTTCATCTTAACAGTAGAATTATATGGATTAAATAAAATGTTGATAAGTACTAATTACAAATAATACACCGTAACACCGTCCCTATAAAGTTTCAACAATCGGCAGACTTTTATCTTATCCGATTAGATTATTTCTATAGTTATTTCATAAGTGACCAAAAATCTGTTACAGAATTTTGGAGTTTCTTTTACTATTTCAATCTTCTCAGAAAGTGTATTAAATATTGCTTAAACTGGTTGCATTAATGGCGATCGAGTGAACAGAATCAACGACTTATGAAAATTAAATCTGCTCTTTATTTTCACAAAATATAACCGAGTAAAAAATTCTATATTACGCTTCAACTGATTATCATGTGAGACAACAAAATTTGTAAATCAAATAAAAATCCCAGAAAATTCTTGTAAAACGATACTTTTAAACCATAAATGTATAAAAATCTTATTGAACGAAACAATATTCTTTCATTCAATCGCCTTCAGCATCTGAAAATAGTTGCAAAAGAACCTCTGCCATACTGTCGACATCAATTCTGTTATACATAATATAGATTTGTCTGTTATTTTCGAACAAGTGGGAAAATTAATGAGATTTTACGGCTAATATTAAATTAAATATAATTGATACTAAATTCTTCTTTAATAACTAAAAGCCTTGTATTAGAGACTTTCAAATTGTTTCTAGAAATATTCACTGCCTCATATAGCAAGTAGTACATTTTCAAACTGATTATATTTACAGCTCATTAAATGAATTAATCATATACACGTGTAACATGACTGACTAATGATCATACGTTTATGTATCAGATAATCAACAACGTGACAATTTTGCTTGCGATACAAAATTTCTTTGATTCAATCAAATATTCAAAGAAACTTGAATCCACAAGAATTATTTGAACTTATTTATCACGAAGAATATTTTAGTGAATCAAATATTATAAGAAACTCGAGTTGACCAGTGTTTTTTCAATTTAAGTTACCGGAGTTTATTTCTTCCTTCGTTCAACTCAATTTACCGACAAACATGGCGGATTTTTGATTGGTGCACACGATAAACCATGATCTCTTTTATGAAGCTATCATTCACGATGATCGGTTCAATCGTTACGAAGCCGAAAAGTGTCGGAAACATGACGAAGACAAAGAATCATCGGCCGCCTCTGCCTCGCTCTCTCTTTCTCTCATTCCCCGCGTGTGTGGAAAGTTTTAGGCGAGTTTACAATCGAATATTCGAATTCCACGTGTCTTTGGTAGTATACCGGCCCAATGGAAAAAAAAGAATCCAGGCAGCACTGAGACTCAATATCCCTGTTTACGTGTTCCGCATCGCCGATACGAAGCTCGTGTGTCCCTACAAATTCCGTTGACAACGATAAATTGCTTCAAATTTCAACTGTTGCCAATGTCAACTATTGAGATGAGGTTCTCGGTGCTCAGAGTTCTTTATTTACTATGTCATTTTTATCGGTTAATACGAAAGCGTGGAAGCTATACTACGTTTTTTTGAAATAAAACGTATGTGGAGGACGTAATAAATGTCTATCCCCACCACAATCATTCTAGACCAATGATGGGTTTGGACGGTTGGAGCGGGAAGAACAGATATGGCGGCTGTCGGAGTATTTCAAAGCTTTTCTTTCGAGAGACAAAACCTAATATTTTACTGTTGCATCGGTGTAACATTAAGTTAATTAATAAATATTGAATGTAATTTTTATTATTGTTCTGAAGTCATATCATAGAATTAATATTTCAAAATTATAAAATAATATATTGAAAACATATTTTTCTGGGTAAACAAGAGAAACGGTCCATAAAGAAAACTCGATTCTACTGTTATTGCGAAAGTATAATTTTACAGCTAACACAAACTCACTGAATATATTAATTACATCTAACGAAGCATTTAAGTACACATTAGTGACGTAACTGAATTTTATTTTTATACATGTCTATGTGTATATTCAAATTGAAATATACGAATACTGGAATGTGATTGCGATTAATTATTTCGAATTTCTTAGCGTACAAACACAATGCATATGAGCCATTGAATTCAGCGGTACAAATGAAAATAATAGGAAATAGAGTTAAAATGAGAGCTCGCGGTTTTATCCAACACGAATGACCGACCGCGTGGACATTTTCTTCGAGCGACCTTTATCGCGTCTGGCTCGGGTTTAGCTGAGACCTTTTACCCGCGTGTGCTCATTCGATAGCATACGAGAGGCCTAGGGAAAAAGAATTCGTCGACGGCCTGGACAGCTTAATTGGCTAAAGCAGTCAGCCGGCAGCCAAAGATCCGGGTTGGAGCGAATCCCCTCCTCCTTCAAAACAGGCAATTCAATCTCTTCTTTACTCCGAATTTATGAATAAGCAAGATCCCTATCTGACTGTCCGATCATCCTCCTTCGCGGGTTATTCCGATTTCGAATTTTCGATCTGATCGATTATTTTCGGTTACTCGTTTGATCCCTTGTCTCGTAATAATAATTTTTGTATGTAGACAATAATATATAGTTTTCCTTAGATGTAAAATAAAAATAATTAGAAAGTTGGTAACGAATTTTACATTTCGAATTCAACAAACGAATGAACAAACATTTCTTCCATAATGGATAAAGTATGTTATTATAGCCTTTATCTGAAGACTCTATATATCTATCCTTTGCTTGCGTGCAGTAAGAAACTATTTTTACTTGGATCATGAATTTTTATCAATTTGGTAAAATAAGAATTTTAGTAAAATAATATTTTTCGTTATAATTAATTTTATTTTATTCATTTCTTTAGCACTTCGTATTTCAATTTAATACGAAAGAAAATAAATTCTTCGGGTTGTTCAATCCACAAACGATATGCTTCTAACGATCAACATGGCGGCAAACCGTTAACCATTATCGCGGCTGTCCAAACTTTTCGCCGCGTTACGCTGCGCGTGTGGTACACGGTCGACCGCATTAATTAGAACACGGCTACAGCCGTTATACCCAGCGAAGTTTAAATACGCATTTAGCAGTGAGATTTTCATTTGTCGTTGTTGACGCGAATCGAGGCGAACCTCAGTGAGGTTGTGCCACGTGCGACGTATCAAGGCCACGGCCAGGTTAGCGAAAAGAAAAACAAACCGGCGATACTTATTCAACCAAGCTGTTAAGTAACGGAAAAAAAAGAATCATTTACCAGAGTCGTTACGCTCGAAGAATGTCTTTGACGCCATTGCCGATTTCAACAAGCAAGAAACGTTCGAAGTCTACTTTTCCACTTTCATATACATCGTTTCAATTGAATCACAAAATTAATCTCTCAAATTAATATTGAAGCTCGATTGCGAGTGGAGCAAATCGCTTTTCGTGACTTTCTCGATACCGGAAATCTTGTTTTTCAAGACGGAAATTTATCCCCGGCAATCGACTACGGAAGTAATTATTTATCGTCCGTAAAACGTTCAAGAAAAACAAGTCGTTTAACGGGACGGTCATCTTCTGACGGCGTGGTCTACTATACAATATTCGGCGGTATCAGCCAATGAATCAGTTCTTACGAAAGAACGGGCGCTGATAACAAGCCTCGCGGCGCGACACACTTGAAACGGATTCTTTCGTTTAAAAATCCAGTTGTCCGGGGGGACGCGAGCCGAACAATAAAATTCTATTACGCGGCCGACCAACAGGTTAACGCGGAAGGGAAAAATCGCTTCGTACCTGTCCCGCGCCATACACGAGGACAAACCGCCATATCTCGTTCGTATACCGCCATATTTGTTCTACCGGTAGAATCACGAGTTTACCAGGCATAAAATGAAACATAAAAAAAATTGGCAACGAATAAACCATAGAATAATTTCTTCATTCGAGCGCATGTATGCTTCGTATTCCTCTGATTGATTAAATTATAAACGTTTAAGAAATAGAATAAGAAGTAGCAGGAAAAATCACTAAATCGGAGATTAAATAATTTCTTCGTATGTCCGTGATAGAGAGTGCACGATCAAAGGCCCGCGGAAAAAGATCAGGCATTACGTAATTAAACCGAATAGACGAGAAGTTGCTGGACAGAAATCCGTTCGGGGTCACACGGAACCGTTAATATCGTGCCGTCTTTCAAAAAACGCTTGTGTGTGCATCGTGTGTTGTGTACGATCTGTTGACATGGAGAACCGTTAAGATCACTCTAATATTCAATTACGCCTTGTCGTCGCCGATCCGCCCTCGAGACGCGTTCGCGAAAATATTATTTCCCGGCACCGTGTATTTCGTGGGCGAGAAAAATCTCACGGGCGATACGTTTATGTTACGTATTTCGTTATCTTACCACGGTTCGAAGAGGTTATTTTTAAACCGGAAGTAATTTCGACCGCCTCGGGCAATTCGAATATCGTAACTATATAAGGAAGTGTATGTGACCGGAAATTATCGTATAAGTCGGTAAAAGTATAAAACTGTATTGGTGATAGATGAAAGTAAAGAAAAAAACCGTGAAGATTCATCACCACGAGCACGATCGAAGACGGCCACCGTGACGAGGAAAATGTCTAACATCGCCGATAAAAAAACACGATACGAAAAACACCGTAGAATACCGGAAAACGTCGTACATAGAAGATAACCAATTTACCTGCTGGCATAGCCATTTTTCTCCTCGATCTCCAAACGCTCCATTTCCTTTTGGAGCACGCCGCCCTCGGCGAACTTCTCCATGGGATACCGCCAATGACCGGTTATCCCTCTGGTTCCAGTTCGTTGAAAAATATCCTTGCACAAACCCCGATTTCAGAACGAGAGTTTTAATTAAAAATTAAAACAAAAAATTGTCCACGCGGTATGCCACTGTTCAATGTATGTATATATATATATACATATATATACTGTACTATATATTATAAATCTCTCTCTATATATATCTATGTATATATATATATAAAATCTTTTTCTTCTAAATATTTTATGCAGTTTCCGCCGTTAGCTGCCGCTAATGGACTGAGGTAGACAAACACTGGCACTAAACACTGGCTTGTTCCCCGATCGGTCGGGTCGAACGATCCACGGATGGACGACAGTCGAGCAAGGGAAAAAGGATGAAAATAGGACACGACGACGACCCGTATATATACGACCGAGCCAAGACACGACACAACCGGCGTTACAAGCACACCCGACTGTCTGTACAGTAGCGTCCTCTCCCGTTTCCTTAATTTTGTACTCCTTCGCGCGTGTTCCTCCCTCTTCCGTCCCCCTCTCCTTCCCTATCTCTTACCCAAGTCCAAGCTCTATCGCTTTTTCCCCCTTCCTCTACTTCTCTAACCCCCGTCCCTTCTCTATGCCCCTCCTCCTCTCGTCGAACGCGCACACGCTGCGTGTTTTCAACCTTTTCGCGTTGGACAAGGACGCACGATCACGGTGTGAAACACACGACTCGACCACGACGACAACGATGACGATCCTTTGGAGCGGTATTACACGATCGACGAACGAACGAACGAATTGTTTGCATTTGCGTTTGTAACGTGTGCAAGAGAAACGAACAGGAAAAAAATAATATCGGCGAGAACAATTTACTAGAAACGGGCACTGGTCGCTAAGGTTAGGACAGCTATAGAACCGCGCGTTCGTCTCGTTCTCTCTCCGGCGACCGTCAAAGGGAAACTCTCGCGCGGGTGGAGCAGTATCGTGCTTTCCTATTCGCCTCTTGCTCCTCGGCTGCTTTCCACTACCGCCGCGCCTCCTCTCCCCCACCCCTTTGCGCTCCCCCTATCTTTCCCTCTTTAGCCGCCCGGACACTTCACTCGTCCTTCCCCCCAAACGCTAACATTCTCTGTCCCTGTTTCTCCGACCGACCAAGAAATCCCTCCACGTATCGAAGACGCGCGAGCACTTTTACCAACTGAATAGAGGAGACAGCCGAGAACTCGTACGTGATTGGTCGCCCGAGACGATTCCGGGACCGTGCGTTATCCGGTTCCCGCTACTGCCAGATCCCACTCTCTCTTTTTCTTTTTCCCTACCCCCTGTGCCCCTCCTAGCAAACTCTGGCCCTTTCCGTGTATCTCTCTTCCGAGGAATTAATGGAACACAGTTTCTACGCGATGACACAACGGGGTACAGAAAACATCGGCGACAACGTGGATACCGATTTTCTACCGATCCTGTATTACGTTTCCAGTCTGCTCCCCTCCGCGCATGGAACACACGTTATTCCCGAAACAGCCGAGATCACGTGGATCAATCCGGGCCGTGTGGCGCAAACGTACCGATATGTGCGCGTTTTTACTCAGCCCGTACGAGAGAACACGCGAAACGCCTTTACGACACCTGGCTTCTTCCTACCGTTCCCGTGGCGTTTGAGTACATGCTCGTAAACGACACTGGCTTTTCTCTCTTACCGCCCGTAAACGTGGGTGCGCCCTCTTCGTTCTCCGGTTACTCTCTTCGGCTTTCTCTCTCTCTTTATAGATCGCGCGCGCGTTCCTTAGTCTCCCTCTCTCTGCCTATGTACCTATCTCTTCCTATTCTATCCTGTTCATCTACGTTCGCCCCTTTCCGCCCCTCTATACAGTTACGTTTCTTGTGCACCTTGTATATTATATATACCTATACGTTGCAAATATATTTCTCGGTACCTTTTTCCCGATTTTCTCGTTTTTCGATCAGTGTCGGTTACGATCGCGACGATCAATTGGGGCATGAACACGGGACGCCGATAAATCCGATATTCTCGGACTCCTCGAAGGGGTTTATGTACACCTCTGTCAGTCGCTTGAGAAAACGTGGTACAGGCTAGGCACGGGCGTCGTCATCGTTGTCGTCGTAGACGGGCGTCGAGAGACAAGCGAAAAAAGAAAACAACATGCATCCCACACACACACATACACATACCACACATATACACACACGACGCACACGCACACAGCATACAACATACACACACGTTTCAGAGAGTAGCAGTGCCTACGTTTTCAGTGGCTATATTGGCCACGGATATCTAACGAGAAAGCGCGCTGGCTATACTGATATTATTTTTATAACAACGCGGCGCGCGGCCGTCCTAGGCCGCGCCCAATCTTCCCCCACCAGCGGTCAGGTTCCCTCCCCTCCACCTGAGAACTGTTCCTCCTTCCCCGACCGCGGGAAGCCCCACCGTTTCTCCACTCTCCCCTCCCGGTGCGCCGCACACCGCCCAGGCAAAAGACGTAGTGGCGTTCCCGGCGCGGAAAGCGCCTATGCTGGAGAAGGGTGAATAGGAAAAGGCTCTCTCTTGACTATCCTGCGTGGGTATATCAAAACCGGAACGACATTTTCTTCCTGTGGATGTGTCGTTCCATCCCGGCCCGTCCCGTGTTCCTACCGATAGCTGTTCCCCATCGTTACGCGCGAGCGAATCGTAGCCCCTAACCCTGGCATTCAATCACACACACATCGACGAATAGATTCGTTTTTCGTATTTATTGAACGAGAAACCCGCGGTTACTCTCTCGCTCTATGCCGTCAGCGAATTCGAAGGAACACGGTGCGCGGTCGGGCTGGGATCTCTAGGGCATACCATGCTGAGAAGGCGCGAGTCATTGGTCGCGAGCAGCGCCGCCATCTGATGGGAGCCGGCAAACACTAACGCGGCTATTTTTCCGAGCACTTTCATACGAAATGATGAAAGCGTTGGTGAATCGAATTGGTGAAATCGAGTTGCGGCGCACAAGGAATTTTCCTTTTGAGTTTTGCTTGTATGTTCTTTCATTTTTCAAAGATTCACGTCGATATTCTTGATGTTTTTAGTAGTAGATCGTAAGAGCGAAAATTGTTTAGTTCGAAGTTTAGAATAAGTGGTACAGTAAGTAGAAACGCGTTTAGTTGAGATTATGTACTTTCTAGAATCTGTTGGTTCGATTTTGTACTACGAATTGAAGTTGAGGCATAGATTAAAACTACCAATGAAAACGTAATATTTTCGTACTACAAAATGAACTAATTTACATTCAACCTTGTAATAAATAGATAATCTGAAATATCCAACGTTCTGTTGCATATGATGATGTAAAGGTTTAGATTTGAAGTAAACTTTTGTACATTAATGCGTTTGCTACTAGCGACATATTTATACTGATGAACAGTTTTTTTCTTGTACAAAAAGGAGTTAATTAATTTTACTTTCTATGGTGTAAAATTTAGGTAGTTCACGAAATTTTTTTTTAACTCAAATTTGCTTCTTAGAGATTATACGTTGCATTCAACAAAATAAAGTAACTATGAATCCTACCAGTGAGATAAAACCTGGTAACGAATCCTCTAGTTTAGCCCCCTAATTTGGAAATAGTAAATCATTTTTTCATTTCAAAGTATTGTGATTTATTAAAGACGTCATCTTCAAATTAACTTTATTGTTATATGAGATCCCAATTTCAAATAAAATCACTAAGATTGTGCGAAAATAATAGCGAAAAAATAGAATTAGCAATACTTCATTGCCGATTGTAAAGTACATAAAATAAAATAACATTTATTTTCGAAAAAGAAATATATGTATATTTTTTATGATATCGATCGTACCTCATTCACGAATTGAACTAGTCAACCATAGCTAAGAAATGTAACGCTTCACCCCTTGGTTCGTCGACATCAAGAGCACTTCTCTGATCAACTTGTAACCCGAAAGGGGGAGATTCTAAGTGCCCAACTACCAGTACTTTCTAAAAGACACCGCCGGTGGTTCACGTACATTCGATTCACGATTCATTAGTCCTCGAATCGACAACTGTAAGGGGTTTTCAAGTCCACGCGTAGAGTTTCATGAAACGTAGTGAAGAAGAAGAAGAAGAAAAAGAAGCGGAAAAGGAGAAAGAAAAGGAAAAGGAACAGCGAAATCTCTGAACGACAAAATACGGATTTCTGGTTCTCCGTAGAGCTAAAGGGTTGATTCCGTTACGGAGCACTCTTTGTTCGGCCAGGTAGAAAGGAAGGATTCGCCTTTCTTTTGTGCATGCCTGCAGGTATATGGGTGCAGATCGGCCACGGGTATTCGTGGCTTTTCTACGCTCACGTTTGATCGTCATTATCTTCGGCAATGACGAGGCTGTTATCCTTGAACTAGATTTATCATTCACAAAATCCTGGTCGAACAATACTGTGAATTTGTGACGAGTGCGAACGCCTTCTAAAATTGAATTTCATTGAACTTTTTCAAAATAGAAACACATTTTGACCAAATAAGTAAAAACATTCTTAGTTAGTTTTTAGATGATCGTCGACAGATTTCTAGAGATTTAACATTGTAACGTTAGCATCGTCATAATAAAAAATCAATTATTGAATAATCGGTTGTTTCATTTATATTCAATTGTAACGTTCAAAATAATTTATGGTTCATTATGCAATTTCCTCCAAATTTCAATAAAATGTGCATTTAAAATTTTAAGCGGATATTCATTTCGTGCGATAATGAGTTATTTATAACATAAGACAGTGGTCGACTCGATGCAGTATAGAGTGATTCGTCGATAAGGTGTTAAGCTGGGTTCCCGCGAGATTCAACTTAAATGGCACACCTGTGTGGCGTGTGTCATAATCTGCCGGAAGAAAACAAATGATGATTACAAATCACCAAATTACGCAAAAGGGGTTGCAGTATAAAAAAAGAGCAACACACGGTCCGAGGGGAGGGGAAGACGTTGATCCACTCTAAACAAGTGGTCGTCCAGTTGCAATGACCGCCCGAACGTGAATTTTCAATGTAGTACATAGCCACATGGTTGAATTGTGAATTTTTATTACGCAAGGTATTTTAATGAGCGATATAAAGCACTCTTTCCCTCCCCCCGACAAACAAAATAAACGTCCTATAAAGATCCAAATATATTATTTTTCAATTTCAGTCTGTACAAGTTGCAAGGATATTGCACATTCAACTCCTATTACATGCTAATTTTTAAATACTGATGTGTAAAACATGAAATCGCAGTGTTAAGTGGGCATAACCGTTTAAAAATGAAAAAAGTTAATCTCTTCTTACATATTTTTGTAAATTGATATTCTGAGGATATTATAAAGCAAGTCTAATGTAGAAATTTGAAGGTGAAGATGAAATTATAATATTTTAAAGAAAATGTTTCACGTATGTTATCGGTTCAGTCAAAACTCCGATCCCGTTTTGTTTAAAACTATTATTCTTCTTATGGTGGGCGGAAGAACGCGAGGTATATTTAGCTAATTGACTTAAAATTTTACACGTGGGTTCCTAATAAGATTCCGCACGTGTCAACACAGCCTTTCATTTAATTCAAGTCATCATGTTTGGTTGTAATGAATGAAAGTGAGTTTTATCTCGAAGAGGATATAACTCTCATTTAATATGCTACTCCATTCTTAAATTTTTTAAACTTTGGAAAGGAACTCGAATATTAAATAGCTATTATCATGATCAATAAAAATAAATTTAATTATTTAATTTCGGATCCTTTCCATGGGTTACCTAAAATCGAAAGAGCTTTGCAAATGCACTTATAACTTAAAAAAAATAAGTTTTACTAATGTATTAATATATTGTATTAACAATATCGCGTTAGTACAATGTAAAAAATAATAACTTATTATCGACATATGTTACACACCAAACAAAAATGATAAAAAATGTACTCTATTTTTCGACACTTGAAGCATCTAAGACGCCTGAAAAACAGACTACACGATACACGATTCTCAAGAATTCATGGTGCGGCACAATGTATCCGGGCCTCCCTGGATCGTGTGAACAATGTCTAGGGCAGTGTCGTTTGAAATCTGCCCGTGCAGTTTTTCTACAAGCTTAGCCCCCATCAACTAATTCCCTAAAATGATCAATCGATTATCCTCTTCATCAAGCGTAAATCCACCGCATCGGCTTCCTAGACCACCGTCTTCCACGGTTGTTGACTTATTTTTGCTTTAGGCCGCTCAGAAAATCGTCACCCCTGAGACTGCGGTTATTTTCTCCAGGAAAATTTCTTCACGAACGCGATTCAGCGGGTGGAATCATACAGAACAAAAGTTGCAGAAAAATGGGACACTGTCGCGGGACACTTTCGAGGAGTCGAGATCCTTGAGCCCGATAAATACCGTCCTCCGAGGAGCGACGAATTTCGATGCAGACTGGCAGACAGAAAACGCAGACTTTTACCTCGAATCGCGTCGCGGCTCTTTGTTCTTTTCCGGTAACGGTGGTTGGGGTAGGTTCGGTGTTCAGTGTTTAAAGATAATTAATAGTTGCGCGAGTCTCGTAAATATCGGTATCAATGAAGCGTGGCCAGAAGGTGGCGTGGGATCAGCAAATGGTTTCCGGGCGCATAAAAATTAATGGATTTCGCGTTGACCTTCAAGCCGAGGTATCCCCGTTCAGTCAGGACTTCTCAAGGTTGACCGTTCGCAGTGCTTTACGGAGCAGAATATATTTTCGTATCCCACGTGTCGACACCCCCAAAATCGATGCTCACGAAACCGCAACGAAAGAAACGGAAAGAAGAAAGGAAAAGCTACAGAGCTTCTCGTAGCCGCGCTTAAACATAATTAGACAGCCGTATCTCTTATCAAACGTAATTTCCGATAACGAATGCTGTCCATGTGATTCTGTGGAATCGTGGAACGGGCAGTTTAATAACTGGGACGGCCGTGGAAACGAACGATCCGAGACCGAAGGGAACGAACGAGAGAGGCTTTTACCCCTCCAGGGTGGACCAACCGATGGAAAGGAAAGCGAGGAGGAGCGATGTAATTCGGGCCAGGAGGAAAGGGTCCTCCAAGGGGAGCACGAAGGACGAAGGGCGCGCAGGGTGCGCAGGGAAGAATTTTGGGTGGGGACGGAAAGAGGGTACGGGGGCTAGAGAGTGAAAGGGAATAGGGGTGGGAGCAAGAACGAGCGAGACGGCGACGGGGAAGGAGGGGGAAAGAGAAATGCGAGGGTGCGTAAGGGTGGCGGAGCCCTGGAATCAATAGTGGCCACGTACCCTTGAAGAATTTTCGCACCAGGAGCCCGGATGTCTCAGGACAAGCTGGGGAAGCTTTCCCTGTTTCTATCCAATACTAGCCTACAGCGAAGAAAATTGGATCAAAAACGCGTTATTTTCAAAGGAAACCCCGTTGGAACGATTTTCTTTATGCGCGTGAACAAACAGTCGTGCCAAAATGCTGATTAAAATAATGTTAATATTGGTGGAGAAGTTGGAGCGGACGTAAAGGGATAGAAATGAAATTGCGAATGTAGTACGGGAGAAGTTGTTAGCATCGTGTGGATATATAGAGGCAGGTAACTATTTAAATTAAGCGACGAGGAATTTATCGTTAGTTCGGCCGTGGAACGTCAAATATCGTGAATTTGTTACACGATATCACCGGTCTTCCATGTTCATACGTGAACGACTACACGAGTAATCCGGTAATGCTATTGTCTAGCCGCAAGGCTTCTTACCGGCGAGCTTCCAAGCGGTTGTTTTTTTTATGTGTGTCAAACCGGGAACACAACGCTTGACATAGTAGCGATGCTTGCAAACGGAAATGTTTATTACATCCGAAAATTATTGGATTGCTCAAGTAAAAAAAGTCTCGACCGAATATCATATCGGATAACGATTCTAATATAAATGCCTGTAGCAAAATCACGGTACGTTCGATTCGACGGCATCTTGAAGTATATACAGGATTAAGGAATGTTAGTCAAAGGTGAACGGAAACCAGGAAGGCTGGAAATAATGACTCACCTCCAACCTCCGGCAACTTGGCCAACTGAAGATTCTGGTAGGGCGTCGCCGCTACCCCTAGAACAAGGAAAAGGAAAATTGAGGATACTAGAGGGTGAAGGAATGATGGAATGATGCCAAAATGATGAATTCGATTGAGGATAAGCATGCAATGTTTGTTTATAATTGGAAAAAGACGCAAGAAAAAAAGAAACGTTTTCTTTCTCGTCAGAAAACAATTGAGGATGTTTTTGAGAAAGGACTTATAATTTCAAATGGTTAAATGAGTAAATCGCGTCAGAAGTTTTAGTTTCTCTTAAGTATTAATATGCTTGAATCGTTGATTATGTGGCTCACAAAACTGAAATTCTAGATTGATATTTTTAGACGTGTGACAGTTAACGTTAAAAAGCTATCGCGGCAAAAACTACATTAATACAATCATTATTGCATTTGCAATAATGTCTTATCATAACATCATCATAACCGTCCAGAGGAATAGCCAAAGAATAGTTCCCCCTTTTAACAATATTGAAACAAAAGTCACCGGTGTCTAAGTTAACGAAGATTCACTAAAAACTAGCCAATTAGATCTACAACCCCTTTACCCAGAAACATTCTCGATTGCAAGTGACATTGGAATACAACGCAGCGCGAGAAAAAAGGTTCCGGTTTCTTCTCGGAATGGATCGTGTCACGTCAGCCCAGTAATTACTGAATAAATTTCTCTTATCCATGCCGAGGGTCGCAGGCCTCGAGGTTTCCGCGAAAGCGATTCGAACGTCAAGATCGTGATTCGCCCGTGGCCGGGGACTATGAAGATCGAAAGTTGGACTGTCGACGTGCGCGCCGCGAGAAAAAAGTTTCTCGGTACCACGGTTAATTGGACGACTTCGCGGTGTGCATATTAATTGCGGTTTATCTGGTAGCGGCTGACGAAAAAAAACGAAGAATTAATAATAACCGCGTCGCTGAGATACGGATCTGGCCGGTCGGCCGGTCGGTCTCGGCCAGGTGCAGCGTCTTCCGTGATCCGCGCATATTCTGGAGGTTTCTTTTTCACGGCGTCCTTTTGCGTCGGTCACGCCAATTAAGAAGCATCGCCGTTAAAATCACCTTTATCCTACCTCCGTACCGGGGCTACCGTGCGAGGTTTCAATTTGTCAGCGAGCGGAACGCGTCGGCGCGGTTTTTCTCGAAATTTCACTTTCACTCTCTGCATGATAAAATCGGGGGGAAACTGTGTGTATCATTAAACGCGTGTTACGCGCGCCGTTAAGCTCTGTTCTTGATCACGGTGCGATGAATCATGAGACAACAAAATGTTACAAATACAGCGTCAACTGTCCGAGCTCACGGTGCAATCGCAGTTCTGTTTTTTAGTATTTAACACACTGGCTGTCACGAAAAACATCAGCCTTTTATTTATCACTTATTTATATCGAACACTAGCTAATCACCTTTGTAGCAAAGAGGAAAAGGAACACTTATTAATTATTTGTTACCACAATTCTCACACTGCACTGTTATCTAATTATTTACCCTATTGGACATTTTCATTCGACGTCGATTGTCTTATGAATTATAATTGTTTTCAAGTCCTTTCGATGCTCCGGTTCTATAGGACTACTGTGGCACCGAAAGTGTTAACCTTTTAGCTATGGCGAGACTAGCTTGAAAGCTATATCATGTACGGCAAGGTTTGATACAGTATGCGTATCATAAATGTAGCACTGCGATTTGAGACTGATAGAATAATTTTCCACTGTGCAATTACGTTAGATTGTACCATAATGTGCACAGCTATCGATGACAAAAAAAGAATTGAGCCACCATGATGGCGTACCGTCTAAAAAGATGATAGACAGGAACCCCACTGTAGTGGCGTTTCGTAGCTAAAAGGTTAAAAGCGCCAGATCAATATTTCCTACAGTCAAACTGAGTTCATTTACTTTTATTCGTGTATATATTTATTTTTATTTATTTATATTTATTTGTTTATTTACTGCTTTCAGTTTCTTCTCAGAAATATTTGTCACCTGAATTTCTAAAATACTCGAATCTTCAACTAATTCACTACTTTCTAAGAAGGGTCATCTAAACATTCTCTCGTCGTTCGATTTATAATCGTAGAATTCAAAGTTGTCATTACAGGAAACAGCGAAAAGGCGTCCGGTGTCTCCGATTAGTGGAATTTATAGACACGAGCTGGATTGAGTGATCAAAAACGACCCAAAGTCAATTAAGAGAATCAATTTCCATTCTTGGGGTACGCCTCTGATGAGATCTGCGACCTGGCAAAAAGCGAATCAGTTCCAGTGGAACAATTCAATATTAAGGCGTCAAGCGTAACTTGGTCAGACCGGTTCGCGGCGGCAGCAGCAGCAGCAGCAGCAAACAGCAGCTGCATTCGCCAACGAAAATCGCATCTTCCGCAACACCGTGTAAGATTTTACGATCGGCCGTTGTGTCGTGTTTAAAGCGGAACCATCGGCGTCAGCGGCAGCAAGAAAACGCGTACCGAGCACGCGGCTCGCAAGACCGAGTGAAAACAACGGGGCGGGAGGGGGAACGCAGAGGAGGAGGAGCGGCGTACAACAATTATTGCACGTCAGCGTGCCTCAATTTCGAGATAATTAAGCGAGGCCCTTTACACCTGCGGATTGTGCGAAGTCTGTACACGCGCATACCCGTGTAATTTTCTTTTTTACCGTGACGATCTCTGCTCATCTCTGGGATCTGCGCGTGATAAGGAATCGGCTCGATAAAAACAGATCGCCAAGGATATGGGGAGAAAAAGGCAGGAACAAACCGGGAGAGAGAGAGAGAAACAACAACGGAGAAAACAGGTAAAACCCCAACCGTCCCTCGAGTTTTTGCTGAAAAAAGCTATCGTCATGACGGAATTTCATGCATCCTCGCTTAATGTTCTTACGTGCCCCTTTTCTGCCGCAATGATTAATAGCTATTAACGAGGGGGAATGACCGGCAACTACGCTCGCGAGTCGAAAATGTATAAGATTTAATAGTCCGAGGATCATCGTTTTACTCGTGAGCGAGCTGTTCCGAGAGTGGCGCTATGAGGTTCACGCAGGTTCTGCGAAAATGTTGTCTGGGAACAATGAAATACCTTTGGCAATTTTTTTTATTAATTTTACGTACTCATCTCATTTCCGATACTAATTTGCTATTCGTTAATACGGTTTCACGTAACCAATCAAAACTATAAACAAAATCCCTAGCGAGAGATCACTCTTACCCCTGTGCCGTCCCGGGGCTCTTCTCGTGAACAACGCGGAGTACATAATACAATGTACACTCGAACGTATGATATCAAGTTATCGAATTTGTTTCTTGTTTGATGTAAATTAACCCCTTGCACTCGTATGTCATTCTGGAGATGACAATATAATATATAAAAATTAAATCTCATTATAATAATAATATATAAAATCAATATAAAACGTTGAATTCTACTGCTGTAAATTCATTTCCCGAAAAATAATTAGCAATATATCCCCGACAATATTGAAAATAAATCAAGTGCAAAGGGTTAATTTGGAAGGAATAATTTTTTAACGGAGATATTTCAGAATGTGTTGTGGAAATGACTTTATAAGGTTATTTAAAAATGAATTTTTATAAGAACAGTTTGTATGATGTACGATGAAGTGAAATGCAATTTGCAAATTTGAATTTGGCAATGACGGAAATGGAATTAATATGTTCATGAGATTCGTCAAATGCGCGTGACAAGAATCATTACGCACCGAGACTTTCATGAGGCTTTAAACTTATTTCGTTGATGCTCCTTGGGGGTTTGCTTGGTAATCACGTTTTCGCTTCTGCCGCGTTATTTAAGGGTGTAAATTACTTCGCGTGTCTGGCAGCCTGAAGCATCTGATCGGTAATTTCGATTGAACCACCATGCAACGCTTTTTGATCTGAGTACGAAGAAAAACTTACCAGAAATTTTGTTGTGTTGTATTAAGTGTTATTCAAATGAACAATATTTGCAAATTTAACGAATTAGAATAAAAGGTAAAACTGTATCAAAGGAGAGACTGAAGGAAATAAGATGATGAAATAATTTTTATAATAGTTGTCAGATTCCGACAATAAAACATAATTAAAATAAATAGTAAAATTCAGATTGATATCTTTACATAATTTTTACATCATTTCAAAACATTGGCAGTTTTACCGTGTTTACTTTTTTGTTCCTCAAGAAAATAAAACTTAACACTTTACGTGTGAGAGACGTACTGGCACGTTTTTCGTGAACATTTATTTCACTAACACTTTTTGTTAACCGTAAAAATTAAATTCATTTTAAATATGGTTGGAAATATTTGTGATTACAATAAAAGTTGCCGAAAATATATTCAATAATAAATAAATGAGTTGAATATAATTTAAATAAGTTGAAATGAAAAAAGTGGCCCGCACACAACGTGTTAACACTAATCGTAATCAAATAGTTCGGTATAAAAGAAAGCTAAACAAATTACATGATCAATTTTCCTTAATAGAAATAGAAATCGAAAAAAAATAAGAAAAAATAGAAAAACTGATTATTCGGACAATACAAGAATAGATAAAAAGTCAAATGAACGAAAGAAAACGCAGAATATTTAATCAGATTTTAAAACTGGTTATTTGACAATTTACGGTACGGTTAGTGTTAACTGTACAAGGAAAAAGGAATGGGTTGAGTCAAAGCTCACCTCAGCGTTTAATATGCACTAAAGAAATTAAAATGAGTAACACCAATGAATAAGAGACGATAGTGGTCTATCTCAAAGATGAACCAGGTGTCTATTCATCAATAGGACCTTCTACTGGAAGTAACATCGCGGAACAATCGCAAGCCTCGTGTGCGAACGCAGCTGCACGAGGCAGAGTATCAAGCTTCTTCCTCATTAGGATATCGTCCCCTGAGGCCCGCAGGAAAATGCTTTAAGCAAACACCGAAAGGACTTATCTTGCCGGATGAGTTCCGCTGAACCATTTTTACTTCCGCTTCAAACTAAGTAGCTGTCAACTTAATAAAAAGAAAGGGTCGTGAAAAGTAATGACCAGCGATCCAGTTTTGTGTTTACTACATAGGTTTTAACCAGTTAAATACGATTGACGAGTATACACGTTGATTTAAAGCTTGAAATTATACTAATTCTTTCAAACATGAATTCTTTACTTTTTCATTCAAATATACCCTAGGTGCATTTATTCTGCATCTGACATGTACACATTTCATTTTTTCATTTTATTGCACGTAAAACGAGAGATTTTTCAAACTAAATTCCACAGTTAACAGGTTAGGTAGCTCTGCACGTGTCAATTTACTGGAAAATGTTGAGCTAGAGATCACGATGAGTAATTCTTCCTTCGATCGTTCGCAGGTTCATCGGTGTGTCAGTCAAAATGACTGCGTAAAGGATATCGATAATAATTATAAATAGACAAAAGAAATGTGTGATCGTAAAAATGTTCAGAAATTGTATGCAATTTCAGGTAGCCCTATCATCGATGTGGATTGATAATACCTAATTAATAGTTCTATGAATCACGACTAAACGGAAGTTTTTTGCTGAAGTTTATTACAGACTTTTAATTAAGGACAATGAAATATTATATTAAATGTACTAGTAAGTAACATGCAATTTTTATAACAAACTGACAATATTTATTAGGAAATAAATTAAAGAAAATTATTAGGAAAATTGAACAAATATTACTGTGGCAGCATTGGTTTTAGATGAATTAAAAAATAAAAAGTAGATTTGACAGTGTGTAGTGTATTATTAATCGGTGCACTTAATAATTCCATTAAATGTAATGCATAGCATATGTACAAATTTTGTAGACATACTAAATTAGAAATGTTATTTGTAAAAATTTATCGATTATTCAAATTTTTTATACAATAGCAACAGCAACAGCAATACAACAGCAATGGTTCTAATTTGTTAATAAACAAAACAGCAAGCAATTCAGAATCCCAGTGAAATTACCAGCAATTATTATTGATAACATTCTCAAAAAGTAAGTCTGCTACATTTCCTCTAATATATAGAAGTATTTATATGTAAAATATTTCAAAGAAATCACTAATGCAAGGTACAATGAGAAACGAGTTAAAGTCTCGTACTTGAAACAGTATTTAAAAATTCAAATGGTTTGAAAAATTAAAAAAGACTAACAGGAAGATAGGAGCGTAGAAACGAAAGAAGATAGCAAACAGACTTTTAATAGAAGTGTAACAGCGTGTCCATTGACATTGCAACGAGACCATGTGCTTAAATTCCTTGGGTGGCTTCCAAAAGTGTCTCTATACTACGATAGCTGCCTGTCGACGGTTTTTCTTAACACTAGAACCATCGGGAGCCAAACTGACTATCTGTTATTTGCTTATAAGAACTATAAGCCTATTTATTGAGATTTCAACTGACTCAGATCTCAATTTGCATGTTGCTAAATCAAGTCACTTAGTAATTTCTTTGAGTAGCATTTGTATTTTTTCAATAATTGTGAAAGAAAAAATCAGGGGTGTGTCATTTTGATCGATGTGGTAGTTCCAATATCAGCTTGTTAACAGTGGAATTTAATTTCAGAAATCTCAGATAATGCTCGCAATGAAATGAAATAATGAAGTTGTATACTCGTCAAATGTAGGCCAAATGCACCTATAATACGTTCTAACGAAAAACTAAAACAAAACAAGGAAGAATTACATGTTTAACTGAAAAAATAAATAAATGATCGTTGAAATAATTAGTATTATTTTGATTTTAAGATGACGCGTACACTCGTCGAACGCAGTTAACCGGTTAAAACATCGTTTCATTTCGGGATGTTCGATAAACTTTGTTCGAAATGTATAAGTTGAAACGGGGAGTTCTTCCACGAGACGCATATCCATACGGAAGACAAACTGCCGGAAAGTTTCTGTAAGTACGCTTGCGCAGAAGTCACACACAGTTGCAGTCGTTGCGGATGCAACAAGTGCAAGCTAGAGTGCCATTAACTCACCGCCACTTTAATAGCCAGCTTTTCGTATTCGCTAGCGGCGTCACAACATTTTATACTTTACGCGGAGAAGACTAAATTAGTACTAGATTTACGGGGAATTAATTTTTACAGCTTACTGTATTGTTCCTAGGGAGGTAGTTGTACATTCATATAAATATTGGAAATTAGAGCTTCGAAAATGGACCATTTTAATTCTTTGTTTTCTTTCATAATCTAATATATATTCGTATACGTGTATCAATAAAAAGCGAAACTTTTACTTTAAAATACTAGATACTAAAAACAACACTAAATATTAAATATAGGTACTTTATACTTACAATCACTTTTATTAGAAATCGTAATCCAAAGTAATCTTAACATTCATTAAGACCTTTCCTTAACTTTTATTTCAATTTCATAAGGACAACCCCTTGCATTTAGTCAAATATTGTAACTATAAAGACTGCTAGTAAAACAAATTCTAATGGGCAAGGCGTTTAAATTGAAATGAATAAAAGATTTCAAAAACCAGGTCAGTTGAAATTTAAGACGAAGGTATTACGCCGAAGAGTGCGACATATAACACAACGACATCCAAACGTCCCAAAACAGAGGTAAAGGAATCTGCCACTCATAAAACAGCGCCTCCTAATGATCGAGTATTATTAATTAATACCAAAGATCCTTATCGACGTTACATAACCCTTCATAAATATATTACACCGCAACACGAGGATGTAAATTAAACGAAAACTGGTTGGACGGATGGAATATCGTAGCCAATTAGAATTCTTAAAGTTTAATATTCCAGAGCGTGCCGATGCGGATTCCAGATAACAATTGTCTACTGTCACTGCCGAAGAAAAAGGCGGAACCTTGTATATTCGAAATTTATCTGTATGAAATCGGTTACGCGACAAGTCTACATGACCCGTTAATCACGTCGTTTGGGGTATCGAATACAACCCGTCCGTCCGTCTGTTCGGCCCGACCCGGCCAGTCTGGGTGGACGTCCCCCGTAATAATCCTATCGCGTTTAAAACGCGTCGAGCGCACACATCGTTCCCTTCTCACTTCCGATAAAAGGGGTAGGAGGAAGAGGAAGAGGAACAACAAGAACGAGAATAAGAACATGAGGAAACGGGAAGAAAAAGGAAAGACGAAAGTATCAACAACATTCAGAAATTCGAGTCGCGCCTGCGTGCCGGGGCAGCCGGCTGTGCATTGACGCAACAAGTGCATACAGGATGCACCGTGGCATCGTAAAGGGTGGGGGGTGTGGCAGGGGACAGGAGGGGTGAAAGAAGGGGAACGGGGTTGGGTGGGGTAGTCTGGCAAAAGTGGGGAGGACAAAAGGGGTGGAGGACGAGCAGAAGCGGAATTAAATGCAAGAGACGAGGGAGGGGACACACACCACCGGTGAAGGGCACGAGGTTGGCACGCGCCGAGTGCAACGATTCACTCGAAGAAAAGAGAGAGAAAGGAAGAAAGGAAAGAGCGACCAGGAGGAGGAGGAGGAGGAGGGGGGGGGGGGGAGGAGGAGGAGGAGGTGGAGGAGGAGGAGGAGGAGGAGGAGGTGGAGGAGGAGGACGAGGAGGAGGAGGTGGAGGAGGAGGAGGAGGAGGAGGAGGAGGAGGAGGAGGAGGAGGAGGAGGAGGAGGAGGAGGTGGAGGTGGAGGTGGAGGAGGAGGTGGAGGAGGAGGTGGAGGAGGAGGTGGAGGAGGAGAGGGAGAGGGGGAGGCACGGGCGAACAGAAGAGAAAGGAAGAGTGCATCGCAACGAATTGGAAGAGATGCATCTCCGGTGACTTCTCTTGTAACTGCTTTCCTTTCTTTTGTTTTTGTTTTTGTTATTCTTCCTCTTCACCTTTCTTCCTTTTTCATTCTTGTTGTTCTTGTTTTTGTTTCTCTTCCTCCGCTGTCACGCATCCGTGACAGGAATGCTTGTTTGAGGTTTATAAATTCAAGGGGACAAGTGATATAGACAAACGAATGCTCCCGAGTGCAGGAAATGCAAACAAAGTGCATCGAGCCAGCCGGGCTAACCACCAACTGCAGGGGTCTGTCTTACCCCCGTGTCCTACCGCCCTTCCCGGCATGCAACCTGACTGACCTGATACGGCCCGCTAGGTGCACCGTCCTTGTTATGCAAATGAGAAAAGTGCAGCCTCTCGTAAATGCAAGTGGAAAATACTGCTAACTGCACGCGTGCAGTTTTACGACGGGGGTTAGGATGCACCGGGTATCAGGAGGATTACTGGTTTCATTCACTTCCTAGGAAGCGTTGCGACTGGGGGTGTAAAGTTGATGGAGCCGGCTGTTACTGCCTTCACCAATTTTTCTTGATCATTATTTTGATTTATCTGTTTATTCATACTGCTATTAACACTTTGCAGTCCTGTCATGCTGGAGATGACAATACAAATTTGTATCATATTTTTAATGTGATAAATTTAATTATGGATTGTTCGTTATAAATACGTCGATGAAAGAATTGTGCAGGATTTTTGTTATACATTTCTAAAAATGTAATGGGTGATGTTTTAGAAACATGTTAAGAAGTGGGCAAGTGTGAATAACTTAGATACAAATGTAAGTTAAAGAGAAAAACAGAAAAATCATTGTAGTAGTTTTTCCTTAGAAATATTACAATTGATTCAGTTTATATTGGTAATACGATATATATTGGTAATTAAATAATTAAATAATAATATGTTGGTAATTAAATAATTACGTTTATATGTTAGTGTTACGATTTTCAAAGTTAACATTACACAGGAAATAAAAACTAAGTGACTATACTAACTAACTATGCAATATTTATTTTCTTTGAAAATATCGACACAAGTGCAGACGATTTATTAAACATTAATTATAACGTATGATAATAACTAAATTTATATATTTGGCATATATTCTTTACACTAATTGATAACTACAACAAAAAACAATTGTCAACGAATGAAGTCAATGTTCCGAAATGTAAAGCAGATCAACGTTAAATCTAGAACATGTTAAAATGAAACAAGATTAAAAAAGGAAAAGCGGAAGTTGTTCGCAATTTAACCCGATAATTAGATTACAATTGCATCCTTCACGGGCCGGTTTACCGCAACACATGCTTGCACGCAAGACGAGAATAACGTATTATTGCACGTGCCTGCATTGTCCGTATGCACCGCAGAGTGAACCGCTTTTCATCGGGCCCAAGACAGGCTTTGCGGTCATCCCGTTTCACGTGTGCGCAATTTTCAAATTTTCGAGGATGCAACCGTGCAACGAAACATCCAACAGGAAACCAACGAACTCTAAGCTCCAATGACCTCTCAAAGTTAAAAACACAACCCAATTTTCGATTAGATGTACTTTTTAAAATTAATCTTTCAGCTATTGAAATTAACAAGAAATTTCCTCATGAATTCGATCAGTCGTAAGAGTAAGTAATAAATATTCTCACGCGTGTAGCAGATGAATATAAACGACGATCTCCACGCGTTACAAGGTGTCGCTGAACTGGCATAGCCCACCACTATAATTATGTTTATTCGCCACGAATTTTCCATTCGGTTCTCACACTCACGGGTGCAGAAGTAACCTTACACAACGACGGAATTAACACAAGAAGGCCCGATAGAGCCAGTTAAAGAAGATAGAATCAGAAACACGACGGATCCCATGGTACCATTGTGAAGATTTCCGAAGGGTAAGATCCCCCAGCTCTGAAACTAGTTTCCGGCCGGTACCAGTTCGTTTCTCCAGGCTGTCTTCCTTTTTCTTTCATCGTCTCATCTCTCGCCCTTTCATCTTTTTTCACGTCACTCATAGCCGCCGTACGAGTAATGCTTTACATTTGAAACATATCGGCTTATATGGAAATGAATGTTTAGCCATGCATTGGTCTTAAACATTGAAGCAACACGGTGAACCAACAACGATAGGCTGCTCGGAGGCCTAGTACACGCGAGTCTGTGCTGCCCGAAGAGGACTCTCGAAAGCGATCTTCGCCTCGCATCTCTATGAACTCCCAGCGAGCTCGTCTATTGTCGAATAACAATCTCACCGGGTCTAATCTTTTCACTAGGAATCACTGGATGGAGTCTTAGTTCTCGACAACGGTTACATTTGTCACACCGATTTTAATGAGCTGTCAGGGGAACGGCAGGTTTTGCAAAATGAATTTTGATACAGTTGCAAATCTAGACCGCTCCGCGCTCATTAATACCTGCACGACGATCGCTGAAAGTTTCATTATTCGATCGGTGGGAAAGTAGCTATTTTTACGATGCAAGTACATCAATGTGGCCCCGTTTTACTATTTTATTCGACGCTAGAAATGTTATGCATAAATAAACGGAGAGATAAGGATGTTACATGGAAATTTGAAATTGGAACCTAGTAAAGGATGTGGGAACTAAATTAGAATGAACCCAATAATACTGTTAATACAATTACATAATACAACAGTATCATTACAAACTAATAAAGTTTAAGACAAATACTACCGAGCAGTTAAATTGACTTTTCGAAATTTCTCTATAGAAATTCCGAGAGTGCATCCATCGGGACTTTAATTGATTTATCATTCAGTTTGGGTATTGTTAAATCAGTTTCCTTAATAATTTCTTAGAGAAACATCTGTTATGTTTTTAATAATTGTAAAAAGAAGAAATCAGAAATGAGTCGTGTTGACACGTCTGGTACTTTTAGTGCAAAATGTCCGTTATATCAACATTACTTTATCACTTACATGATTGATTTAAAACGTTAAACGTGCAAATTTCATGGATGCACATATGCCTTCACCGGTCAAACAGTGAGTTTGTAGAACAACTACAAGATTGTCTTCCCTTTCTGAGATTTCAATAGGAACGCACTGAAAAAGGTAAGGTGCATTTTGAAGCATCGCAGAACGTACAAAAACACAAAACACAGAATTAAAACACCGATGAAATGTAGATACGTGCATTTCCATAAATTAAATCCCGACTGCTTCTCCGCTTCACCGTAAAAACTGCCCCAATCGCGGTCTAAACGATTAGATGGCCCATAATTCACATCGATCGCCGTTACCGATCCCGCGTAACGGCGCATTACTTTTTTTTAACGACACCGTTCGGGCGACTTTAATTTTGCTCTCTCGCGAGGAACGTTTTGCAACTATTAGTTGACCGACCGATGGGAAATGAAAAAGTGCCGAGCCCGCAGAGCTCGTTAAACTGTCCGTTCTCCGCATGTTGTCTTTAATTGCTCTTATCTGTAGCCGGGTATCGTTACGGCCAGCAACAAATCCTCGGTTTATACGATTGTACGTTCGTATCGGCGATAAGGCTTCTTGCGGCGAAGAGGAGAGCAGCCAAGTGGTAAGGGTAAACGCGAAGAGAAACAGAGAGAGGATCGCACGCGAGCGAGAGTCCGGGGGATGGTGAAATAACAGATTGCAGTTGTGGCACGAGCGAGCAGCCTGGGCCTCAGCACAGCGCTCGTAAGGAGAAGGCAGGTGCCACGTTTTTTTTTCTTTTTCTTTCGAACGCCTGCTTCACTGTCGAGGAGGAGGCTGCCTCGGTGTGCAGAGGCTCCCAAACGTTTCTGTAATTGAACTGGGACATGGAAAGTTCTCGAGGAAGGAAAAAGCACGCGACGAAACGCGCGACGTTTCCTCTTCATTAGAGCCGTTCGTTTTGTCCGAGTTAATAACCCCGCAAAAAGAACAATTTCATGAAATGATGTGCATAAAACATGGGGAAGAGTAACCCTTATGTTAGCTACTGAAACGTTTGGTCAAACTGTAATTACGTTCGCACATGTGTTTTACTTTCAAATTATTCGCTGTAAAAGTGTTTAAATATTGAGATACAAAGGAATTTTGTAAGAATATAAACTTCGTAGAAGAAAATATATTTGTTGTACCACTGTACATGCAAAGAACGTGGAGATGTTTCGAACAAGAGGTCAGTGGCTTTAACCACTGACAGTATACAACTTAAAACCTTCGAATAAAATTAATTCGAAACGCAAAAAAAGAAAACAACTAGTACTCAGTTCTAATAGCACAGTGAAACATAATTGCAACCCCTAACAAAACAAATCGAATGAAACAGATAAGCGCTACAAAAATAGACGAATTTTAAAGGCATACGTACCAGAAATCCAACCAGGGATAGCATGCGCAAAAATGAAATGTGAGCAAATTGTAGACGATGTTGAAAATTACATAAATAACAACATGTAAGTCTACAGATGAAACTACGACTTCTCCGTGTCGTCGAAGATTTCTCGATAATCTCGATAACTTCGCCGCGAATTTGCATGAGAATCGAGTTTTCGGGGGGTAGGCATAGCCTATCGACAATCGAAGTAATTGGCCAGTTTTACTTCGCGGAAATCGACCCTAACGCGGGCCCTTTGATGGGGATCGGCATTCTATTCAAAATCCACAGTCGAGAATGAGTTCCACTGCGGGTAATCCCAAAGGATTTTTGCTTGGACACGTTCGGCATCGGCTCGAAACTTCGCCGCGTGTACCTACACACAACGCGACGGGCGCACGAGCGTTCGCGCGAGCGCGCAATTTACTTGCGTGCGGCCAATTATGCACCTCGTTATGCCGGCATTACGCGTGATCTCTTCTTTTGATCGAGAAACTGCGGGCCCAGGTTAATAACCCCTCTCGGAAGTTTGTATAAGCGACTACATAAAATTTTTAGAAGACAAATGGACTGTTAGCACGTAAGAAGGAGTTCGGTTTCCGACGCAAGCCGAAACGGTAGCAGGCACGAGTCAGAGGACTTTCTTCCCTCTCTGTTCTTCCTTTTCCTCATTCCTCTTTTCGTTCTCGTTGAAACATTTAATTTGTAATGTACGCGTAAGAAAGCGTAATCCCGCCGACCGTTTCCTGTACGCTCCGAGGATTATTTACGATCATTTAAAGAGCGGTCGGTTAACAATATTCCCCGGGCAAACAAGCTCTAATTATGAACGCGGCAAGACACTTTCACGGTTAATTTATTTAACGAGCAACTGTTCCTGCACCGTGTAACGCAACAATGTGTATGTATGTACTGCGTGCATGAGGTATGACTTCTTATCGGCCGACGATGAAGAGAACAACAAACGTCTCGAGGAGTTATAATTATAATACCGGTGCGTAATTTATTACGAAATCATTGCGCGAAGTAAACGGGACATGCTATGTACGTTAGGACTCAGTTTATCTGAACATACTGGGGAACACGAGCATTCCGATAAGGGTGTACTTCGGATAATGGGCGATCGAGAATTCTTTATTACGCCGTTCTTTATTCGTTGGAATAACGAGAGCTGACGTTTGCCGGGATATTATGCATACGAGTTGATGCATATGCATTGATTAAATGAAATAACAAATTAGCAAATATTACGCAGTTGGACATATGTATCGATGTAATTTATTTTTCGGATACGTTATTACTTATTCGATACCGATTGGAGATAGAGTAATGCAGTAAATTATGAAGTAAGATGGAAATTTTAACTGAATGATTATTTAAATTGAATTCCATTTCGGAGTGTCTACTAAGCTGATCGACGTGAAAATATTTACACAAAATGAATATCATGTTATAAAACGTTCGTTTATAGAAACTGTTTAATTCCATAATATTAGCATAAATGTTTTGAATCTGACGCGATTTAAGTATAGCTTGTGTCCCTTGCAATTGATAACTAATGCAGTATTAAAGTAATGAATGATACAAGTATAGGTAAATTATACATCAGTATAATTATATATCAATATAATATATCAGTGTAATTATATCTGTATAATTAGACATTAATATAATTATATGTGTATAATTACACATCAATATAATTATATCTGTAGAATTATACATCAGTATAATTATATCGATATAATTACACATCAATATAATGATATTTGTAGAATTACACATCAGTATAATTATACTTGTACAATTATACATCATTAAATTTCAAATTGCATTATCTTTATTAATTTCGACTCGGTTTATAAATGGTTTTGTCCATGATTCAGTGATTCTATATAAATTCTGTGCAACTTTGCGTAAAAACGTTGACATGAAAAAATTCGCTCGGATAACGGACTTTCAGATAAATGGAGTCCTATCGTGCAAAAAAGTGTGATTGGAAGAAGAAAAACTCACCATTTCTTCGGTCCATTAGCTACAGATGGCTCGACGACAAGGGCTGATCCGAGATATGTATATCCTACAACAAACAAGAACAGAAAAATAACTTTAAATTGCGTCGATCAATGATTAATAATAAATTTCGTAAATGAACGTCACAGCAGATTAAAGAAAAAATAAAAATAATAGTTAAAACAATGTAACTCAAGCATTAATAAATGAGACCCTAATAAATGAAACAGTAGATTCAAAACAAATACAAAAGCAATTATGAACGCAATGTAAATAAACTAATTATACCACACGTGCATTGTCATGGCATAAATCTAGTTACATGCAAAACAATAAATTAAAAAATAGTGGAAAAATAATGATTAAAGCAATGCATCCAAACAAATTAATTTAAATTTACAGCACATTAAAAAGGTAGGAAACGGAAATAATTATTAAAGTAACAAAGCGTATCGAATTGTGTAGTTCGCTCGTTGTCGTAGCATAAGCATAGTCCATAGAAGAAAGTGTATAAAAATAAACATAAAAGCAATTGTGCCGGTAGTACGTTGTCGCAAGCATCGACGAGGGTAAGAGGAATTAGTTCATTGGGTCAGTACGGACACAACCTGTTTGAATCCGCGGTTCGCCTGAACTCTGACCCTGTCCTCGGATCGCCCGATGGCAGATTTTCCCATGGAAAAATACGCCTGGCACCGGTTTCAGACCCGAAACAAGAAGAAGAAATTGACAGTTGCTTCCGGGTTCCGTTTTGCACGTGAACAACCGTGCAAGACTGCGCCGCTAGGATCGCAGCGGTGATCCAATGCTATCGCGCGACTCTTCACTCACATTCTAATCAGGATCAAGAGGTTATGTGAACGTGTTTACGGTCATAGTATCATGCCGGTGCATTTGTTCGTCACGGTCCGAGAGGCCTACTACGCATGTATACGTACACACTGGTATTTCCTTTCCTAGGCGCCAGGTGTCTTCTGCCAGTTAGGACCCATCTAATTTTCCCTAACCAGTTCCCCGGTGAATATATTTTGCAAAAAAATCTATAAAGCTATTAATACCGGCGTAACGAAACGAACGTTTTTTGCCCGGGCCGTTCGTGGGATTGGGACTCGGACGCACGAAAAATTCGGGTTTATTGATTTTTTTCTGTTTTTCAGGTGTCGCGCTCTTACACCCTTTGATTGCTTCGCTGACGGTGCGGTTGATGATTAATTAAAGATTTTGTAACAAAGGGAAACTATGGATGACGTGGCAACTGCGATAGTTGACATATTCTTTACTTTGTCCACAATTAGAAACTTATTTTTCTGGTGGTATGACAGGAGAACTCAATTTAATTAGCTGTAGCTTTTGTTTTTTGAAGTACGTTATTTCAGTTTTGTGGAATTTTTGAGATTCTACAAATGTTATCTGAAATGTTAAAAACATAAAGTTATGAAACGTAAATGTAAAAAGTGTAATAAGGGGAAGATTAATAATTTCATGTAATTAACACAAGTGTGTCTAAATTAAATTTTTTTCTGTTTTTATGTTTTTTGTATTGTCCAATAATTGTTGTAATTGTTGTAATTTCTATAATTTTCCCTACAATATCGTGCGACTCGCGGTGAAAATTTCAAATAGCATTTAACAAATACAAGTATCATTTAATTCTTCCAAGTCTGAAATGAATATTATTTTTCTATTATTAATTGTAATACTTCTGAGCAAACGTAGACATAGAATAAGTGTAGAATTTTGCTCTATTTCTAATGAATTATGGACAATAAAATATCGCTATTGAACACAATTGGGAAAGAAATTATAGGTCAAGGGGTTAAAATACAAATGCGTACAAAAAATATTCCATACTATGTCAACGATTACTGTGAATGTACCAATACCAACTCAAAAATTAAAACCACCAAGATTAATAACATCGTCCGAGGACACTTTTGTATCGCAAAGTAAATTTCGAAGACGGTAAAAGATTTTTTTATTTCGCTGTAAATTTGCATTATTTTTTCACTATTACTTCCTTCAGACCTCCTTTGGTCTCGTTTTAAAATTACGGTTAGTTAATATGATTCACGCGGCGATGTGCTGGCACTATCCTGCGCCCCGATTGGAAAAAAAGAAGTGCACGTTATAAACATTAATTCGTTCCGGGAAACGTGATTCAACGCTCGGAACTGCTTAGCACGACATATGCAAGCGCCCTTTCAAGTATTTTATTTGCTTCGATACGAGTATCCTTCGGTGCTCAGCTGAACCAAGGTCATCGAAAGGATGTAAACAAAATTCGGTCCAGTGTCGCGACTCTGATCCGAGACACGCGCAGTTCGCTTTTCTCCTTCGCTCTGAAAAGTGTTATTTCACTTTACTTTCCATTTTTAATTTCTCATCTTACGTTAAGTTGATCCTTACGTCACGTTAAGTAATTAAAACGTAACGATACAAATTGAATTTTTTAAAATTTTGAGTTTCAACCGTATTGGAGATCTATAAGACAGAAGTTGTGGTTTCACGGGAGAAGGAATAGATCAAAGGAATCTGTTTTTTTTTAACAATTATGAGATCTGCCGTTAGATGTTCTCACGTGAAACTTTGAACTGTGATATTTAACACTTGAGAACGAGCGTCGTACTAGTGGTGACATCAGATTTACGTATCTAGAATCGGAAATTGTAATAAAACAATCCAAGTATGTAAACAATAAAAGATCAACGCGTAGTTCTGTTATTTTCTAATGTTGAAGGAATCGATATCGAATTTAGTTTTCTATGAAAAAGACTTCCAACAGTTCTAAAAATCTCCATAAAGGGTGAAAAATCGGGAATATGTGTAAATGTTTTCGACTTGAGGAATAACATTCGTGTTTACTAATCGCAGATTGAAATTCTTCGCTACATTAATGATTCGAGATCGTAGAGCAAGGGTTTAAAATCGTATCCGGGGTTGCATCTAAATATTTATCCTTAACAAATTCGGTTGGTTAATTTAAGACTCTTAATTAGTGTCGGAAAGTGAATACAGAAGAAGAATACGATGAACATTGTTGCAAGTTTGTACAAGGGGATGTGAAACGAGTGAGTGCAAAGTATTATTAAGTATACACGAGCATTACGATAAATAGTGGCGATAAAGTTTTTATATCGGAGAATCAGATACACGGAGATGCACAAATTAATAGATTTGGGCTCTAATGAGGAACAGAAAATAAGACTTTCCCCCACATTCATCGCACACCTCAATGTTTTCAATTTATCATTAAGGTAATTAATGAATTAATTATTATTACGATCAAATCTAGATATTGACTGAGATTATAGTTCTCCGCTTTCAATCTTTATTTTGTTCTAAACAGTGTTTTTCCGTTACTATATAAAATATTAGATATTAGTAGACAAACGTGGCGTTATATAGAGGAATCTGAATATGTAAAATGAATATGTGACGTACACTGTTTAATTAGAGTGTTCTTGTTATTAAAACTTTTGGTTAACAATGCAATTATGTTGCTACCTTCGTGTTTAACATTTAATTTTAGAGGCAGTGTGTTGATTGATTTATCAAATCAAAATTTTAACGATAAAAATTCTTTCAAATCATGTGAAACGAAAATGTAACTTACATTTAATTTAAACTTAATTGTGTATCCAATACACTAAGATATAATTGAGATTTTACGCCTACTACAATTGTACTCCAATTGTGGTACACGAATATATATCAAGGTAGCAAGTAGAATCATCGTTCTCGGCTGGGCAACCGCGCGGCAGCGGCCCGATCAATAAAAAATATCTATCGCATTTTCCCAAAGGATGGAGTGTACCAGAAAAGACAATCGATACCGCGTTCCTTTACTCTCCCACGCGAAATTCTACAGAGATTTACAAGAAAACTATTCACTTTTGACCTATGGTTCCTTTGAGACTATTTGTCTCCGCAATAAGTAAAATACGATCGTGCAATACAAAATTTTAACCCTTTCTTTATAATCAAAGGAAATTTAGTAACAGCTTTTTTACCTTAATCTCCATTAAACCGAAGGTGTAGAATTACGCTATAACAATAACAACCAAACATTTCTTTTCACCCTGTACATACCAACTCCATGAGACTGAAGATTTTAGTTTAGAGTCAGATAAAATTATTTAACTCACGAATTACCACACATTTATATACTTTGTTATTTATTCATTTGTTAAAATTTTATACATTTCCGAAAATCTGTATACATTGAACATTTTATCATCGATCAAAACAGCTATCCATCATCCATGAATGAATTTCTAAATATGCAGTCAATACACACGATACAGTTACTATTTTCTCACAAGTTGCAAATATGTATATATAGGCTATCAACGATCGTATCTTGCATGAAGAGATCAATAGCAATCATTGCTTATCTTCTGCCAAATTCGCGACAGCAACATTTTCTTAAAATTCGTTTTTCCTCGTCGAACGTGCCAGTCCCCGCCCATAAAAACCAAGTAGATCTCTTGGCGAGGTATAATGGCGTGTGGCGAGTGGCGGAATTGTTTGCGAGGAGTCTATTAAATGCAGCAGAGTGCTTGATATAATGAAGGTATATAGTATAACCTACCAGGCGGGTTGGCTTGGGAATTCAGCTGAATTAAAAATTCGTATGCGTAACTCGAACCGAAAGAGCGCGGAAAAAGATGGCACGTTGTCACCCGTTAGGTAATCGTGCACTCGAAATTCGAAAGAAGCGAACTGTGAGGCTTATAGAAATAAAAAAGGAGTGAAGTAGCACCTAAATAGCTACTTAGTGTATCCCATGCTGATCTCCCCTCGGAAACTCCCATCTCTTCTCCCATTAGTAACATTCGTAAGTGTTTCTATGCACGAGTGCTCGGCTGAGTACAACAGGTTTCGTTCCAAAACCAAATCTTGACGAGGTGCTAAAGAATGTGTGCAACGACGAGGAAAAAAGAAGAAAAGGGAAATGAAAATGAGAATAAGAGCGAGAATAAGGGATGACAAGAGGGTAGGTGGGCATCAGTTGCAGACTTAACCCTTCCAATCAAGCATCCGTACGGCGTACGAAGCTACTAGGCAGAATGTTTATTTTTATATCGACCAAAGATTCATTTTTAGAATAAACAGTGTATCACTTTAATATTTCTATATCTTATACAATAATTTTCTTATTTCATTTTTCCAGTGAAGCTGTAAAAGAGATTTTACTGTCGTCTCGGTGAGGTTAATTTGCTCCTCGCACCTCGTTGCATTCAACGATAGAATCTTGATTATCCCATTTAATTAGGCGTTTAATGCGGATAAAAGCAGACCGAAGAAAAATTCTTCAAATCAGTGATTTAGGAACCTGAATGATTGGGTTCGGGGATAACCAAGATTTTGGGCGACTGGAACGGAAAATAGAGACCCCGTTAATCAAGGTACCAGTGTACTTTCACTCGCTCGATTCTGCGTGCTCCATCGTTTCGAAGAGTTCCCAACGAGCGAAAGAATGGCTGCCGGAAAACGTGTGCGCGTCCGTTTTAGAAGAGCACACCCGTTATACGCTTAAAATATACCGGCATCTCGTATGGGGCGCGCTGCTAAGAAATGCAGAAACAGCAGTTGCTATGCTAGGTGGTACTCCCTACGAACACACACGCGAGGAACGCATAGGTTTGCGCGCGCTACGGGGCCCTACCACCATCTTTCTAAGCACCGGTGAAATTCATGCATATAAGGAGAAAGAGAGAAAGAGAAAGAGAAAAGCAGGAGAAAAAGAGAGAGAGAGAGGAGGCGCACGCACCGCGCCCGGCCACTCGGCACCACTACCATTAACGTGTACGCGCGCGCGTCAAGGCGACGCTTGAATCTTCTTCTTTAGCCCGGTCACACATACCCATGGATTTTGGGGGGTTTGTGGCGTGTATTTGAACGGGACGCGTACACAAGCGAGCACGCACACAGATAGCCGTCCCGGTACCCGAGGGAGTAGAAAGAACGAACTAGAAAAAAGACGAGAAAGAGAGTGAGCGAGAGGAAGCGAAACCGAGCTGCGGCACGAGGGGTGTGTGTAGCGGTGTGCGATGCTGATGGTGGTGGTGGTGTGGTATTAGAACGGCAACGAGAAGGGTACGGAACGGAAAAGAGGGAGTGGAAACAAGATAGGGAAGGCAGAGTACGAGGGACGACGAAGTAAAAGAAAGAAGGATAGTCGATCGGGAGAGAGAAAGAAAGAGAGAGCGCGATGAAGTGAGAGGGCAAACGTAGAGGAGAGTAAGAGAGGGAGAGAAAAGCAAAAGGGATGGAGCAACACGCACGAAAGGGAGAAGAACCGGCGAGCGGATAGGGGGAGGGAAAGAGAAAGAAGCTGGGCGAGAGCTAAGCGCGCAGTCCAGGGTCTAGAGAAGCGAGTTTTCGGATCGAGTCAGTGTATGTGGGCAACAGAGTAGGTTAGCAGGCTCTCCCAAGGGAGAGGGTAATACTAGATTGTCCTGGTGAACGAGCAGGACGGCAAGTGCCTTTATAGTGGGTCAGTACTAGCCGGCACCCGGCTAGCAAGCCTTCAAGGTCTCCTTAGTGCTCCTACCTACTACTCCCTCCCCGGCCGTCCCACCACATCTTCCCTCCTTTTAGCCTACAACGAGAAACTGCCAGGTAGGTGAGGACCAGCCAGAGCGAGAGAGCGAGAGGCAGCAGCTTAGGAGAGCTATCCGGAGGTCGTCGCGCAACCCACCTAATATATATTCATTCTTTCTTCCCTCTCCATCTTTTTCTTGCCCTACGCGCGTTTATCCTACCTTTTCATTCTACGACCGCTCTCCTTCTCCGTTCTTCCCTCTTTCGCTAACGTTTCCAGTGGTTTCTAACTTAAATCTCGTCAAATACTGCTCCGGAACGCGAGGCAACGAGACCAACGTTGCTCCGCCGCGTCCTTGCTCTTAACCCTTGACTACCGTAGACGCTCAGGCTGGCTTGCGCAACTACCGTAGACCTCGCGAACCGCCAATGTCCGTTACGTTATTACGTGCGTGACGGATTAACCTCCCTAACTATTTTTACATTCGCTTGCAACTGTTCTGTAATTACAGATATTGTCTATCAGGTCAAATGTAGGGTTGCTAAATTTATTAGACAATATTGTCTAAGAAATATAGGAATTCACTTTTTTTAATGAGCTTTGTCGCTCATCTTTACATTTTGTAATGGTTCATGATTGCGTATCTCTTGAAATAATTGCAATGAGCGTATCAGTATAATTAGCATTCCCAATGTAATGGGTTAAAACCAAACCTGACTTTTCTTATTTCGAACATTAACGATAAAGAGATTAAAGATATCAATAAACCGTATAAATGATAATACAAAATATAACAGTTAATAATAATAAAGCAACTCTGAAAGGCACATGGTACAAGGAAACCATAAGCTATGCAAGAAGACAAGCAGGAATGAATGAAAATTCGGAGCAGTCCCGCGAACGTTCAACAGCAGTTACGAGCAGACTCTCTCCTCCTTTGGCCAGAGCTGATTTATAAACCCCATTAAAGTATACATATTTTCACCGATAGCATCGATCGAGGTAATTAATTATTCAATGCTCGAGTTTGATAACGAAATTCACGAGCGTAAGAGGGGCAGCTGGGCGAACGAGGGAGATCACCGAGCTGTTTCCTGAGGAGCTATCGGCGATCGACGTTTATTTACATCCACGCGCGTTATTAATAGAACGCGTTCGTTATACCTGACGCAACCACCGCTGCGGTTGATAGCGCCGCGGTTTACGTGTCTCGCTAGCCGACGCAGCGGTTTTCGTATCGCGACGTCTGATACGCGACGGTTATTTGACGCAGAGCCGGTGGCAGGCTTCGTTCGCCGACTGGATGAAATTTTCGTTAACGAACGCTCGCCGCATTACCGATTCGAAATACCGGATTCCGTGCCGGAGTTGTAACGCCGATATTAGAAACGCTGTTACAACGATAACGCGGCCTGTACAGGATGACATAACACCGAAGAGTTTCTTGTGCCGGCATGAGAGGAAAGGAGAACGGAACGGAGGGACCAACGGCGGAGATAAGGAGAGATAGACGAAGGGGGAAAGACAGAGAGGAAGAGACAGAAGGCGGGAGAAGGAGAGAGCACCGGCTCCACGGGGAAGTAATAAAATATTTGGGTAGCGCTGAGCGGGAATGGGAATGGGAATGAGAACAGGTTCCTGTTGCGCATTCCAGGCCGATGCTGAATACCGATGCCTCGGACACAGCGGTTGGCAAGGCTAGGTACATAAATTATTATTGAGTTACAACTCGCTAGGTTCAGTCCCACGGAAATCCTTTGCATCGGTGAATCAGGGATCAAAATTGACCGAATTCAACAGGCGATCGCCGATTCAAACGTTCCGTTTCAATCCGTTCGTTCCGGAGGCGACGCGTCCTTCTATCAATAATTATCTTGGAGGATTCGCTGGCCGTCCGCGTTCCGTAACAAGCCGTTTCCCAACGAGAAACAGAGGGAGGAGGAGAACGATATACCCTTTTTGTCAGCGGGCCGGGGTAAACTTCCGTCGAAAGAGGATCGCGTGTTTCCGCGGGCCAGCGACGCTGTAATTATTTTATTGCCTCTTCAGCGAGGAATTTCGGGACCGAGGAAGCGCGGAGATGGCTCCTCGAAGAGTCGCGTCGCGTCGCGTCGCGTCGCCGCGAAATGTTCACCGAAACGGCGATTATTTTGGAGATAAGGTTGCACGACCGCACGATCGCGTGATTAAAGGTAATTCATCATTTCAGGGCTCGTATACGCGCCGATCTACGCGTGTAAAGGTAGAACGCTGTGTGCGCCAGTATATATTGATAATTAACGAGCGGGTGATGTATGTATACACGGTATCGGTGAAACTTTCCGTGCGCCCGAAACCTCGGACAATGAGCCGGGCCCAGAGATGCGAATCAGGAAAATGCAAACGGACGGACGGCACGTGTTACTCGCCGGCCAAGTAAATATCGCGTTCCGTTGACGGCAGACGTTAGTTGCTCGATCGGGTAACGTGTATTCCTTTCTAACGTGGTGTAATTAAGCGCGATGTACGTCAGCCGATATAAATCTCGATTCTGCCGTTCGGAGGAGAAAAAACGGGGAAGACGTATATTTCACATTCCAGGGAATTTATTTGCGACCGTCCGTAAATGAGCCGGCGATAAAGATACTATTGCGGAGAAATGTCATTGGAACATCAGCGAAATGATATTAGTGAAATTGTTGAGTTGGTTGTTTATTTTAAATTAATCCTTGAACGGAGAATTAAATATTCTGCAACTAATTTTCAAATATATTCTTTAACAATTTTATTGTAAAACTAAGATGTGCTTTTTGCTATAAGGTAGATGCATTGAATTTTAACCCCTGGCCTGTATAATTTATTTTTTAACTATAATCGATACGACTACTTTATCGTTAATAATTTATTGGAAAAATAAACAATTTTTCTGCTTATTCTATGTCTATGTTTATCCCAAACGCTAACAATTGATAATAGAAAAGTAATATTTAATTTATATTTTAAAAAATAAATAACACTTGTAATTTCTGAAATTCGGTTTAAAATATTCGTTACGTTAAATTTTTCTCATAAATATTTAATATTCAGAGTAAATATACGTTTACAGAGATAATATCACTGAATTTCCAGCTTTATAATTAATGCATTAACACGTCAATTGCAATTTGAATTTTTTCTCTTTCTTATAAGTATCATCATTAGTTCAACTATCATTCAATCGTCGATTAATATTAATAAATTCGTAACATCCATTAACATTATTAAACAATTTTCATTTGAAGACACTCACCTCGTTTCAGTAATTCAAATAAAATCACCATGGTAATTGAAATATTAACGACAAAATAATTCAACCTAGCTCAGTCGCAAATAAACCCCCAAAGCAAGGGGTTCATCAAGAAATATTCTAGCTAATATATATTCAGAAAAAAACGTTCACATTTAACAACACTCGTATCATCCACGCGTTTTCAATACCAAAAAGTACCTGAAAATCTACTTCAAAAAATTCCCTTTATATCACGACGCGTCGTCCAAACGTCGCTCCATAAAAAGTGGTAATGCTTCTTAAAAATGTTCCATTTGCTTCAGTGCGCATCGAATATCGGCAAGGACAAAGAATTTCCTAAATTCAGCGAAAATCGTCGCGCGTGCCCGGTCAGAAACGTCGCAGGGGTGGGTGGTATCGATAGGGTTCGACGCGTCGGTAAATAAAATTGGAGCATTTAGTCGGCTGGAGCCACGCTCGTTTTCGGCCTGGCAAAAAAAGAGTACAACAAAAATTGCTTCAGACTCTCGGTTGGCCTTGTGGCATACTTCTCCCTCTCTTTCATCCTTCGTTCCACCCTCTGTTCTCGTCCCGCTCGCTCCTGCTTGCCACCTCCTTTTCCCTCTCACTTGTTCTTTCTCTTTTCCGTTCTCTCTTCTCCTCGTGCTCCTTCTCGCACACCCTTGTGCAGCGCTCTCAGCGTGAGAGCGGCCACACAAAGAGAGCACGAGAAGCACAATGGATTACTTAGACGGGTAGGTTAGTTTGGCGAATGAAGCGAATGGGCCCACGCACGTTAAGATAGGTCCTGACTGAGAATCCGTAGAAAGCGCGCGAAACGCAAAATCCTGGCCCCGGCAATCCTCGTTGACCGGGAATCGACTCGTGAAACAATTTCGTTGCTCGTCCTGTGATCTTTTTGGCAACTGTGTTTCAGAAAATTATTTTGTCGTTGGTGATTTAGTAGGGAGAGGAAAGAATTTTATGCCGTTTAACCAGTTAACTGCGTTCCAAGAGTATACTCATCCTCTTAAAACGCAAAATGGTATTAACTTTTTCAACGATTAGTTCTTTAATTTTCTAGATAAACGTGTAAATCTTCTTCGTTTCGCTGTAGTTTTTCGTTAGAATATATTATAAATGGATTTGCCCTGCGTTTGACGACTATACACTTTATTATTTGATATTATTGTGCATACAATGAGAGATTTTTCAAACTAAATTCCACGGTTAACTGCTTAAGATTTTTCGAAAACGCTATGACTTTACTGCAGACAAAGATTTTGTGCTTGAAACGATAATAGAAATAAAACGAAAGATTTGATACATTTATTCGTGTAAATGTTTTATTTATTTACGGCGATATATACACAGTTTATGTGTTCTGTTACGTAATCCGGCTATATTTAGAAATGAAATTTCGGTAGTACTTATCTGAATTTACTCATTATCAATCGACTCAAACGTTTAGTTACAGAAAAAATGTAAAAATTTTCCTATGCGAAGATAAAAGACTAAGGTATATTAAAATTTACTTTGAGGGGTAGAAAAAAAACTTTTCTACTGTGTATAATTTAATAGCACAAGCAACAATACAGTTAGTCGGTGAAAATTTAGATCGATAAATCTTATCAACATTGATGACATTTCTCTAATAATTCGTACCATTCATGTAAAATTCGTCTCATCAATGCGCAGAATCAAGAAAACAAAAAAAATGTCTATCACCGCGTATCAATCAGCCGATCCGCCTTGCCGGTCGGCTGCGTCCAAAGTGAAACAATCGGCTCGTAAATCTTGATTAACCGGCGTGCAATACAATTTTGCCCGGTGGGGCAATGCATAATAAATGAATCGCGAAAGCCTCTTCCTGGCCACGGACATCACAGCCAACGGAAGAAAAAGGATCGTAGAGAGTTTCAACGCTGTGGAAACTCGCGAGTCGGTCGTTAAGCTCCCTACACACGTTGAAACATGTTGCGATGCACGTACCGAATCTCAGGTTTCATGATACGCGTTGCAACGTATTTATTAACCCTAGGATAACCAAGGGGAGGGCTTCTCGAACCCACCACATCGAAAATTTGAGGAAAATATGAATTCTCTCACATCAAAAAATGTTATAAAATTATTTATCATCGATTACGTTTTCAAGATTGTTGTTCGTTTCATTTGTATATATCGGTATCGTTTGTATTATTCGCTTATTTGTTTATTTTTATTTTTTTTTATTCCTTGCTTAGAAATGGAAAAAGAACGTGATTACATAATACAGCATTTTATCGTGCTACCCGCTGTTTTTCGAATTGAAGCTAATTAATTGAAATGCATATAGATGATAGATGTACGAATTTAGAAGGATTGCGAAAACACGTTGTCGAAAGTATAGAAAATGTAAAAGGAACCAAATTTAAACCGAAGTCTGTGTTAGATGCAAAAGACATGTCTGTAATAAGCATTCGAATACTACAGTAATATGCAATGAATATATAGCATCAAATGTGTAAAGCATATTTTTTTATGTCATTCATTTTTAACATAACAAGAACCTAAAATATAAAACTATAATAAAAAAAAAATTAATATATATGAATGTTTTTTTCATAATTTCTCTTTCTATATGCGAAGTTTCATACTTGATATATATAATATACCTAAAAATATATTTAAACGATATGTTTCGATCACAACTGTAATAAACTCAGGTGGACTTCGCGAGCCTCCCCCCCCCCCCCCCCCCGCCGGTCGTTCACATAACGGCTCAAGGCTGAGTCGTCCTAGGGTTAAAGTGCAGATTCACTAGCAGGAAACTTGTTACATTCATTTATTGATAGCAACTTTCATGGCTAGACTGCGGATCTCTATGCAAATTCAAATTTTGAAGGTCATAATTATAAAAATATAATCACGATTAAAAATAGTTTTTCTCAAAAAGTAGTACAAAAAGTACTATGAAAAGTACACATTCTATGGAACTTCACAGTTTCAGATTTCACTGAAATTGAAAAGTTCAATTTATTTGCGATAGAAGATAAAATAACATCGAAGTATAAGCAGCTAAATTACTTGCCAGTGTATCTCGACCTTTACATTGCCTCATCATTTCCTTTGGAAGTTTCGAAAATATAGCATTATGCGATTTCCGAAGAGACACTTGAGGATAATAGATGAGAATGGATGGTCCATAATTCAATAACACAATAAAAATCATAAAATATTAGATATACAATGTGTATTAATAAAACGAAAGAAACTTTTGATATAACCTAATGGTATGCAGCAGTATCACAGTATAGAAAAAAAAGTGAAATGAATCGGTAATGCTTTGGTAAACTGACGTTGATACAAATTTTATATTAGGTACCGGACAAATTTCATGAGGTTTTCTTGTTAGCAATCAATTAAGATCTGATTTCAATCAATATTTCACTAGTTTAACACTAAAACTACCATTCCTGATTTCTTCCTTTTGCAATTATTAAGTATACAACAGATGTTCCTCTGCGAAATTATTAAAGAAATTAATTTAGCAATACGCAAACTGAATTGTAAATCAATTAAAGTCTCGACAGATGAACTCTTGGAATTTCTATAGTGAAATTTTTATAGAGAAATTTCAAAAAATCAATTTAACTGCTTGGTAGTTTTAATGTTAATGAATAAAATTCCTATTAGCAGCAGGTTATGTTTATGCCATTGGTATCAAATAAAATTAAATTATTTTACAAAAATGTTCTCTATGTTTAAATTTCAATTTAAGAACCCGTAGGAACATTTTCCGGCACCTAATAAAACCTAGGAGTCAAAGCATCGCAACATGTTCCAACGTGTGTAGGGAGCTTTAATGAACAACTACGTCGGTACGCCGCTAATCTTATCGAGACGTGAAATATTACGATTGGCTGGCAGGTCAAGTTATCAATTAAAACTTCGGTGGTCAATGAAGACAAAAACTCGGTTGCAGCATACGACGAACAGTCAAGAATCATGAACTGTGTAGGTGCTCGCGATAGGTGAAGCACATATCCACAGCTTGATGTGAAAATTAAGCTTCACGCGCCGCTAATCAACGACTTTAACTGAACAAACGAATCCGTTGAAAATTTATCGCTCGGATTTATATAGTTGTTTGACGGTTAATTGTGCGTACGCCGGGAACCCGAGACGAACCTTCTGCTCTAATTTTTGAATGAAGCGACGTTACGTACGCCGAATGAAATTGTGTGGCGCGGGAGTTCTGATAACGCTCTTTTATCGGGCCACGGGCAAAGTTCACAGTTTCACGTTTGTCCAAAGTGGTGGGGTATGTCAGGGATTTCTGTTGAAGACGGACCAGGCTCCTTTTTTTCTAGACGTGCATGTCGATAACCTGATATCTAATGAGAAGATCGAAGCATCGGTGTACTAAAAATTCGATGTTGTAAGCGGAGACGTGGATTTCGATAAGGCGCCATGGAATTCGATAGGGGGACTTAACTAAACGAGTTACGTGACACAGGATTTTTAAATGAATTGCATTGCTTGTTTGCTGTAACAGTTACACAATTCAGCTCTTCTTCAACTGTTTATTTGTTTGTTGATCTAAATGGCTTTGTTGCGCGTACAAATTAAGATCATTGTATTGATTGATGTTATGTTGATCAAAGTATTTTGAAGTGTAAGGACACTCGTTAAACGAATCTTTACGAAGGGATCTTTCTTCAAATACTGCTTTAACGTCTCATCGAATTTACCTATGCTAAACCAAATAATAAAAATCATATGATATTATGAATCTATCAGTGTAATTATTGGTATATAATAGAAAGAAGAATCCTTAGAGATTCATAACTCTGACGATATTATAATACTCTTGTCCCATTTCAATATTCCATCATACCAACGTTGCAGTTCAGCACAATGTTCTTAAAAGAAACTATAACCACTCGAAATATCCAACCTCGTTTCTCCGAAATCGTCGATTATTTCGCAACGACGTTACTCGAATAAACCGACAACCTATAATTCTCGAGAAACTGATACCACTCTCAAATATTCTATCACGATTTCTGAAAAAAACGATGATTCCTACGTTACGTCATCGTTGCGGGAAACGTACAGTATCGAAGCCCAAGTATCTAGGGGCCTCGAATCCAGTCCCAGATTTTCCATGAGCGATGATCGCGATACAGAGAATCTCGGCTACAGTTTCGACGGGGCAAAAAAGAAATGCACCAATCGAAAGAAGAAAAGAAAAGGCGCAGGAAACAGCAAGCGGAACAGCGGAGAGTCCGGGGCTCTCCTCGTTCGTTCGTAGATTAAATCACTCGGTCACTTTTCTTTCGGGTAGCCGGCCGGGACAAAGGACGCCGTTTCTCGGAACAAACTCGGTCCAAGACTCGAGAATTAAAATAATATCCGCTCGTTCGGAGATTAATGGCGCCATGCCGATGCAATTTTTCTGCGATGAGTTGCCGCTAGCCCCGCTCCTCGCCGTCCGCCGTTTCTCAATGTTCCTCCTCCGAGTCGGCCGAGTATACCTATCGAAAAATCATGTCCTATCGTCGGTTTACACGAGCTATCGTGCTCGTATATTTCGAGCTCTAAGATAATCTCGATATCGTTTCGTCAGAGGAACTATCACCAGGTAGCTTGAAGCAGCATGGCAACTATGGAGGTTTCGACTTGGCAATGAAAACTCTGACTACCGTGTCACTTCAATTTAGATAATACAATTGTTTCGTGTAGGCTTAAAAACTAAATTTCTTCCTGATATAAATGACGACTTGAATTTTATTCGATTTGCGAGATGCAAGAAAATTAAGAAAGCAATCGCTGTAAAATATTCATCTTTCGGTTTCCGTTTTGTTGAGAATTCTGTCTTGTGAGTGTTTGATGAATCAAAATCAACGTGATAATCGTGGTACGAATTCTCGTTCATTCGCTTATTAAAACCGTTAATCTATCTTGGTAGCAATAATGTATATTTATTGTGCAAGTAGCACTCCCATTACGTAAACTTTCTGCGGACATTTAGATATAGAGAATTAGAACTTCCACTTTCAACGATCAAATATTTTACAAAGCATTCGATTCATTTCAACCAAATCGTAGATCCAAAAATTCTTATAAAAATTCCAATGATACTCTTCAGACAGAACTGAAAGAGGTTTCGCGTGTACGGATTTAACCCCTTGCGTTATGATTTTTTTCTCAGCTCTGATCGACACAACTACTTTGACATTAAGAACTTATCGGAAAAAGAGAAAAAATGTCCATGTTTGCTCTTAAGTATAATAATTCATTACAGAAGAATAATATTTACTTTGAATTCGAATGAATCGAGTAATATTTATGTTTGTTACATCACGTTGAAAATCTTCACCATGAGTCTGACACTTTGTTATAAGGCTAAAGACAGAAGCCCGCAAACGTCGTTACTGACGGCTCGCAGAATTGCTCCAGATTGGCGGTGAAAAAAAAGTCAATTTGAGAAAATCGCGCTGACGGAAAGCGAAATCACCGTTGAGCTCCGTTTAGTATACGACAGAGGCAGGTGCGAACGAGCTGTTTCGTGGCTCCTTTTTGCTCTGCCGATCTACCGTGATCATCCTTCTCGTTTCGTCTTTCTCGGTTATCCTTCGATGGATACGTCGTTGTCCGGTTCATTGACACCTGTCGAAAGATTCGGGTTTCTCTCTTCGTACCTGACAATTACGCGCACGTGGGGCCGGCCAGGCAGATTCGCTGCCGCCGCAACTGGCGGACGTGTTGCTTCCCTCTCTCTCTCTCTCTCTCTCTCTCTCTCTCTCGCGCGCGCGCTCGTTCTATCTTTTCATTTTTTTTCGTTCTTTTTCGACGTCGCCTCGTCATAAAGATTTCGAATGAGACCAGAGGAAACGAGGAAGGATAAAAATCATTTCGTTGGTAATTTATTGAACGCAACACGCTTCCCGGAAAGTTTCTTGGTGCGGTTCGCGGCGCGGACGAAATTTTTTTTGAGATCGAGCTTGGCTTCTTTGTAATGTACGGACACGTGTCTATCAGAGGCGGTTGATAATTGTAGCTCCTGTCGAGAATTAATAAAATAACAAGAGGTTTTAATTCGACGTTTTGAGAGATTAGTGTCGTTGAAAACTTTGTAGCGACAAATTTCGTGGAAGCAATGTGAGGTTTTAACTCCGGGTTTAGAAAAAAGATAAAAATTATTTGAGTGATATTTTTGTGTAATGATTATTTGCCATATTTTTTTTAATTTCTTTGATTGATGCTCATTTGTTTTGATGAATGTGTTTCTTTTTTATCTCTTTTTTCTTCTGATTAACATTTACATGTAGTACTGTTGCATATGCTGAGCTGGGCTATTTTTAATATTCTTACAAAATAGGGGAAAAATATTGATTTCGTAGGAATTTCAAAAATTTCTTATAAAATTTCTGTTTATTTGTAACACTTTGTACACGAAAGTTTTTAGCACTTTGTGATAATATTAAATTTCGCTGTAGATATGACTGATCAAATGGCTAAAAAATATACCGTGAAAGCTGGATCTCGAAGATGGCCTTTAGAAGTATTTTGTAACCTTTTAAATTTAGCCGCAATAAATTCCCAGATATTATGTAACGAAACAACACAGGAAAATATGTCGAGTAAAGACTTTTTATCTAAGTTAGCTGAACTTGTCAGTGAACATAAAGATGTAAGAAACGATTTCTAACGGAAGTATAGTAAGTAATGCTTTCGGATACACTATCAACAAACTCAACACATATTTCACTTGAATTACTTAAATGGAGGCCAAGTACACTTATAATATATCCTATCAAAAAACTGAAAAAAACGAAGAAGAATTACATGTCTAAAAAAATAAATCTATCGTTAAGAAAGTTAACACCATTTCGAGTTTTAATATGACATGTATAGTCGTCAAAACGCAGTCAACTGGTTAAGGAACAAAAATTTCGTGAAAAAACCGAAGAGCCGAGATCATATTGAAGAACGCGGCGTTTGTAAACGATCACGGAGTTACCTACTTCCATATTGAAAAAGCATGACAAGGGACGCGTTCACCGTGTAGTTGGGAAGCTGATAGCGGATAAGGAAGCGCTCCGATACCGTGCAGCCCGAAGCAGCCCCGGCTGAATCGAAATTTAGCCGCGGTAACTGTTATTTGCTTGCAAGTCAACGGCCGGATATCTAAAACAAACACGTGGCTTCAAAGGTTCCTCGAGTGAATAGAGGCCACGGAAGACGAAGACAATGTCGATTCGACAGAGAAAAAAGCTCGCCGCGTGGGAGGCCTGGGAGGAAATAGAGAATCGCCGACGAAGCCAATATAGAAACACTTGAAATAGATTCTTTGGATAATTTCCTGCGAATGCGATGCTTGATCGTTTACATACTTCCAATTCGATGCAATTTCCCTGCACACCATTGATGCAATGGTACCTTTACAGTAACCCTCCACGTTCACAATATTACATTTCTTATAGTCCTAAAGTTCTACTTTATTTTGTAGATTGTAAAAATAGCGTTTGATGCAAGTTTATAATAATTGATGCAGTAAGATAAAAAGATTAAATAAGCGTTTCCTTTTGATGCTTTTATCTAAAATTTATATTGGCATTAACCCCTTGTACTATGGTTTCTTTCTTAACTCTAATCGACACAACTACTTTGTCATTAATAACTTATCGGAAAAAGAGAAAAATTGTAAGCATATTCTATGTTCATGTTTGCTCTTAAGTATAATAATTCATTACAAAAGAATAATCTTTACTTTGAATTCGAATGAATCGGATAATATTTATGTTTTTACATCATGCTGAAAATCTCCACCACGAGTCTGACGCGTTGTTATAAGGGAAGGGGTTAAGGGGCTAATATAAAAGATATATTAAATTTGAAGATGAAGTCACTAGAATGCTACAGTACAAAATTAATGGTAAAAAATTTGTGGAGCAAATGTTGAATACACTGTTCCTTGAACTACTACCATTTAATCAAACAAATCCAAGCGAACGTGACCACGTGGCGTGTATAAGGGAGCACGGATGCGAAAAAGCGTTACATTTTATTCGTTTAGTAGCTTATCGAGTGTGTTCGGAGCTCACAATAGCCTCCTCGTTCCTGGTCCCAAGAGTGTGCATTCAGTTAATGAAAGCGGATGGCTAAACGAAAAAGAACACGGCGAAAGAGACACCGCGCACTCTCTTTTCGCCGCTCTAAAGATAGCACTTCCTTCCTTCGCGCAAGCACTTTTTGCGCTTAAATTGTACATTTATGTCGGCGGGAAACCAACTTCTTCTCGGCGCTGTTCGCAACGTAACGTTTGCCTCTAACCGAATCTCGTCTCGCTGATTCGTGTCTTGGACATAAACAAAAGCTAAAGGAACTGTTGCTACACGGCGTCACGGCTGTGATAACGACCACTTGGTCGAACAAAGAACCTGCTTGACTGCTTGAAAATAGTCGTTCACTTACTGTAATTCAAGTTCAGAAGAAAAAGAAGATAAAAAACATCTTAATATACAATCTTTTTCTTCGTTGTTAAAAACTGTATAAAAAGATTACCAATCGTTTAACGCCTTGTTTCATGGTGTTGAATCAGGTACTGAAAATTTGAAACTGAATTTACCGAACACGAATATTGTAGGATTCACGCGAATGAAAGCCAAAGTCTGGTTTATATTTTCGAATATCTGAATTCGAACAATACATTTGCTGAATTTAATCATTTTGTTTCATATCATTGAAAACTAAACAAAAAATGTCACACTGAATGGTTCTTTTGATATTTATGAAAAGAACATAATAGAGAACGGAATACTTATATATCGTAAAATATAACTAAGATTCCCAATCGAAAGGTACCTATTTCGTAAAACAACAAACGAACGAGAAGTAACATCATTGGGAACAGACGTGATAAAGTTTTCGAAGCTCGCGTTCGATGGAGGCAAACACCGATAAAGCGTGATACGAAGTTCGTTGCATCGTTCGTCCGGAGCGGTTATCGATTGGATACGGAGAACACAGGGTATAATTAACCAGTGGCCATTTCCGTTAACATTAAACGCGTGCTTCTTACGTGCGCGACGTATCCTTCTGTACAGCACGCGAATCGATAAGGCGAGATTTCAATGGAGATAGTAGTAGTAATAACGTTTGACACGATTTATAATCGTAACGAGATCAACCGTGTTAACATAGGATTATTTTTCTTTAATTTGAACCGATATTTTTATCAAGCCACCGTGAGAAGGCTCTCTCGCGTTGCTCGAGGAGAGCCTGAAATCGTAAAGTTCCATCAGTATCGTCGGTTACCGGTGCACTGTTAACAGGTAACTTTTTTTCGAGGACAGGTGGTCCCGAACAGGCACGCGACAAATCAAGCCGAGCGAGCCGTGGACAACTGCGAAACCGCGATTAAAAATATACGCTCCCTCAACCGTTCCACATTCAATGGCTTCTGTGAGCTGGCACGGAAATAAGGACTAGAAATTACTCGGTCCCCTGAACTAAGAATTTTTCGATGAATAAGTTTATTTTTCAACCAAGAATATTAATCTAATAATTATTACTGTTTACAGCAAGTAATTATAGTTTATGAGTAATTATTTGGACAATAGATCGATTTAAGAATTATATTACGTTTGAAACATTTAATAAAGACTAGATATTGTATGGTCTCCTGGACTAAAAGTATTTCAATAAAATGAATCTATTTTTTAATGGAAAATCTAAAAGTCGAACATAATATTTCAACGATAGATGAATTGAAAAACTGTTTCGCGTCCAAAGAATTTTTTCAAATGAGTAATTATCTGTTAGATAATAATTTTACAGTTGACGTGATGTACTCTCGACGGGCACAAAATGGTAGCTAGCATTAAATAGGCCGCGTTCCACGGTGAATTAATACCGATGGCTCCGCTCTCATGTCGTCTAACCGCGACTAGCCTTAGTTTAGTAGATCTAAAACGTAACACAACCCACCAAACTAGTTCTGTACTCAGCGGTAACGTTCTCCGCGCACGGCATTGTATCCAAGGATCGGCTCCGCATACATATGTACCCCTGCTGCAGGAGCAACGACTGAGCCTTCTGTATTGCTAACGAAATAGAGGGAGAGAAACTATTCCCTATGAATCGCTCCAATGTCCGTACCGTGCCTTTCTTGCAGCACAGCTTCTAAGCAAACTGACCGTTCTCTCCCGCCTCGCATTCTTTTGCTACATTTTACATGCCATCCACTTGCGCGAGATTTGCAACTGTCCTATACCAGTCTGCAGCTTAGGCTTACCGAAACCATTTTGAATATTTTGTCGAAAGTACAATACAATTGAATCAAATTATTTATCGTGCAACGTGTTGTTTGGTGAAATCAAATATCACGCGGATCGAATTTTCTTAATGTTTCCTTTTTTAATATTTTGTCGCCTGCCGCGTCATCTAACTAGTCGTTATTAGCGACTATCAACTGTTTTATTCCACTTCGTTCAATAGTTCGATTTGTTTGTTTTTACCTAGAAATTTAAATAAAAGAAGAAAGACTATTCATATAAAGGGTAATACCAAAGGAAAATGTTACCGAACACAACGACAGTAATCGCTACCCAGCGATTGGCATCTCGCACGGCAGGGATTGTCACGAGCGTGACAGCGGTTTCTCTTGCGGCACTTTGGCACGAAACCAATTGCTTTGGAATTACATGCTCAAATGGTCTTGTTAACCGGTGTCGACAAGACACTTTTGGTGTCCAGGGAAATACCGCAGAAAGCCCATACGCATCAACTTTCTCAAATATATACGAAAACTCATACTACTTGAATTAATTGGAGATTTACGTAAGACAAATAGCGCTTGCTAACAATGAATAACATTACTGAGTAATTTTGCACCCCAATTCTTAATTAAATTATTTTCTTAATACTAAAAATATCGAGTTCTAAAATTGACTTGTTTGTAATATCTTATAAAAGTTAGAAAAATTTATTTATTGAGATTGCGTATGACTGTTATGTGGACATGTTTATTTAATTATTTTCTAGTAACTAATCGTCTGCTACTTTTAGTGTTAAACTTGATCTTTTTCATAGAAACATAAAAATGTAATGTGTTTTTTCATTCATTCACTTTATACAACGCAATCATTCACATCATTTCATTTCATATTTTTTCAGCTGTAGTTTACTATCTCATTTTACTAATTTATTTAACGACATTTAAAAGCAATCAAACTGTATTCTACTATTACGAATAATATTAGTAATTGTTAAAACAAGCAGCTATCAGAATAAAATTGAATGTCCAAGTTTTCAATATATGACTACAAAGAGTTGACGATTAGCAAATCATTTCTAAAGTCATCAGCGAATTTAGAACATCCACGAAACCAGTATACGTAACACGTAATAAACAGCGTTCAATCTTAGAAGCGTAATCTAGCGAGATACGCCTGTGCACCGCGTACAAAGTCGTCAACGAAATTTACGATCTGAATTTACTCGATTAGCATGGCCGTCCTGTACGACGAGTGTGACTAACCGATTTCGACGGGCACGTTGAGATGAGGTTGGCGGTATTTCACGATGTAAATTTTAAACTCGTCACGGAGCCAGTGGGGAACTATACGTCACGCGTACAGACGCGACCTTGACCACGTTTTTTGGACGAGAGGATCGGCGGCGCGCGTGAGCGTGAATCGTTCCTAGTCAAGCGTCGATCTAATTTCCCAGGACGAAGATGGAATTCAGTATGCCGGGTCAAGATTCGTGAAACCATTATTTCACAGAGAATTTTTTTCATTTCAGTACCTTGACGATGATTTCGTAATTTGCATTGATCGAACGATTCATTGATTAAGATAAAATTATACTTGCACTGACTGGTGCAGTCACTAGAAATTTTAATCGATCACAGACTAACACTCTACTATACGTTTGATGAGTACAATCATAACCTGGTTACGACATTAGAATTTCCTTTTCGGATATGTTAAATAATTAAATTTTGACTGGTAAATTCTGTAGAAAAAAATGGCGGTAATTCCGTGTAAAGCAACCTTTCTTATGAAAATAATATGTATTGTACAAAATTCATTTTTAATAATTTATAACGTAAAAAATCATTTAATACTATAATAAAATAAAGAAAAAAATAAGATCGCAATGTCTAAATCATGTTTCTAAATAAAAGAGAATAATTGCAGATTTGTCTCAATCTTAGCCATGAAATTGTTCTCGAGATTCTATCGTAATGTACGATTCAATACACGAATTACTATTGTCGTCTAAAATAAAATCCCGGGCGATCGTATCGATCGACGACAACACACGTCTACTGAACGATTATCAGAAAGTTATCTCGAAGGCGAACCCACATGCGTGACCTTGCCGGTATAACCGGCTTCGCCATCTTGCCGATGCGTGCGCCTCTCTCACCACGTGGATAAGTTTTTCACACGACACGAGCATTCGTAGAGAAGAGTCGATATATTTCGGCAGGACGAGGAACGAATTTAACAAAATTTAGTTAAAGAAACGCTCCCCTTGCAATAAATAAAGAAGTCTGTAAAAAGTTTACGTTCGTAGAAATAATTTTATGTCGCAGCGTTCAGTTACGCGTTCGCACGGAGTATTGAATGAAAATATGACGCTTTTTCGGCGGAAGCATTTTTCGAGGTCGCGCGCAGGGGTTCTCAAAGCAATAGACACTGCGCAGCGGTTCTTCCTAAACGCAATCGTCCATACGGGATGTTTCATTGAAAAAATGTATCGTACAAATTTCCGTGGTAATCGACCATGAAAATCGGACAGCCAACGATAACACGCGATTGTCCTTTCATGGAAAAATACAGTTGACGATTAATACGTCGAATGTCAGTAAAACGTTGTCAAACGAAGTATAGGTTATAAAATGCATACATCGTACATTCTTAATTCAGTCATAATAACACATGAGCAGGATAGGATTTATATACAGGAGGCAGGTTGATAAATAATTATATACAAAAAGAATGTGTAAAGCATATGTACAAGCGTGCAACAATATGTATATTTTTCTAGCAGAAAAAAAATGAAAAAAAGTAAAATTATCTTATAAACTGTAGTCCAAAAGCATCTAATGAGAAGCGATTACGACCGTTCGCGTAGACGAAACTCGTTGCATACAGGAACCAGCAAACGAGTCTCCTCTGACGCTAAACGACAAGAAGCCGCGCGCACAGCGCAGCAACGTGTGTATGTAAAGCGGCAAAAGCGTTCGACAGTTTTTAAATTATCAAGCTTCCTGAATCCATGGCGGCAGCCCTGGTTGAGGATTCCCCGTGGTTCGGTCAGCGAAGCAACACCAGATCCCTGTGAATAGCAACATCAGCGAGCAGTAAATGCGGCAAATATGTACAACAGAGCGGACACAGTAAAAAGCAGCATTGTTCGATGGTGCCGGGTGTATCAGCTATGTAAGAGGCAGATAGCGAAGTGGATCAGCACGATCTATCGAGCCAATATATGCGGTATATACATGTACTAAACTGTACCGTGTCTATTTCCATTGAAAAATAAAACTCACCGTTAAGTTTGTCGATCGCGCGATCCGCCACAGACTGATCGGTGCAATCGATGAATGCGTAACCGCCACGTTTCACCATGATCGTGGTACACGACAAATTGTGATCCTGGAAGAGTTGCCTGAGGGCCCTCTCGTTGCAGTTCGACGGCAGATTGCCCACGTACAACTTGGACATGTTGATTTGGTCTTGTTGCGTTCGTTGGACGCTACGAGTAACCGGTGATTCTTCCACGAGATGCGCGTCTCGGTCACGTGGCTTCGGAAATTTGCAACCTTAGTGTGTCACGCGTTCGAACGATCCCTGGCGATGCCCAGTGGTGGGAACGCCGATGAAAATGCGATGTATCGCGAGGAACAGAGAAAAAACAAGGAAAAAAAACTAAGGATGGCGGGAAAATAAGAAAAAAAAACGATTGAACGATTGAACAATCCACACCCGGAACGAAACGGGACGCGAACGCGTGGATTAGGCGCGCGTGGGTGGAGGGGGTGGTGGGATTCACCGATAGGAATTTTCGACACGAGAGCAGTGGCACTCGCACGCTTCGACACCGCGAGGATCGCGAAAACTGTTCGCCCGTGTGGATCAGTGGCACGTATCGCGGACGACAACTATGTCGGTGTTCTTGATATCGCACGAGAGGTAACGAAACACGGGACTGCGGCGCGGCGTGCGTGGTTCTCGTCGGGTTCCCTCTTCTTCTGTTTGGTTCCCTTCAGACGTACTCGGTTGTCGATCACGATGACGCTCGGTAGAACACGATTCGTCCTTTGCGCGTTGATACTCGGCGTGATTTTCGCGTTACACCAAAACGTATAAAGAGGCACAAGGAGGTATTTGTGCGACGTTCTCGGACGATCTTCTCAGCGTTTCTGTCTGCCGCTGTCTTTTGTTTCTTCCTTTCCTCCTTTCCTTTTTCGCAGCGGCTGTCTATTTCCCGCTCGCTTCGAGACGCGACGACGAACTCCTGTCTCTGTCTCCCTCCAACTTCCTCGGTAGTCCCTCCGTCTCTGTCCCGTCACGTCGACTCGTCACCGGGTGGTTATCGCACGGAGGCTCTCGGAACGGTGTTTCCGGTGTTAGTGGATGACGACGACGATACGTTTGCAAGTACCCTCGAGCCCAGCTCGACGATCACACGAAAACCGAATGAAGGATGGTGACTGGCCCCGATCGAACAGAGCCCACGACGAAGACCCGTGTGCGTGTCTTCCCAGAAACGACTCTTGAACTTTTTTAACGTTAAGGGACGAGCGGTTCGACCGTTCTCTCGACGGATTCACCGTGTGTACTCAAGTGACTCTGTTCTGTCTTTCTTCTTCTTTTTCCTTCCTCTCCTCTCCTTCTTCACCTCGGTCCTTTGCGACGACAACGACGACGACGCACCTTCCTGCCCAGCTCTCTTCTCTCTTTGGCTAGACCAAAGACGCGAGGTCCGAAGGGGCCTCTCTCATTCGGCGATCTCTTTCTCCCTCTTTTCCAACCGGGCGGTGTTCACCCTTTCTCGCTCGCTCCTTCGTTATTTCGCGTGTCCCGTCCCTGCGCGGCGGCAAGCGGAGAGAAGGGAGGACGGCAAAATGCGATGCAAACTCGTCACTCTTCTCTTTCTTCTTCTTCTTCTTCCACGTGCTTTTCTCTCCCTCTCTCTGTCCTTCTTCCCTCCTCCTTCTCCGTCGCTCCTTTTCACCGGGTTGTACGCGACCTTCTCAGTCTCTCCTTGCCGCACTCGTGTGCGCGCTTCTCGCTCCTCTTTTTTTCGCCAGCCCCGCGTCGTCCGTCCTGTTCTAGCGGGCTAGATGCTCGGGGAACGTTTAGCGGGAAACCGACTCGAAATTCGCGAGCGGTCGCCCGCCGATTGGCCCGTCCGGTACCACGTGGTGCTGCCCCACCGACTCCCGCCTCTGCTCCCGATTGGACGATTTTCGCACGCCGGTTTTCGCAGCCGGCCACGCGCTTGTCTGCGTGCGCGCTCAATTTTTACGTGCATGTACGCGCCCTAGCGCGCGTGTACACACGCGTGTGTGTGCGTATAGGTGTAAGTACGCACGCGATTAGGAAACGTACGAGACACCAGGCTGCGCGTGTGTACCGACGCCCAGGATCCCAAGCGCGATAGTTCTTTCTCTCTCCAGTCCATTCCATGCGCCGTTCGCTGGCCCATCTTCTTCGTCGCTCGTGGTCGGTCCCTGCAAAAATCTACCGGGTGTTTTCGGCGAACGGTAGCACGGTCAACGAGCTTCCCTAGCTTCTATGCTCGCTCGTATGCATATTGAGGTTGTTGCAGGAATCTATCGGGCGCTTTTCTCTTCTCCTTTTTTTTCCTCTTCTTTTCTTCCCTTTTCTTTTCTTTGCCTCGCTCTTAGCGAGCCCTGTTCTTGGCTCTCTTTCTCTGGGAATGTGCGTGTCCAACAAACGAACGAATCGAAGATGCGTATCTTCGCCCCGTTATTTGCATTTATATAGTGACAAGGCAATTCCTTAAGCATAATTTCCGAACATTGATGAGCTCGTCGTGGTAACATTTATGTTGCCAGCGTTCCGCACCGTTCGCATAAATACTTTGTTGTGTATACAATGGATCGGTGACTCACGAGTATCTCTATGCTTCTTTTTCCTTTTACTGGCGTCACTCGAAAACCCCTGTTTTTCCATGGAATCCCTTATCGTGGGATTCATTGATCGGTTCTTTTTAATATTTTCATTGTTATGTTTTAGCGTTTGCTTCACAGAGTGAACACGTCGAGAAGATTAAAGGATAAATCCTGCCACTTTTTGAAAGATACCAAAATGAATTCCATGTGCGCACAGCGATGATGGAATATATTATTAATTGTTAATTAACGAATTTCTATTCCGCGATCGTATTTAGCGGAAATTAAGCTGTTTTTATGCAGCCGAATTTTCGGGCTTACGACAGTGCTGCACGCGCCGTGCAGGGATAGACAAATTCGGCCTTACGTTAGAGCAGAGCTGCAGCCACAAAGGGGTGGAGTGAGACAGCTGCTTATGTGCCCAGGGTCAGGGTGCTCAGGGTAAGAGGTTGAAAAAGGAAGAAACTGCGTCCATGTTGCCTCTATTCACCTGCCTTACTTTAGCGGCAGCGTAAGACATGGCTAATAAATGACGATTAATTAGCTGAAGGTGTGGTCCCCACTACAGTCGATGCTTGATTAGTTTTAGAACAGGGACGTTCATGTGTGGTTATTAAGATAATAATAGTTCCGTTGAATCTCATCTTTATATTTGAATAAAATACTAATAAATCCATTTCATTGAACATTATTTATCCATAAAAAAATGAACTGAAATATTTACGAAGTGCCAAATGGTACACATGAGTTAAACAAGCTTTCTGAACTGAAAATTCAGTTCTTTTTTATTAATAATGCAAGCTTCCTTCCTTTTCAATTAAACAAAAGTGTTGACTGTATAATGGGACACAGTTTAGTATTATGGTTTGCAGAATGTATGTTATTATTTTTGCTACTTTTTTTCTTTCTGAACGATTTAATTACAATTATATCGGAAAGTAATATCTAGTGAAATAAAAATTACGTTTGGAAATAGAGGACCGACTTGGAATATAGTCGACTACAATTCGGTGTGCCATCCGGTTTTCGTGTTCCCCTACATACCCCTCCCAATTTTAGAACGCCTATTCCGACCCTCCGGTAGCTTAGAACTATTCGATTACCCCTGTCCACCGTTTAATGGGGGCGTCCTTAGAAACGTATGGAAAGGAAATTTAGCCACAGGATATTATACACGGTCTCCTAGCTTGCACAGAAAAAGCAAATATATACGAAGTGTTTGCCGCAGTTTTGCACAATTTTATCGTTATTTATTACACGCTTACAAAGACAAACATTCAAAAGGACATTTCAAACGTGTCTATTTGCAATATAGTATACGAGATATTTACTGAACATTTATTTAATTACCACATTACATTATCATACTTAACACGCTGTTACTCGTTTTTTAAGATTCTATTTGATTAACTTTAATTTTTTAGTTTATTCTTCAATTAATATTAAATGAAAAGAAAATAAACAATTGTATAAATAAATAATATGATTTGGATTAAAGAACAGAAGGAAGATTTGTTTCTTTTTAATGTTCGAAATATACATAGTATGTACAAAAAATTAATTACAGTATGCAGTGAAATTTACCAGAAGATTAATCACGGAAATTTTTGCTTCTGTTAGTGGGTATACAGGATGAGACACCTAACTTGATCACCTCGAATAAGTACTTAACGGTACAGTTTATGAAAACGTTAAAACATGGGATTTAAATGGCATCAGAGCACATCTTATAAGGTGCGTGCTTTTTTTGTGGGTGGAGGCGTTTCAGAGATTTCAAAGTCGCTTTGATTTTTTTAAATAGAATGACCTACTTTCTTCATAGATCGATAGAGTATCAAATTCTGAATATAAAAGTGTTGACCTTCATACGTCCTAAACTTGATAGTTAAAGAGATATTAGCAATAGTTTGATCCGCGTAAAGTGAATGTCTCCGAGTGATTCACGAAGATGGCAGTGTTCATCTGACAATGTTTATCAATATGTCATGTACTCTTACTTTGTGCTTTCATCTACGAGGTCATTCCATTTAAGAAAATCAAGGTGACTTTGGCATCTCTGAAACGCCTCCACCCACAAAAGAAGCACGCACCTTATAAGATGTGCGCTTTGATGCCATTTAAATCCCATGTTTCAACGTTTTCATAAACTGTACCGTTAAGTAACTATTTGAGGTGATCAACTTAGGTGCCTTACCCTCTATATAAAAATACCATATACGACCTTCGACGGTTGAAATCGATGAAAATATACATAAATATTCTGTCTAATTGTATAACTTGCTGGAACCAATGCCGAGACAATAATAAGAATGATTCTTCACCAGGAGGGTTAAGCTTCGACTATATACTCGTCTTCCGGTGACAAGATTGTCTCGAGAAAAACAGTCAATCTCCTTAACACTTTATTTTATATATAACCATTTATGTAAGCACATAAACATAAAATAGTTATTGTATTTAGCTACTTTATTTGAAAAATATGCAAACTCCACAAATATTGTTTATTTATGTCATACATGATGTAATATATTGTATTAATTGATATAAGTGATTAATAGTGAAGTTATCTAACTAAGTGCAACACTAAGGTATTTTACTAAATGAAATAATTAAAAAAAATTAGGTCGCAACAAATTTTAGTACATCAAAAATTATTTTGTTAACTTCAAATGGTGCATTGCTTTTTTTCGAACTTATAAGCGATATTATAATAAAAATGGGTGGTACAGTATTATTTTCTTTTTTATAAACGAAGGAGATACTATTAGGATCCCTAATATTGCGGTCATGTTAGGTAATTGTTTAAAAATTTCTCCGTTCTTCTAGTAGATCTGTCATAAACTTGATTGTCATTATATAAACATTGACTGAAACCTTAAATAGACTTGAATATTAATGAAGAATATATGAATTTGTTAGATTCTGTTTTTATTTGTACCTGTACATAATTTGATTTGTTGTATATATGTCATTGTTACCGACTTATACAATGAACCTATTACGGCACCTGTATAACTTCATGGTACAATTTTATAATGTGAACCATAATTTAAAGCTATACGTCACTTAATGTATTTTTATTAATATTATTACGAGAGGTACAGTGTGGGAAGTGTTGTATTATTTATTCATGAAAAAAACAATTAAACATTGTTTACTCATTCTAGTTTTTAATCTATTAAAAAACTATAAAAAACAGAATTAAAATATTTAATACAAATGTAATCCTTTCGGTCTATCATTGATTCCGTGCAAAAACTTTTTCCTGGACTTTAAGGGGACGGGGTCAAAGTACGTATTTTGCGAAATCTATTATGCGTTGTAACTTTTAATAAAGGCACGATATCGACCCGAGACTGATACCAAAAAATCATAAAAAAATTCAACCTTTCCGACGGTGTATAAGTGTATGTAATTTATTTATTGCTCACATAATATTTTCACGTTTTTCGTGTTTGTCAAGGTGGAAAAAATTCAGAGACATTGCAATTACTAAACAAAGTATTGCCCAATTTTAACCAAAAACGCTGCATTAATAGTACATTCATGCGCTTTCGATTGGTGTTTGTCAAATCTTGCGGAAATTATTTATTATAGGGTTATAAAGTAAAATGTTAGTAGAAATTGAGGCGCGCAGTTAACTACTTGACTTAAATATTCCTTTCAAACGTGGAAAAACGCTTCCTCTGATCATAAGTACACTATACATAACACAGCTACGTTACTGTTATCAATTTTACTGTTTTGAAACAGTGAAACACATTGGTTATGTTTTACAATAATTATACCAGCTTGCAGGTATTGCTTATTTTATTTTATACCTTATTATACACGTAACAGGTAAAATATCTTCTTCAGTTTATTTCGACTTATATTCACAATAGTATGTAATGAGTTGAAACGAAACATAGCATTTTTAGATTTTCCGAGACGTAACTATTGACATTCCTATTAATACACAGGAAGCAAACATCTTTTTAGTCCGAAGCCGTTTAGAACTGCGACGGAGAAATGAAGTATTGACGAGATGTGTGTTATTTTTATACTGGACCTGGGATTTTCCTATCCTGATGATAATGGTTCAAAATTTTTTACTTTTCTAACAAGGCTATCTGTTTCAACTGTTTCTTGTATTATGTTGGGACGGATTAAGTTGTTTAATATTGCGGAAAACTAGACGGCTTCGGCTTAAAAAAAATGTTTGTTTGCTGTGTATTAATACGAGGATCGATAGTTACGTCTCGGAAAATCTTATAATACTGTATGTTTCGTTTCAATTTATTAAATACTGTCGTGAATATGACATGAAAATATTTATTCTGTTCAATTTTATTCTATAAATTAAGTTTCTAGGAAAGATCATTATCAAATTTATTAATTTAGAAATATTTCTTTTAAGAAATGATGACAAAGAAAGAGATTTCCAAGCAAACTCCATTTCTATTAGCGACATTGGCCCATTATTGAATCAATTTGTACGAAGTTTTTCAGTATTAATAATAAACTAAAAAAAATTAAGTAAAATTAACTCCTATACAAGCAAGTGAAAAAAATGTTACTGTTAACCTCGTATAAAAAACGATTATTTCCTTAATTAATCTCCTCGAATATGTTGAAAATTTGAATTCATAATAATTATAATAAATCAGATTACAATAAGGCTATTATTATTATTTCTTTTAAATTAAGTAAAATTAATTAATTAATTAAGTCGCTATCTTATTTCACGACAGTTGATCGCAGTTGCAGTTTACCTTGCCTTACTTTAACGAACAATAGGTTTCATATCATCGATCTTCTGTGAATGAAGGAAAAGGAAATAAGGAAAATCCGAGAAGCGGAAAATAAATTGGAAAGCTGCGAAGTCTCCAGGGTTCGCAGCTGCTGTGCAGTATATTATGTGATTTTGGTTTGACTGAGTTGAAAGTGCAATCTGCATCTGTGAACTGCCGGCTGTTTTCTGCACGATGCACTGGGATATCAATGAATGGATTTTATAAATGAAATTTTGGAAATACTAGAATTTTTGGTTCCCCAAAATCAACTTAGTATTTATAAGTTAAAATACATGAACTTATTTTTTTCTTGCGATGTATTAAGTGTTTTTCTTGATTTGCTAAATGTTTAACAAGAAAGGTTCTTCGGGTTAAAGTATTTGGGTGTCAAAATTAAAATCAACCTTATTCTAACAATAAAGAAATTATATTTAACCATTGTATATGCATACAAAATAAAGCACACAATTTTTTATTATTGCTGAGCAATGTTTTGTGCCTCGTAATTAAACTGAGTGCCTTATATATTTTATAGATTAAATGTTTGCGTCATTACTTTTAAATTTACATTTTATTACTATAAAATAGATCTAAATACAACCACAAATGTACATTATTTAAACATTTTCGTAGTTTATTATACATCTTTTCAAAGATGATAAAGGATTTATAGAAAATGTATACATATTATTGTGGACGCTTTAATGTTTTTCACTTTTTTTTAAATAAATGAATGCAGTTTTTAGATGGAATACCGATTCGCTACAAATATCGGAAAGGTGTTATATAATTAGGTCTCTCGAATAGAATATGGATAACGAAATTATCGCTGTATTAAATACATTTCGAAGGTATTGTAAGAAGTTTTATGAGTAATTTAACTAGAATAGAGCGTTATACAAACATGTTAAAATTTCTATCCATTCAATAATTTGATGCTATTGTAACATGATCGTATCAGAAATTAATTATTTGAAATTTTTTCTATTTTTATTATAAATATTGTTTTCTTTTTGAATTAAAATACATTACCAACGCGTCATAGCAGTCGATAAGTTAGAATTTAGGAGTTCTCTGACTTGCCAACACAGCAGCCTTCAGTGAACAAAATTTTACCCTACACTTGTCGCTAGAGGGGTTTTTGGCACATCATGAATTTACAATGTCCTCTTGCCTTTTGTATTTTACCTGAATATGTGAAATCTTAATTCGTTTTTAAATTATGAAATAAAATATGCACTTTTCGTCTTAATATGCTTCACTGACGAATCTTTATATGAATATTTATCAAATGTTTCTTTAAAAGTGGAAATAATACCAATTATGTCTATTTCACTTCATAAAATAGAAAGGTATGTTCCATATTAACACATTGCGTACCGGCTAATTTTCAGAAAACTGAATTGTGCGGATGGCAATTTTCACTGAGGTCAACTTATATCACTATACATAGAAAAACTCAGATATCATACTGTAGTGTAATATATCTTAAATAGATAATCAATTCAAATTAAATTTTATATTTTTTCAATACTGTGTGTCTTTATATAAAAACGAGATTTCTCGTTACCGGTACGCAATGTGTTAATTGTAATTCAATTTTATATTAAACATTTATTTGATCGCAGTGTCGTTTTAATTGTTTTACAAATCCTACATATGATTATTTGTACTAATAATTTCAATCAACGAAGTTGGAATTATTAAGCACTTTCAATTAATACTTCTACAGAATTCATAGAATTCATTCGTGTGATCGTAAAATAAGAAAGTAATGCAGTAATTTCATACAATTATTCTGAACCAGTTATGATCCTGACTAATTTTTCATAATATCGTCTATAAAGCAAAAAAATACAAATAATTTAATATCATATTTATACCATTCTTAAATCTGAAATAGTTTTCAAGGTAATAAAACTGCAATCGAATCGATGAAGCTAAAAGATCGTACTAAATGCGTCCGGAAACATGCTTTCATATAGATGGAGAACTATAGTATCAGAATATCTAACTAATTTTTGAAAAATCAAAATTTCTATTAAATTCTATTTCATCAACTCCCCATCTTCCCGGTCATTTCATTCGTAGGATCCTTCCCTTACTTTTTTTGTTTGAGCAAACTTCTCTTTTTATTTGTCTTTCACGTGGCACCGTACGCACTCGAGGAACAACGTCGCAGAGAACGCCGAAAGTTTCTTTGCACCGTTGAAGATCTAATCTCTCGTAGATCGCTACACCCTCGCTGTCAGTTTTCTTCGTAGACAATTTGGAACAGCCTGTACCAACAGACTAATGAACAGTTGGCTCCTATTGGTCGAAGGCGCCTGCGTTTAGGCCTCGTTATGTTACGGTAGCGCAGCTGGCATTGCTCCGGATGGCCTGGCTCACCCTCCCGCCCCTCTTTGCCGCTTCCTTTTCCCCCCTCGGTTTTCGAAACGATCCTCGTGCCCCTGCCTATTTCTCTAGCGACTCTAGTTTGTTGGCCTAGAAAACTGTTCCCCGAGCAATAAATCGCCCTGCGCGTACGAATAATCGAATGAAATACGAGCTCTGCGCGGTCATTATATGCGTTTCGTGCCACGAATACGCTGAGGCCTCCCTTATGCCCTTCTCTGCTCGACGTTTTTTGAAAATTTCTTTGGACCACGGAGAAAACGAATTATTCTCTACTCTGATCACCGAGAAACGTGACAATTTATTGCGGCGACGAATCGGTGAGGCTCGACCTGTCGCAATTCGTCGTAAATGATATAATGCAGATTGTAGGGATACCTTAAACAATGTCGCGAGTTTTCCGGTGTTCTTTCGTGGAATCGGCACCGTCGAGTCGAGAGAAAATTTGAAAAGGCGTTGCTAATGAAAACGTTCGTAGAAGTTTCACCCGCTTTGTTTCTTCTTCTAAACTTTTATGGTTTACGGTGTTTGTCGTTCTAGTTCTCACTTGATTCTATTTTTCTTCCTACAAGCCATTCGCTTAGGTTTTGTAATAAATTTAGTTATGTAATTATAAGTGGTTGTGATACTTTTGTGATGATAATTTTACACTTTATTGTAAAAAGATATTTAATGTTTGATGTTAGAAATATAGACTTTTTGAAGCTTAGTCGATAGCAACATTCATAATAGAATTTGTAGCATTGTTTATTTCCTTTTTAATAGAAGAAAATTATTGGTATTATCCATCTAATTTCGCTTTTTATACGCTGATTTATAAAATTGTGAATTCCAAGCGTATTTACTTCTTCGTAAGATATATGAGTAACCTATAACCGAAGCTTGTGAAAAATTGGAATATGTAATTCTTTATATAATTGTTATAACTGTACTGTTTATGTTTGATTTTTTAGACAAATAGGAATATGTAGCAGTCTTTAAAATTTTCTTAGTTAAAATGACAGTAGTCATTAACTGCGTGCGCTATGTGAAAATTTCCGTCTTGTAAAGGATTCGAATGAAATTTCTTTTACATTATCCGCAAACATGAATTTGTCATTTTTGACAAGCAACAGTGTTTATATTTTTATTTTCTCCTTACATGTTTTCTTTATTAGGAATATAAGAATATTTTTTAAATAAAAAGAATTGGCGATATTTAAGAAATAAAATCCAATTAAGAAATGTTAAAAATTAGACGAAAAATGATTTGTTAGAAATAATTATTATCGATCATCTTGCAGGTACATATTATTGTGACAATTATTATTTACAGTGGATATACTGTTGTAATATGTTTTTGAAATCTATAAATGAGGGAATATAAAGACTTCATTTTTGGTTCATGATTATAATATGAAAATGTTTAACTATAATACCTTACTAGAAGATCACTATTAATATTTATGTGCAAGTCAAGTTATGAAATTAATAGCTTTAAAGTGACTTATATTATAACAAATGTTAAGTCGCAAAACCTCACCTTGAGCAAGAAAAAAGATTCTATTAACATTTAATTTAAAAGAAGAATAGGCTTTTTCGTTCATTTAACTTAGGACTGTTAGAATTTGATGCGAAAGCTCATATTATATTTCAAATCTAACTATGTTGACCAAAGTAATAGATACGTTTACGACGTCAATAATTAACGTTCGGCGAAAATATTTCCATATTTCAATAAACGATATATATTTATTATGTATCGTTAATATTAATTATAACATGTAATAATATAATTTATAATATTAATTATAACATAATTGCATTCGTACATGATTGTTAAAATATTCATTAAGCTTAGTCATTGTTTTCTTAGTTTCTCGTTACATATTACAAACGAAATATGAAGGATTCTGTTATCGAAGATCGTGCTTTCGTAACTGGAAAAAATCCAACTAATCGAGAAGTTTCACTGAAAAGTTTTCAATCACCTGCCTTATGCCCTGACCTTGAAAATGATTACCACTTGTTTCTTCTCTTAAAACACTGCCTTTCACCTGAGCACTTTGCAAATGACGAAGCATTGAAGGCTGGGGCGGCTATGAAACTAAAATTACTGGCGGAAAAATTCCACACTGCACGTAGGTACAAAAAATTTTGTAGTTGTCACAACATTTATCAGTTAGAGATCAATAAAGACTATATAGCAAAAGAAGACAGGTGTGAAGATATTTTTATCTTATTGCGGGTTCTCGATTACTTCTCGCTTTCCTTTTTTCTTTTTCTTTGTGAACCGTCTCATTTCTTTAGTTAACCAATTAATCAATATAATTTCACTTTCAAATATTTTCTCACCCTCTTATTAATGGCCATTCATTTTCAATTATTTCTTTTTTTAACACATTTGTGACCGCATATATCTTCCCAAAGTCTATAGCTGAATAACGCACGAATCTTCTACTTAAATGTGTATGAATATAAAAAATATGTGATAGAGCTATGTTGTAAATATTTAGCTACAGGTTTTTAAGTAACGTAAGATTAAGTGTTCGGAATTTTTCTAAAAAATGTAAAGTATCGTAGAACCATATTACCACCATTCTTTTACAAAAAGTACAAACAACGCAGAACTGCGTTACTACCGGTATTCACCTGAAGAATTTAACATAACGTAGGACAACATTTACCTATCTCCACTGTTAATAAATAAGATAATTCCTTAGGAGATTATTTAATTATCTTGCATAAATAATTGATACAATTGCAATTACAATTGCCGTTTTCCCATTAGTAATTTTAATCCTTGTTCATTGTTTTGTCAGAAAGTAATTAAAGTTTACTTAGACATCAAATCAGATGTTCTATTTCTTTTAATTTTCATTTAACATTAGAACTACCGAATCCACCAAAAAGACTCGTTTTAGTTTTTTTATTTTGCCATTATTGGTATTTTAAAAGCGTTAAACATCCGAGATGATTTGAAAAATAAATAGTTTCACTTTAATACTATAATCAATGTGTGAGTAAATCAACAAAAAATCTGTTGTTACAATTTTTATAAAACATATTAATCATGTTATATACTTGGATGTTCCAGTGTTAAATGCGTTTCAAAGAAAATATCGCCATTTTCCTCGGAATTATCGTATAGAATTCATTCAGAAACAGCAATGTTTTATAACTGGCAGTGATTGAAATATGGTAGTTCTACTGGAACAATGGTGAACTTCCGCCTTTGCAGCACCTGCGTAGTTTCTATTTTCCTGTCGATTTCCTCGGGCTGCTAGGAGGCAAGATTTCCTACTGTATCATCCAGCGCGGCAGCTGCAGCCGTTACGAATTCCGTGGTAACGAGCGCATCCAAAGGATCGAGGAATCCATTATCCCGCCGTGAAATCGAAAGAAAAAAGTTGGTGGTTCACAAAGGGAAGGAAAGGATCTCACGGGTGGATCCCGCGATGACAATATATAGGGGTTGCCATGAGTCCTCTGAAGAACGTCTTCCTCAGTATTTTTTTCTTGACACGATCCGTCCAGTTTCTTTTTCTAATGCTTTGTCCTTCTTTTGCCATCGACGTCTTAGATGTGTGCTATTCGACACGGAAATATCAGGTACCCCGAAAAGTTTATGCTGTTTTTTCTTAAACAGAATTTCCGGTATTGTTGTAATAACTATCCGGCGACTATGAACGGTAACCTACCTGATCTATTAAAAATAACGGAAAGTTTTGCATAAGTTAACTGCGAATTGGTTTCAATTGCAGTCCTCAAATATGCATTATTTAATTAGTTAACTGCGTTTGACGAGTATACACGTCATCTTAACACATTGTTAACTGGCAATTTTGCGTAGAAGCCACGCCATGTCACCTGTTATTATTCTGTAATTACATACGAAAGTGAAACAATATCAATAATCTTCAATATACTTTATGTATACATAATGAATTGCAGTGAAACTTTGGACTTTGAAAGTTTGAAATGATATTAATTCTTTCAACGATGAATTCTTTATTTTTTCAGATAAACGTGTATTTATTTTTTGTTTATCTTTGGCTTTTCATTAAAATATTCTCTAGGTGCATTCGTGCTGCGTTTAGCAAGTACACATTTCATTTTTTGATTTTATTGTGCACGGAACGAGAGATTTTTTAAACCAAATTTCACAGTGAACAGGTTAATGATAACAATCTTCCAGATCTGGGCGCATGATCCACGAGATTTTCATTGCTTGAAGAAAATCTTTGAAATCAGGCCCGAGCAGTTCGTTCCTTTATTGTGCCTTCTCCAAATGCCTTATAGATTTTTCGACATGCCTCTGACGTATTAGAACCAAATTTGAACTTGTACAATGAACACGAACCATTAATTTGTTTCTGCGTAGCCATATTGCAAGCAGACATAAACATAAAGATAAACTTAACTTCACGGCTCAAAAAGTGATTGACAGACTCGGGAACTGTACTTCGTAGGCCAAGTTATTTGCCGTTCACAATCGCAGAATGGTTACTATAACAAAACTGCAAATTTCGTTTAACAAAAATCAACAAAAATTTGTTGAGGTATCTGATATTAACCCCTTGATTTACAATATCGTGTCAGAATTGTGACAAAAATTTTATATTGAATTTGACAAATCTAAATGTTATTTATTTTTTTTAAACATAAATTAAATATTAGTTTTCTATTATCAATCTTTAACCTTTGTAATAAATATAAACATAATATAAGCATCAAAATATGTTCTTTTCCTAATAAATTATTAACGATAATGTAATTTTATTGATCATAGTTAAGAAATAAATCATGGTTCAAGGCGTTAATAACTCGAAGGAAAATGGTTAATGTTTGTATATCTTTATATTATGTATTGTAGACAATTTTGTGATTAATTTAACGTTTCTTAAATTTAATAAATGTAATGAAAAGCATTCATTGAGATAAAGATTTCCTTATTTGATTTTACTATTGGTCAATAAGCTTAAAATATTCCTTAGTGTCGAAATGTTGTTCTATCAGTCAGATTTTGACAACGTTATTCGAACAGTTTGTTTATTTATGTCAAATAAGAGCATTAGTTACCTGGAATTTAAGAATGTTAAATTTTGAAGCACAAACGAGAGGCGCATTTACAGACTTGTAAATGCCAGTTTTAGGATCTTTAAGATCAAATGTTTCAGAAATAGTCGGAAATTACTCTACTTTATTGTTAGTTATACTGTAATCTACAATTTGTACGTAGATCGGAATTAAATAAAGTATCAAAGAATAAGAATAATTATGAAGATATTGAAATCCATTACGATCTTATGTCTACTCAGATACTAAAGCGAAGAGCCATTCTTATCATAAATTATACTGAATCAACTTAATTTAACCAGTTAAGTGTGAAATTTAGTTTGAAAAATCTCTCCTTGTGCGCGCTATAAAATCAAATAATGAAGTGTATACTTGTTAAATGCAGGCCAAATGCACTTAAAATATATCCTAACCAAAAACTAAAGCGAAACGAAGAAGAATTACATGTTTGTCTCAAAAAATAAATAATAATCGTTGAAAAAGTTAGTACCATTAAGAGTTTTAAGATGACGTGTATACTCGTCAAAAACAGTTAACTGGTTAATAATATACAAGATACCTTATGACGCTTTATAAATTCTTGTTAAACGTAGTTTAACACCTAATAATACCTATTTAATACTGTCTGCCTTAAAATAGTTTACAAAAAAAAATAAATTACGGTTGCACATTAAAGAATATTTAGAAACATATTAGAACGATGGAAAAATAAAAAATATAATTTTTAATATAGCTGGAAACCACATATTGTTGTTCTATATAATAATAAAACTCATCTATCACACACAAATTATTGTGCGTTCTATAAAAATGAGTTTTGACCAATAGAGCATCCATGTAAAAAGTAAAATAAAAAAGATCAATATTTCATTAGAAGTAAATTCATATATATTGCGTTGGTTCCCTTAAAAAGATTTCGCAAGGCTTTAACTGTCACCAGTTGTCTTTTTTGTCGATTTTAAGTACTAAAAGATTTTACTTCAAAATGCGTTGGTCTTTTTTGACGATAGGGAACACGGTAATTATTGTCATAATACAGAACTTTTTCTGTTTTTTTTTAAGCATGCGTTTCTTGCACCAGATGGAGAATAGGAAATGATCTAAGGAGTGTCTTTTGCGGTCGCACCGCGTCAAAATAGGAGACTCGAACGACGAATCCAAATTAGAATCATGACAGTTATAGAAAGACAACTACCCCTTTTGCAGGACGTTTGCCTCGGTCTAACGAGTCAAGGACGAAGATGGATCAACGTTCTAAACCGCATCTATCCCTCTATTATTTTCCTATTATGCTGCTCTAAACATTTGTCGTAGCGATCGTCTTCGTGACTATGAACTATTTGACCTAAAGCCATTCTTCGGCTCAATTTCACCCAAAATAGAAGGCTAATGTCTAATAATTTGTTATATTACATAATGTGGTGGTTGGCTAAGACACGTCCTTAGTTTGATTTCAATTTCTGATACAATGTGTGTCAGGTGCAGCTTAGTAGAGCGCAGATGTAACAGTTATTTATGTATTAAACATACGAAGCTTTCATCTGTTGTATTCTTCTCCGCCGTAAAAATGGCGTAACTTAGAGACTATGAATTTCTGTAAGACAAGTTTGTACGTTTAGAACGACCATTTTGTAAGAACGACGCATTAAAATTCCAGATTGATGTAATAGGATGTAAACCTGGAGCAGAAGTTAATTAATATTATCGATTCTACAAATTCATTTTTTTATATGAATAACTCGAAAAATATGAATATTTAAAGCACATTAATGTTTCAACAAATAAGCTATATGTAATTGTATATAACAATTGTATAATGATAATATTTGAATTCACATTAAATATCTAGCATTACAGAGTATATCGCAGTAGTGAATTGGTTTTCGGATTTATTGGAGCCAGATAAAAATGGCGTACACCATGAAGATACAGATCCAACCGTGTGACTCATGCATACGCGTACCTATATGAAGGTACTCACGTACATACATACATGCACATATGGTAGCTGTAGGGGCAAGTTCGACCACCAGCCTTGGCAAAAGGGCCCAGCGTATAAATGGCGGATGAAAATTCGCAAACCCATGAACGTTGCTTGACGATATCTCAAACTATTTTAATTATTGTGAATTAAATAGCTGAATTCTTTATGTAAAACATGAATAAGAAATTTCTTTATCATTATGTTACATTTAGAACGGAAAAACTTGAGGAATTTTATTTAACTATCTATAACAACGATACAAACATGTATAGTATAGTTAAGATGTCCAGTTTGTGTAACAAGTTCTGGTAACAATTTTATTAGTCATTTTAAGTAAATACTATTGTACTTATTATTGTTTACCGTAATATAAGATTCGTTTCCATTGTTTTTTGGTGATACTTAAAATATTTTTGGTGCGGAACAACGGGGATGATTTACGTTTTTTAAAGAGAATTTTTGCCTTTAATAGTAATTGAAATTCTCATTTTTATTAGTCATATTTGACTTACTTTTTTGTGCTTAATAATGTATACTAGATATTTTGTCGTAATATTATTCAAGCTTTTATTGAATTAACAACTAGAAGACTTTCTTAATGTGTTAATCTTTATTACTCGTAGTTCACAAAATTGGCACCAGTAAATATTTAAGAAATAATGAAACGAAGTTTAAATTTTCAGAAAGAATAACTTTTATTCTGATTTATGTTACAGAATCTATAGAAATATTGTTATATTCAATATCAAAATAACAAATAAGGAATGAAATATTATTAATTTGGACTATAAATTAAGTAAATACGAGTGAAACATGAAGAAATTTGTTTTTAATACATTTTTGGAGTTTCATCGAAAATCTGACGTTTTAAATTGTATTCAAAATTTTATTTTTTTTTATTTGTATTGTACACTTTTACGTTTATCTTTTGCTGTTCTCAAGACGAAAAGAAATAATTCTATTCGGTAGAATATTATCGATGCTTTTAAAATCACATTCGACTGCTTCTGCAGACATTCCAGGTTCTTTGATACCTGAGTTCCTTTGTGGCGAAACTTTTAGTGAAAATTTGACCTGGCGTCCCTTTCCCATTCATTTGGGGGCAACGAATTTCCCGGAAAGCAAATGGCCGCATATTCGAGGGCTGCAAGCTAATTCGATCTGTACTGCCTTACTTGTATATTTTAACGATAAATGCTGTTATTTTGTTAAAGTATTCAAAAACTTCATTTTTATGATTAATTAATATAATTTCATGGCGAAAAAAGGTATACTTTGAGACTGTTTGTTGTTAGAGTAACATTACGTTCGTTCACATTTATATTTTAACAATATAATAACATTATTAATAATAGGGACATAAAATTATTTATATTAATTGTGGGATCCTGGATGTTTATGCAATGATTAATTTTTACAAAGGATTTTACAAGAACCAAGATAAAGAAAATACGCTTCTATGATTAAACATTTCAGCAAACTTTATAAACGACATAATCGTACGAATTCGAATGCTTCGAGTACTATAAAAGAATTTACAAAATATAGTAAATTCTGTACTATAATTTCTAGTGTATTACATCGTCGTATATAAATTAACTCGAAATATTTAAACTGATTCAAAAGATCTCTGTATAAATCTATCACAAATAGTTTAACTAGCAAAGCTATTTTACCTCATATTGTCCCGAAACAAACTAAAATCTCAACATTTTGTTCCACATAAAACATCAAAGGCAAATTGCTAAGAATATTATCACAAAAAAGTGACACAATTTAAATGAATTTGCAGTAAAATGTATTTGCGAAACAATTATTTCCTAAGAAAATGCAATGAAGCTCTGTATCTCCATGTAATTAAAGTTAATCATCGTTGTCATGTCCCACGTACACTTTTATTCCAAAAATATCCTGCATTATAAACGTTTACCATTTATAATTTACCAAATCTATCGAGTTCAAACATCAATGTTCCTTGAAATTTCATGATGAGCCAGCTCAAGGAAACTTCCTGAGAACAGTTGATCCGTCGACCGTTCTTCGTTCCCTTCGTCGAAAGGCAACGATTTTTCCGGAGGACGATCAATGGCGGCAAAGTTCGAACTGCGTGGCTTCATGTTGTCGCATGCAATGCATGCATTCACACACACCGAACGCCTATCAAATTATTGCGTGTCGCGTATCGCGGGATTGGTCGAAACCGCAGAAGAAATGGACGTAATCCCCCTGTCCCATTCTGTTCCCCTCTCGACACGACGATTCCCCGGAAGCGGGGAGCGATGGCCCTATCGTTCGCCATCTCCCTCTTTACCCCGTGATTCGAGGCTGCATGCGTCGGTGCATCGGCGGTATTGTATGCAACTCGCAGCGCACCGTGCCGGCACGAGCGCAGCCAACAAGGGACATCCACTCTTCGCCGATTCCCCCTTCGTGGAGGGGATACATCCGTGGAGGGGCGATGCATGCAAGAGGGGGGTAATGCACTTTGCACGCTTGGGAACTGCAGCTTACGACCGACATTTGTACGGCGTTTTTGGTACACGCTCTAGGATCGCCATTCGACGAATCTTTCGCACCAAATATCACTGCAATTTTTCTTCTTGCGGTGACTAAGAAAATTTTAGAGGAATTTTATTATGGATTTTATTATTTGGAGGAATTTTTGGAGGAATATAAATATATTTATATATTCTTGTTTCTTCTAATTCATTTTTTATAGGTACTTAGATACATAGTGGATCTTTATGCAAAATAAAAATTTCTCAAAATGATGGAAGGAAATTGTTCTTTCGGAATGACCAGAAAAATTTTTGAACAAAATGTATACTCGTTTCTTTTAATTTATTAAGTAAGTAATAAATATTTTTCCACTTTATATCTATTTCTGTACGTTCATATACAACTTTGTTATAAGTGTATAAAATAAATATAACATGCACGAACATAAGTCTATTGGTAATTTTTTGAAGGAGATCAAATTTGAAGTATAATATTTCGTTATTTATTAAATTAATAACTTTTTGTACGAAATAAACAAAGGGGAAAAGGAGATACAACTTTTCACCAGGCATTTTTTAATTTTCATCGTCACTAAATGTAGCTGATCTATATTTCTTTACATATTCGTGATGTGGTAATACCGTTTATTCATATGATTGTTCTGTAAGTGATTGATGAAGATGCACATTCTAATATTTTATGCAAATTTTAGTATTTAAAACTTTTTAACACATGTAAAATTCGAAGTCTTTTAGGTGTCTTTCGAGTGCGCGAAACTATTAGTTTCTTATCTCTTTGTAATATTAAATGGCACATGATCATACTAACTGATACTTTAGTCATTTAATATACCATATTGTTCAATTTAGTTTTCAGACATTAAACTATTCCATGTAGAGATTCAACAAATTTTTGGCACATTTACTTTGAGCAGCAGTTTGTTAGTGTTTATACACGCTACACTTGAATTGTTAAACATCCAAGAATAAATATAAATAGAAAGATTCAGAAACTCGTGTACTTTTCATTATAATTCAATTTTACTTCTTCACAGATACTATATCTTATAAACAAAAGAAGATACAGTTTAACTTAATATGCAATGAGTAATACTGAAATATTCCAAATAACCTAGATTCATGGAAATATAATAACAAATAATTCATTGAAGTCGTGCGTCTCTTAATTAACACTAGACGAATATTTTTCTTGTACGACTATTGAAAAATAAGAATACTTTCCTCAGTAACTATTTAAAACAAGAGTAGTATATATCAGTCAATTTGACTGCTTGATAGTCCTACAGTTGTACGTTAAAATTCGAACGTAATATCATCTCAATTTTAAACAAACTAATGCAGTAATAAACATTAACACATTTGCATCGGGAAACGAGAGTTTTCGTTTTGCGACAACTGTACACATTGCTGATAAATTCTTTGTGTATAGATAACGGGATTATATATAACAGTGGTAAATAAAGAAACCATACTAATACTACTTATATACAACACCTAAAAATTCCAATAAGATATATTAATTACAAAAATAACACTATGCAACGAATGTGAACTTTTTTTGTGTCTTGTAATATCCACTAGGTAATCCTTATAAAGTTCTTTGCCTTCAATGCGAATTCGAAAACCAAATTGTTGAGTCACGTCCAGTTTTCGGAAAATATGGGTTTTTTTGTAAAAACGGACGAATTTTTGAAAGAAACAAGTGTTACATGAAAACAAAAAACGATAGGCAGTTCAAATTTGTTGTAAAGAATAGAGAAGAGATGCTCAAATATGTAGCTTATAAAACAATTAAACATTACATATACATATAAGAAGTGACCGTGGTTCAGGTCTATACAGCGCATAATCACAGCCCTGACTAGCAGTGGTCGGCGAATGATGGCCGTGTGGCGCCAAAGCTTTGTGCACGCGTTTTTGACAGAGATTTTCTTAACCTGTCCGAAAGAAAAACCGTTCTCACGCTTCCCGCGGAGGGTTCCTCTTCAAAAATGTCTACAGAATTCAATGGTGCATTGAAAATTCGTACTAGGCAACCCCCTTTTCGTAGAAATGTAATAGAAGTGCGTACGAAGTACGCGCATCCGCCCTTTCTTAAACTTTGATCATCATTTACAAACATTTAATGATACGCAATATTCAAAATTTTTATAGTTACATATTTGGGCAACTCTCCTCTATTTTTTACGGCAAATCTGAACTGCCTATTGCTTTTAATTTTCACGTAACTCTTGTTTCTCTGAAAAATTCGAACGTTTTTACAAAACCCATTTTTTTCGAAAACTGGACGTGACCCAGCAATTTGGTTTTCGGGTTCATATTTTAGGGTAAGAAACTCTATAAGGACCACCCAGAGGCTATTACAAAACAAAAATCGTGTTCCACAATGAATATCATTAAAATGTCCCGTTTTATAGGGAAGTTTTAGCAAAAATTGCCCGATGCGAATGTGGTATTAACAAATATTAAAATCTTCATGGAAGCTAATGTCTGCTCTGACCGTGGACTTCATTACAGATCCGTAGCAGAGTTCTATTGGTGGACTGGTTTATGGTGGGGCATGGCAATGCACATTTACGCGTGGCGCACGCGAGGTCTTGCACCGTGCATCGCATACTTGAAGCCGTGTGGGAGAGGAACTGCACTGTGGTGGGGCACCACATGCCGCGTTCAGCTAGGGGTAATGCATTTTACCAGCGGTGCATGAGAACTGCAGCGGACATTGGTACGCTGCCCGTTTTCGCGTTAACGCTAAGAGCTCTCTTTACTTTTCAGGCTTGAACAAAATGTTTTATGCTTTATTGAAAATAGGAGTTTTGTGGAACACGCAAGCAAAATTCTGTTAACCCTTTGCCTTATTATTTACTTCCCAATTGTGCTTGATAAAACACCTTTATCGTTAACAATTTAGTAGAAAATGAAACGAATTTTATACTTATTTTGTGTCTACGTTTACTCTAAAGGTTAGAGATTAATAATAGACACATTATACTTAATTTATGTTACAAATTAATAAGTAACACTTATGTTTGTCGAATTCGGTTTGAAATTTTCATCGCCAGTCTAATACGTTAATATAAGGCAAGTGGTTAAAGAACATATAATGTTTATAAAGTTGTATGATGTTGCATGTTACTCTGTTATAAAAACGAAATCGAGAAATATTTTTGTAACGATTAATCTAATTAAATTTGGTCAATTTATCAATAAAGGAAACACTTTTTTTAGATAATTATACTTGGTATACCTATTTAAAAAATGCGAAAATAAATATTTTTTCGCTGCAATAATGTTACAAATATTGTTGTGATGCACTGAAATACTGTTTCTGATCTTTTTTGTTTTTTTCTTGTACACAAATATTTTATGAGACGCAATGCGTATTTAACTTATATAAAGTCACACCTTCATAAGGTAATTTGTAAAATTGATTAGATCAGTAGAAAAATTATTTTCTTAAATTACGTTGATCTCTGTATTGTAATATACATTTTTCTTAGGTGGTAATAAATGCGTAATTATAGAGATAGAGTATTTTGTTCTGTTTCCAAAATGGAATTTCCTAAATGGAAATTGAATAAGAATTTATATATCTCGCAAACAATTTTCTTCGGTGAACTGAAATATGTGAGTCACCAAATATCTATGATTTGATGATTGAATTAATTTGAAACTTCTATCGTTTCCTTTTATACAAAATGAAGTTAATCTTTGTAATTTAGCTGTTTACCAATTGCTATTGCTGTTTAATATAGATTTGCTTTCTAATTATATAATTTATGGTTAAACGTCAAGATTAAAATCTTGTGGTTAAAATTACAATAATTATATGTATACAACACAACTTGTAAGAGACACTTTATTAAAGACACGTTTATTGACTAAACTCTACACATCATGTAATTTAATTTTGCGGTAGTATTATGAGCCATATAAAAATACTTAAAACTGTTTGTAAATGTATTTACAAAATTTAATGTCGGAGTTTTTTGATTAAGTTTTATTTCCACGGTGCTTTTCATGGTATGTAATAAATAAATATATCAAATTCATAATTTGCTTAGGTTCTGAACCTCATCTTTACTTTTATAACTATGGGAAAACCAACTCAGTTATACTCGACAAGGACAAAAGTAAAATTCTGCGGAAATTTAAAATTACAGAATAGTGAAATTCATTTGCAATTTATCATATTTACAATAATGTTCAATGCTTTCAGATTTTTCATCTTCTTATTTAGTACATACGATTTATTGTGTTACGTTCTTTAATTACTAAAAAATTGAAAGAAATAAATACAACCTAAGGGATCAAATATTCTATCTATTATTCGGAAAAATGGATTCTCTAACGAAACAAAATTTTCATATTTATAGAATCGTATTTTTCAACAAATATTATAAAAACCACTGCACTTTGAATATTTTATTTATTCAAATTTCTTATAAATGTATAGAAATCAGCAGTTTATTTATGAGTATTTCTGTAAATCTGGAATACCTACGATATTAACGTGTATTGTTTGTTGCATGTTATATTAATAATAATACTAATAATAACAACATTCTTAATACACTTACTAGAGTGTATTAATGATTTAAAACAGCAGAAAAAGAAGAATAGTGTTTTCATTCAAATTTATTTTTTTGTGACGCAGTGCATGCAATAAAACTGTTATTATTAAGAGTAATAATAATACTAATGTATTTATTGATTATATTGAAGCCTAATAATAAGGTAAGAGAGACATAGTTACAGAAGAAACGTAATAGCAACGTAAAATATAAAGATTCGAAGAATGAATAATTAATAAACAATTCAAAATAAATCAAGAAAACAAAAAATATGTAAAAATATATTTTAATGATAAATATTAGAAGTAATACTTCAATTAACTAGAATTTTTGTTTTTTAATTTTACATACATTCAGCCGGAAAAGGAAAATTCTTCATTTCACAATCACCAACGGTCAAATGATGAAAATTCATTTGAGCCTTACAGTGAATATACGATTTTCCTTTCTATGAACTTAACCTTCACACAATTAGTACAAAAATGCTTACCGAATATACGTTAACATTAAAATAACCTACGAGGAGTAAACAAGGAAAACCTCTAAAAATAGAGCACATTCACTGTTCTAAAAGCAAACATCGCAGTAGTATTTATCGATCAATTTCTCGGGTAAAGCACTATCAAAGACACAGCATTCTAGACAAACTGTGAACGCGTTAATACACTTGCGGCAGCATTTCGAGCGTAAAATACTTGTTCAGAAATGTACGGTGCCTGTCCACGAAAAGGTGCTTGTCCTATTCAAGTGAAGGGAAGCGCGAAGAGAACGGACGGCTGCAATTTCAGAAACGCAGGTAAGGAAAATGGTGAAAGTAATTCTACTTGTCCTTTCTTTGAGGTCGCTTTGCCCAGCGTCTCTCTTCGTCCCTCTTCTTCTTACTCGCACACTTTCTTTCTCAATTCCCTCCGTCTCTCTCTTTCTCCTTCGCTCGCGAGGATTGACGATATTTCGCCAAAACTTTTGTCTCCGTGTACGCCGTAAACCTGGAAAAGGAAAGTTGTTCCGGGTATCATCTGCCTTCGAGGACCTAGCGACCGATCGGCCGAGGGAAGGATGGCAGCAGCATGGAGTTTCAAGAGGGTGAGTCAGGAAAGCATCGAAGGGGAGAGATATCGGGTGTAAAAATAGAAAGGGACGTGGATACACGCGTAGGCGATGGAAAGAGTGGGAAAAGCCTGGTTTGAGGACGGCGCGAGGGAGAAGGAAAATTCGAGTGGAATCTCCAGGGAAGAGAGAGACGGGACGGGAAGAGAAAGCTAGATAGGGAAATTGACAACGAGCGAGAAGAGGAGCGCGCCGGAACACAGGGGGAGAAAGATATAGAGAAAGTACGTGACAGTGGATAAAGGGGAAGAAAAAGGAAAACCCGTATAGACCGGGGCTGGCGAGGGAAAGCATTTCGTATCAAGAGAAAGAAGAGAATAAACAGGGTTGGCAGGAAGAAGGGGAAGTTAGGGGAGAGAGGATTCGCTCGGACGGGAGGCATAGGCTTTTCGGCTGGCAGGGGTGACTCACCCTGTATTAACGAGCGGCTACGCCCATTTAAAAGATGGCTGTTTCTCGATTGACCAATTAGATTCCGCGATTTGGCCCGTATCGAAAAAGCGCGGGCAAACGTGACCCTTCTGACCACCCTGTCGCAAGGGTTCTGACGCCGGGGGGAGAAGCTTTTATTTATATCTCCTTTTTCCCTTCCCTTGCTCATTCTGATGCCACGAAAAAAATTTTTCCCTAACGCGCCCTTACAATTTCTCCCTTTCCTTTTGCGCGACTGAAAATCCGAGGCGGAAAATGATGATCCCGATTCCTGTAGCGCGTATCTCATTGGCAGCCCCGTGAATTTTAAACGCGACAGCAACACGGAACGGTTGTACAGTTGGAGACACTGGAAATAGAGTTTCGCGGGTCTCGTTTATTTTTGCGGCGTTCTTGGATAATTGTGAACTAATTGTTCCTTTGTGGATAACAATCTTCTATGGGAGAATTGAGTTAATGATTCGAATGTTTTCTTTTTTCATGTGCCTTCTTTGGATATCCATGAGTAAATGGAAGAGAAAAGGTTTTTCGTGTAATTTTGGTACAGTAGAATATTTGGTACTTGAATTAATGGAGATATAAAAGTGTTCAAATATTGAAATTTTTAGACATAAGGGGAATTACCTTTTTCATACGAAATTTTATTTATTTAAGATCGTGCTGATCGACAACTTTATTATGGATTTTGTGTATCTTTTGGTTGATAAATAATATATATTTTCTAAATTTGTAATTTAACAATCTGGCAAATATTTTGTAGTATTTTTGATAGAATAATGTGGAGTTTTGTACGAAATTCTGATGATAAAATGTTTTTGATCAAATTATCTGTTGCTAAGAGACACTCTATTTGGCAGTAGAACGTTCGAATGCGAAGAGGGGGGTCTACTGTATGTACTTTCATAGTACACAAAGGAGACATAAAGGAGTATTTTACTATAATTTACATAAATGAAGCATCTTTTCTAATGTATATTGCAGCAATTACGATGTGTATTTTATGCACGCGTAAAGTACTTGAGTGCACAAATAAAACTCAATGAAACAAAAATTGAAATACTGCCTAATAAAATATTAATCATACGATTATTATAATAGTACCTTCGGAAAATTAAATCAATTTCTGTGAGTATTAATTTGTTCCATTATCTCTACCTTAATAATAACATCAAAAAGAATTTTCCATTATAGTTCGTTAACCTATATAATTAAACATATTCACTGATACAACAAAAAACCAAGATATAATGATGCAATTTTAATACAATTACTATTATTTCCTTGATACAGTTATCGCAAAACAAACATTTATATACTTCTCTATAATTCTCAAAGCATTTTATTCTCGAAGTTTTAAATGTATCCTCAACTTCCTAGACTCTCAGTTTATAGAATAAAGCTTTCGTATTTCACAATTTCTATGAAATCTAAAAGTATGTTCTACAAAAATCTAATAGATAATATGATTTAATGATTCAAATACACGGTACAATAAAATATTCTTTAGAATAAAGATATTCTATTTGGAAACTACTTTCAACCAGTGACTAACTCTAAAATACCACAATTTTCTATGAAATTATACAAAACTCTAGTGAATAATATCTATATAATAACAGTCATCGATATTAACTTCGATTGTAAGTGTTCGTTGAATATTTTTGTCGTTGACAGCGTATAAAACGCAACAATTTGAGTTTAACCGTTTCTAGTCGCTTCGAGTTTTATAGACTAGCGCTGAGCTAGACGAGCTAATCCTACGCTCATGGGTTCCTAGAAGTCGGCATGCTCAGGGCTCGTTGGGCGTGTATAGACGCTCGTGGGTCTGTACGCGTATCCGACCTAACAGCACTCTAGGGTAGTGTTGTAGATATACGTTGGCCTGGTACAGAATTTTTAAACCTTCGACTGGCCATCAAAGAATTTTCCAAGTTGCAGCCGCTACCTACTACCATCAGGAAACGTGCAGTTTCTGCTTGAAAGGCTCCTTTTCCTCGTAAATCGTGTCCGGACACTCGGAACGGACCATTGAAAATCGCTTCGAAAATAATTTTTTAGCGTGGGTGGGTCTTAGAAACGTTTAGCAGAGGTTTAGTGAGCTGTTTGTCGTTCGATAGGCTCGCAAATGTAATTTATATTCTACTCGGTTTAGACGTTTTTTCCGGCTTATCGTTGGGAATTTTAATAAGTCCAGTATATTTTATGTTCTTTTTATTTTTTATTCATTTAGGGGTTCGTACATTTAGAATCTAAATTAACTTAAGCAATTATTTGTTACTTTTTGATATGCATGAACTGTGTCTAATTACTTTATGGCGTGCATTGGGTGTCGTTCTGTTTTCTGGAACTAACTTTCGTACAAAAGAATAAGATTTATTGATTTTTTGCAAATTAATCTATTGCAATCGATTGTAATATGAATTAGTTTATTTTGAATTGTATGCCATGTTGTCGAAGAACATATGAAATAATTTATTATAAAATACATACGTTTCACTGTTCTTTGTTCGTTGTTTGGATGACACAATTACCTCATTCATATGTAACTTTTAGTAACACGTGTCTTGCAATTTTCAGTAACTTTCGTTTTTAATTATCAATTAAAAAAAAAGTTAATTCGTATTATGTGTCGTTCTATATTCTTCGTCGGGAAATAATTTTTCTTCCAGCTATTTTTTATATACTTTAAGAGTTTACAGTAAAATAAGTAACTTTATTATTAAACTATAACCATATATAATTAAATCATGCCTAATACAGTGTTCTTATAACTACGTTATGGTATTCGGAATTTCTTTTCTGCTCATTTCATAAGTGAACATTCTGATTTAAATATACGAGAAGTGACAACGAAGTAGACAATAATTAAAATTCAAATAAAACTGAACAATTTAACCAACACGTTCGATATTTATAACCGTGATTCAGCTACGAGTTACGCACTCATAGAAAGAGTTAAAGAGTTATTCATCGCTCGAAATGGTTCGACAAGTTAGTTTCCACCCGGAAGTAGTCTTTATAGTCGATGAAGAATTTCTTTCCTGTTGTATTGGTAAGGGGGTTGAATGTACGTGCGTGGCACAACTGAATGGTTAACGAGATCTTCTCTCGTTTCATAGGCATTAGGTACTTGCACGTGTATGCCACCATTCATACGATAGAAACGCTCTAATGCATGCATCTTTTTCGCCCTTCCAGGAGCGTATCGATAATTGACGCGAATATTTTTCTTTTAAAAACTTTGTAGGATGAAAAGCAATCTCTCTAGCCTGAGAAGATCCCTACTTTGATTTCATCTTTATTTTTAAGTAGTGTATATCTTAGAGATGAAAACAGGTTTATCTTCTTTCGAGATTAATGAAGGTTATTATTAAGAAATTTACGAAATAGTTCAATTTTATCAGAACTTCTTAATTTTTGTATTACGTCTACGTTTTGTGCGATTAGCCTATACTAATATTTTTTGGTAAATTATATTACAAAACTGTGTAGTTTTTTTATCCTCGTAATTATATTATGAATTCTTTTCGACGAATTTAAAACAATTTGAAATGTACAAGAATATGTTTATTTTATGATGTGTACTTAATAGATATATAATTTTAAAAACAATTTTAGCTTTCAGTCGAATTGTTTACTTTATTATATTCAATGTTTTAGAGTCTAAAATCCATAGTCTACTCACAATCGTGTAGACTAAAACTGTTGTCAATAAACAAATAATTTTATTCATCGTGAAAGTATGAAAACTTGAGTATTTCGGTAATCATTCGTATTACCGAAAATATATTAAATCAGGTATGAATTTGTTAATTAACACATGATTGTTAATATCGAAAAATGTTGCAACCTTGACGCATTTAATACAATCAATTTTCAGTTAAAACATTTTCTATAATATAACATATTCATTACAATTAATGTTTGTAGTGTGTGCTATCTTTCGGAGCAATGTAGTTTCTATAAAGTCGCTTGTTATTTAGATTTTTTATTTTATCTCTTTATTCCGACCATTATCTTGCCTATTTCTACTGGATAGCAATTTTTATTTAACATGTTTTTTCATGATACCTGCGGTATACTGATAAAACATATTATTTCATTAAACAAGGATCATTTGCTTTTTTTTATACCCCGACTTTCCCTCTATTTAAGTAGTCAGCATTAGCGTAATTTATAATAGACATAAAACGTAACATGAATAATGTGTAGCCTATAAAAGGCCGATTCCTATTATTTCGCTTTTAAACATGTTCCTTCACATTTTGACCACCAATAGACAAATGTAACAAAAGATAAAACAAAGAGAAACTTGGAAGACGTAGTCTTTTTTCTTATACTTTAAATCTTCCGTTTTAGCTAAACGTCATTATTAAAATTGATAAAATATATAAAACACAACAGAAATATTAATCAACTATAACGTCCGTAACCAAATACTTGGCTATCCATTTTTAAATTATTCTCCTACACAATTCGTTTCGTTCTTGCGAAAATTTGACAAAATCCCGTCGGATCTTAATTTTTTTTAACATTTTTGCGCCGATATGTATTTGGAAAACAAAGAATTTACTCAAAAATATTACAACACTAAAGCTTGAACAAACGCATTGGACGTGTTTGGGATTGTTAATATGAAGGTTAAGACGTTCAGTAACGGTGCATTATGATTTTAAATCTGTTTTTCCACATTTCCTTGTATATTAAAAAGTCTCTACGTAATTTTATTCTACAGTTGATAAATTTCAACGAGAAGAAAAAGAAGAGGATCACCTGTATTTAATCTCTTTCGCTGGAAAGACGTACCACTCATGTCGAGATATTTTTATTTCAAATTTGCTAATGATGTCTTATACACATCGATAGTCCTGTTGCATTACACATACTAGATTATTTTGAAATATATTATTGTATATATACGGAATTATTAATAAACAAAATTAGTGCACATACTGTATAAAATAGGTAAAAACAACGTTTCGACTTTACTAAATCTCTGAATTAATTTTCAGTACAAGGGGTTAATCCCTTAACTTACGATTTCTTTTACAACTGTGCTCGATAAAAGTACTTTATCGTTAATACTTCTTAAGGAAATAAAAGATTTCGACATTGATCTTAGGTTTACATTTGCTCCAATGAAAATTTCTAATATAAATTAACAAATATAAATGTCATTCAGTTCTCCTGAGTTCAAATGAAACATTATTTTTCTTATTAGCAATTTGTATGGTTTAGAGTAAATCTAGACATAGAAAGGACATGGAATTTCTTGTTTTACTAGCGCGTTATTAACAATAAATAGTTATAACAATTGCAAATGCGACAATTAAATCATAGGGCAAGGAGTTAACGATTGATAATAGAAAAGTAACATTTAACTCACAGTGATAAAAAGTAAATAACAAATTTTCATCATGAGTGTGACACGATATTATAGGGCAAGAGGTTAATTAGCTTACGCCCCTGGATATACTCCTTGGGACACATATCGCAGGTAAAAAGTACGTAGGAAGATGGAATGGAGAAGGTTGCATGTGCCTCCGTTGATCGGGTAGAGGTCCGTGTATACACCGGTTCGCAAGGACAACGGCCTGGTCGCCATTGGCCGCATAAACACGCACAGAGAGTTGAAATTCAAAGAGCGGCCCGCCATTTGCAATCGAAAACAAAAAAAGAGAGAGAACGGAATGGTGAACAAACAGATTCGACTAGGGGGCGATTCCCTCGTTGGGGTCGTTACCCCCTTTCGGATTTGGGTCACCACTTGAAGGGAGCTTTGATTCGGCATCGATGAGAAAATTCATTTCACTACGCCAATACTAGCTTGTTTCGGCTTCCAACGAAATTTCTTGGGATACGCATTCGTGAGAAAGGATATTGAATGCCGGCGATCGTCAACCGATATTCCCGTCGTGAGAACATTGGAGAAGAATCATGAATTATTCACGAGCCTCCGAGTGTGTTACGAAACCGAAATTACGGAATTTTCAAATTTTCCGCGCACAGCTCTTCCAGAAATGTGCGCAAATATTGGATGTGTGTTATCTGGTTTATTGAATTTCGATGATTTATATTATATTGCTTGTTCTATAAGTTTTTTTCGTGATTTCCGGAAGAAATTTTGGCAAAATGAAAGAAGGTAATAGATTAGGATGGGTTGTGCGTAATTCAATAACATCACATAAAACGTAAAACATGATGCGCCCAATATGTATTAACGCTAAAACTATCAGACGAGTCAAAATGAACCATTCCTGCTTTCTTCCTTTTACAATTATTAAAAAGATAACAGATGTTTCGCTGACTAATTATTAAAGAAATTAATTTAGCAATATGCAAACTGAATTTCAAGTCAATCAAGGTGTCAATAGATGCACTCTTGGATTTTCTAATGAAAATTGTTTGCATTATGTATATTTGAGATAGTTTATTTTAAAAAGATTTTCACGTTCAAAGTACTACCCTTAAAATTCCTAGGTTAATTAAATTGTTTTAGAGTTTGCTATAAATGATACTATTAGAGAAGTTGTAATTTTCTGTTGGATAAACCTATTCTTATTATTCGGTGAAACATTATTTCATCATCAAAATCCAATATTGACCATTTCAAAGTTACTTTTAACATAATTTGCACTGTTGTAAGGCGTGTGTCAGGTTTTATAACAATTCAGATTGTGATTAATACGTTTTACAGTAAAATGCAATTAAGAATGATCCACAACATGTTTTATAACACAAAACGTATTTACGTACCTTCAAAACAAATGATTCTACGGTCATTCCTTAGTACTGAAATGCCACAGAAAATATTATACATTTAAAACTTCCTTTTATTAAACCACGAATAAAAGGAAAAGGATTTTAACCATTAAAATGCATTTTATCTTGATTTATGATCATCCATAATCGCCCTGAAAACAATTCTACTTCTCTGATACATATTTAAAAGACAACAGTGGAAGAATATTTAAAGGTGTGACTTTTCGAATATTGCAACAAAATTTTTGTTTCTATGGTATAATGGAAAATAATTAATATGCAATAGTAACAATTAAATTGTAAGAAATGACTTAAATTGGGAAAAGAAATACATACATTTATCCATAAAAATTAAGGAAGAGAAAAGAGGTATAATACATTTTTTTTCATTATTTGTAGAAAAAAGTATTCCTATAATATTTAATCAGTGCGCAACCTTATACCCTACAAGAACAAAAGGAAATATATATATATAATCAGTCTATATTTATTACATACGTACAACTGAAAGTATCAAATACTCATTAACCCTTTAGTTCCTAGTGACATTTTTTTAGCAGTTAGAATATAATTTTGTATAAAAATACTGATTTTTGTTAAAAATGATAAATTAGACAACGTATATTATGAAAATAAGTGTATTTTTCCTAAACGTTTTTATTTAGGATTTAAAGGGTTTAAATTATTTGGTCTTCTGATTCTCGTGACTAAGGGTAAGTTTAAATAAAAAAATGATTGAAAGCGATGCTAGCATACAGGCATTAGTATTAGACGTTGTTAAGGTTCACCTATTTTTATGATAATGTTTCAGAATTATTTTGCATGAAATATAGATACTCATGAATTTAGCAAAGAAAGTGGGGAACGATTTCATACATTTAATTTAATAGATAATATTGCTCAGGGAAATTAAGCTAGAAAAGAGAAACTTAATTTCTCGTCGCTTACATTTTCGTTGTCTAACGTATCGACGTTCTCGATTTTCATGGCGTCGTGCCTCCTGGAAAACTCATGGAGCGCATTAGGCTTTTCGGGGGTCGTTCCCCTCTTTTCTCGTTCCTCGTGTTCTCAATATCGACCTCGCTTATATTTTCTCGACCCAATGCAAAGGGTCGTTGGCCCCCCTCCTTTTCGCTCCCGGAAATCGTGGCTCATGTCTCTCAAAAGCGGCTTCCAACAATGGATTTTATTTCCATTGCAGTTTGTGACCTTCTTTATCTCGTTTTGCAGCAAGCTTTCCTACGTACACAATCGCCGATTCCTTTTACATTTTTTGCATTTTTATTTTAATTCGATACAATGCGTACTCTGATTACAAACATGGGGTAATTCCGTAATAAATTAATAAATTATCCTCCGTAAGTGTGCCAACCCTTCGCTAGGCAAACAACAAACGCTCTTCGAAAGAAATTTAATAAATAACCCATGGAAAAGTAATCTGTTTACTTATATTTTAACCCTTTGTAGTTAACAATATTTTTTGTTCTAAATACTCGTCATTTTCTAATGAGATATCTTTGATAATAGTATTAATTGCAATTATAGTAATTGCATAAATTAAAGGACAGAACTATTTTATTTCTACTTGTCATACGTTCATACCTTGTACAAAATTAAATATTAAATTTTAGACTTTACAGTGTCGAGATAGGTCTCTCGAGTGTAAAGGGTTAAATGTTGATGATTTGTTTGTATTTCATCTTATTCGTAATTAATGTAATACGTTGAGATCTCGATTAGAATTAATTTTAACCATTTTTGTAGTCTTGTAGTAAGTAACTTGTTAATAACAAGTTAAAAATTTGTGTTAAAGATTTTATTCTGATATAGAGAACATTTTGAATTATGTACCATCATACGATACATTTACAACAAAACTTTTTATAACACCTTGATAAATGCTATTCGACAATTAACTATTCGAATAATAACTTCCATGTCAGCTCGCGAAATTTTAGGATTATTTGTATTATAAAAGTATTTTTAAAATACTGTTACAAAAAATATTATCTTTTGACGTTATATTTCTAGATAATTCAAGGACATCGCGTTTTTTAAACTGGTATCATAAACTTCTGTTATTAAATTATTAATATCATATTAATTACCTTTAAAAAGTGACTTGAATTCCAATCATTTTTTTGTTTTTAGATGATTTTAAGTTTGGAATACCGTTAAATTTTTAATAATGAAATTTCGAATGAAACGAAATAAAAGAAGTACCCAAAATAATGCCAGTTCACAGGCATGTTTTCATATTTTAACTACAAGCTCCAAAAATCTGCAGTCATTCAATAAAAGTCAAGTCACTTGTCATTAATTTTACTGTTATTATACCAACATCATTATTACACTGCGAATTTTATACATTGACAGTACCCATGATTTTTTAAAATTCGGTATAATGGGTGTAACACGTTCAAGGTTATCGACACGTTGTTATGTCAAATTGTTATTTAAAATCGCATATTTCGCACACATCATTAAAAAAGAGATAATTTGAAAATAATTTATTTTTAAAAGTAATACTCATAAATGTTTACATGCCTCTTTTTCAAATAAATGTATTCCTTAGTTTCGTTATAATAATTATTCTCTTTCATTTATTCTGTCTGTCTCAAAGAAAAAAACCTTACTTCGAACCTATAAATTACAACTAATCGTAAATTGTAATCACTTTTCTTTAACCACAAAAATTCGTCCGTAAAGAGGTCAACAAAGTTCAATGTGGTCTTTATTTCACTCGAACTCGCGTTCTACTGATCACTTGCGAACACTACGCTATAAAAGATATTTCATTAACATTATGACCTGTAATTCAACGGTAGATCAACAAGTTCACTCCATTAGGATGACCGAAAGGGATCTCTCCATTCTTCGCGACCGTGGATTTCGAAAATCCAGACCCAGGCAATAAAGGAACCGATAACTTTCCACAACGCTCGTGTCGGTGGTTCTAGTTGAAAAGCATGGACGATTTATGGCCGGCACTTCGAGCCGCAGAAGTGGTTATACACAGTTGTTTTCTCTTCCTTTTTCATCTTTTCTTATTTTGTTTCCCCTTTCTTTTCTACTCTTTTAAGATGGTTTCGCGACCGTTTCAATATCACGATTTCACCTAATAAGCTCGACGAATAGTTTTGAGAGGACCAGCAAAAATTCCGGCCAATGTTTCCACGAAAGGGGATCAAGAAGGTCTTCTACAACTTTATCGGTTGCCAGTGGCAACGCGTCAAGATTTAGACCTACGCCCAAACGCCCGCGCCTACCTACTTCAAAGTGGTAAAGAGAAGGACCGATCGGGTCACTACGATGGAAACGTGCGCGTTTCGTGAGAAAGGTTCGAAGAAAAACCAGGACTCCTCTCCCGTTGATGAAAGTATACAGTGACTCACGAAAGTATTTGAACACTTACCACGAAGTGCTTTATTAGCTATAATATGTATATTATATAACTCTTACCGAAATATTATAAAAATTGTAAGGAGGTATGACTCTCTAGACTATATAGGTAAAGTTTGAACAAAATCGAAAGATATATACAATAGTTACGAATTATTTCTTATAAACATAAAGATTGCTGTAGTCATAAAAGTATTTGAACAGGTACTATTTTAATTTTTAATATTTAGTAGGTCCACTTTTGTCACGAATAACATCTTATAGTCGATTATGCATACTGTTTAGTAACTTTTCTGTAACACTTGGTGATATAGAATTCCACACTTCTAGTATTTTTTTTTTTAAACTTGACTTGGATGTTATATTAAATTTTTGTAATTCCTTCCCTATTATTGCCCATAGACGTTCAATTGGGTTAATATCTGGGTTTTGTGGTGGTGTGATCAACATGTGGAAGGTATTATATATGATCCATTCCTTAACGAATCCTGTAGTATTTTTAGGATCAAAGTCTTCGTATATATCTAATTTTTTTACACTTTCCTTTAAATTTTGTTGTGAAATGTTCAAATATTTGTATTTATCCATTATTCTCTCATAAAGACCAAATTCCCGGTGCTGTCTGACGCCATACACCCCCAGATCATAACTAAGCCACCCACATGTCTGACAGTAGCGTACAAGTTTTTTAAAAACCGTTAAATTTCGATTCATCTGAAAATATTATTTTATTCCAGAATACATTAATCTCTTCTTCTTATTAATATCATTAATGTACGGCTTCTTTCTGGAAAACTTGACATGATAATTATTTTCACGTAACAGTCTTCTGCATAATTCTGGATGCACACCTTTCTCGAAGTTTTGTTTAACTATCGTTGCAAGTTTTGTAGTAGAAATTTTTTAATTTTACTTCACGTATCAAAGCTCTGACATCTCTTTCCGTTAGTGTCTTTGGTCGGCCTGAAAGGTATTTATTTTTTACAGTTCCTTTAGATTTCCATTTTTTAATAATATAATGTGTTGTAGATCTATTTATATTTAATAATTTACTTATTTTACCATACATCTTTCCTTCTTTACGCCACTTGACAATTAATTTTCTCTCACTTTCAGGAATTTCAGATGTTTACGACACTTGATCAATATCGTAATATTTCACCATGAATGCTAGACTGTGACTCACAAATGTATATACGATAACGACTAACGTTTCAATGTTTATATTCAGTGACCGGAAAACTGTGCTTTTATTGATTCTTGGAGGTCATTTCTATGTGTTCAAATATTTTTGTAGCTTTAGCAATCTTTATGTTTATAAGAAATAATTCATAACTATTGTATATATCTTTCGATTTTCTTGAAACTTTACTTATATAATCTAGAGAATCATACCTCCTTACAATGTTTATAATATTTCGGCAAGAGTTGTATAATATACTTATTATAATTAATAAAGTATTTCTTAGTAAGTGTTCAAATACTTTCGTGAGTCACTGTATATACAATACTTTCTCCGCACGCTGACAAAGAAAAATGAAGTAACATGACGCAAAAATCGAAGAAGGCGTAGATACACGTGACCTTGGAATAGTATCAAGTCGATGCATAAGAAATGTTTTCTGAAACTAAATGTTACTCGTACGGTGGTTTCTTTCAAATATCATTGAGTGAACTTTGCTTAACCTCTTGACCTACAATATTTTGTGAGACTCGTGACGCACATTTTACATTGAATTTGACAAAACCACGCGTTACGTAATTTCTTCAAATATGAATTAAGTAATAATTTTCTATTATCAATCGTTAACCTTGGGAGTAAACATAGGCACAGTATAAGCATAAAAATTTTGTCTTTTGCTAATAAGTTATTAATGATAAAGTAATTGTATCGATCGTAGTTAAGAAATAATTTTAATTTAACACAAATTATGTTTCCCTTTTTGTACTATTTGTCTAATTTAATAAGAATTATTTTTCTCCCTTTATACTAAATATTTGATTGATTTAACATGAATTATTTTACTGTTTTTAGATTATTTCTTTGATGTAATACAAATTAGAAAACAATTAATTTTCTTTTTATACAATTTGGTTTGATATAACACTATCACCCAAATTCTAATTTGAACTTTCCTATCATTTATTGTATTATTTTACTTATTTCTTAGATTTGGAGCCAATCCTTACTTTTCTATAGGTATAATATACTTTTTTTATACGAATTTTGTAAGCGGAACGTATCTATCATGTAAAAATAGAATTGGGCAATGGAAATGGTTTTTTTCAATGAAGCAGAAACTGAGAAGTGAACATTTACATTGCAATTGCTTTATTGTCATTCTTATATCTCATAATTTAACAAAATTAGGTATATGTAAAATTGTATCACTCGAATTTGGATGACGTAAGAGCCGAAGTATTCATATATATTCTGTTGGATGGTAAATTCATCATTTCAGGAAAGAAATTTTAGATCTTGCAAATAAATAAGTGGTTTTTGTTCTTTCAAATCGAAATAAACAAAATAAGATAAAATATTTACCAAATAGAGATACCTTTATGGGAAAGTATATGTGAAGTATATTTTATTATTTCAAAGTTACGATGTTCTTATATAAAGTGTAGTATATATTTCCTACTATATAATGTTACATATTTATATGTGATATATAATAATTGCAAAGTAAAGGTGCGATTTATAAAATGTAAATTAAACATATTTGAAAATAATGCTTTTAAGCTGTCAGTTACTAAAATCGTAGATATCTACATAATCATAGAAAATTTGTAAATAGCAGGAAGAAATATAATATTTTATAAGATAACTGGGATTGTTTTCAACAGTTTATAGACAACGTGAGGCTGATTTTATAAAATTTTGACAGAGTTCTTGAGATATATCATTGTATTTTGTTCATAATATATATATTAATCCATGATTATTGTAATATTATTTAGCCTAATCTTTATTTTAAATAGATTCTATATATGTTAGATTCAAGTGTTAGTATTCGTATTCATAGAATTGTAAAATTCTTAAAAGTCGTATTATTTCCATTACTACGTTTGACACTTTTATTAGCCATATACACCGGTATAATGCTTTATCAAACATAAGAATCAATCGGAGATTTTTAATGACTACTTCATTATTTAGTTTCCTTCATTGCGCAACTTTATGATTCAATTTTATGATTCAATTTGAATTTGTAAAAATAAGATGTCTCTAAAAGTTACAATTTGTGTACTTAATTTGAAAAAAAAGAACATTTCATGTACGCTAATTTAATATTATGTTGCCTTGAACGGACAAATCACCATTTTTCTCGAATAATAGGAAACGAATAAACATGATGCATATAAAAGTAAGTATTTAAATACACACCCATTAACCCGTTCGCGAACAGCATTTGTTTTAGTAGCAATTTTCATAGTTACAATATTTTATTAAATGCAGCAAATTGTTTTTAGAAAATATAAAGAAAATTCAAGAAAAGAATATCCTCAAGTTTCCTCACATTACACAATGCAAGATGTAAAATATTGAGCGTCATAAATAAATGAGTATTTTTTTTTACTATATACAGGTGCGTAATTTGTTTGACTTTACATATAAGATATAAAACAGAAATTACTGGAAATAACACAAAAAGGATCTTTAAATATTGTAGACTGTTGCATCAAAAACAACTTATGTAAACATTTCACATTAACATCTTGTGGACTATTTGTTTAATCATGCTTTTCCTATATCATTAACGTTATCTACATAATTACGATTAGTATAAAATATTTATATATTTTAATAATAAACGTATTTCTAATACATTTTGTATATTACACTTACTTATGCTCATTCGTTAAGTTATCTGATTTAACTTAATAGAAACGTTATGTGTAAATGTTTAAGAAATAAATGAGTCTTTAATATTAATTTATTATCTATTTAATTTATTACCATAAACGAGTAATAACAATAACATTTTTATGTTTCAGATGACACAAAGCTAGAAAGAAGGAAATATTCTAAAAAAAATACAGAACACGAGCAATGTATTCATCTTAAAAATTAGTTATTACTTTGAAATGATGTGAAAATATTTATGTGACTGTTGCATTGAACAATGCAATTTAAATATCGAATATTTAACGTTTCATGCAAGTATCGAATGTAACGAGTATCTATACGAAACAAAAAAGTTTTGGTAGAGGAATTTCAACATGTTGCTTAAGCCGGCTTAATAATTGAACGTTACGAGCCCTTAGTTAACCTTCATTATCAGTAAAACTCTATTATTTCTTCGAATCGATGATTGAAACACTTTGCGGATTATCTTTAATATATTTAAGTGGTATTCATGGAAAATTAATGTCGTAAAAAGCAGTGAAATTTTGCACAAAGTTATTTGAATAATAACGATACGTATTATTCATGAACATAAATTCAAGTAAATTTTATTGGCAAGTTATTGCTTTGAATTGTACGTATTTTCCGGAGAAAATATCTATATTCCTTGGTTCTTGTTATTTAAGGTGAGACAGATTTGAAATGATATTATCATAAAACATGGCAAGTATCAAATTTATAAATTTTTGATGATACTTATTTACTTGATACATCAATGACATATGATAGTTCTTTATAATAATATTATTATATTTTAAACATTAAACCTTATCATTATATTTTATAATAAAACAAAAGTTTGATTCATAGGAGCTGATTGATTAATTATATAATTAAATTATATTCCAAAAACTTGTTCGTTTTGACGAAATTGTTTACATTACCTCTGAAATTATTTGATTCTTAAATGCCTAGAAAAGTACCTTTACTTACAAGTTTTTTATCTTTTAATAGTTAACTCTGAATTAGAAATATATACGTTTAATTATTACGTGGATTAAAGTAGTAAAATTTATTAATATTAATGATATTTGTAAAAATTAGCGTACGGCATTATGTATTGCAAAAACATGCGTTTTGGTTGAATAATTTATTAATTTAGAAATATTTTTAAGTGGCACTTAGGCTTTTAAACGAAATAAAAATGATGATATAGCCAAATGTATACTGTTTACAGTAATATTTGAAGGAAATAATTCGCGTTATGAAATAAAATGGCGGTATCGAAACCGCATTTGCAAAGTGGTGAACTGTAGACGGCGCCACTAGATGGGACGATGAAATGTGCGAATAAAATTTACAATTATGTATTTTCTATTAATGAACAACCAAAATATAAATGTACGTTATCTACAGGTTTTAAATGAATGCTATGTTAAATGAACAGTGACAATATTGAAAAATATTTGGATAACATCTTTGAATATCTCACGATAAACAAAAGTCGGCATAAGAACATGCGATTTTCTCGTCTTGTTTCTTTAATCTAACTTTTTACTCTTTAATAGCATGAATTTGAGTAATTATTATACCTGTTTTATTGAAAACTTGTTTACTAAATGACATCTATAAATAAAATAAAAAAATTTCCGAAAAATCTATTTGATTGGTTTATATAGATACAATCTTATTCTAAGTAAAGTAAGATTAGGTGACAATGGTCACGATACGAAAATAGTATAAATAGTCGCCGATAATAGTGTACCTCGAGGCGCCGTGTTACATAAGCGATTGTGTGAATAATATTCTTACGAAGAAAAAAATCATTTTCAGTTTATCTGACATTAACTAATGCGTTTAAATATACTACATTTTAGCTGTTTATTGCGATATTTGATGTTGAAGAAGATTTCATTCAATTTAGTTACCAATTAAGTTTAAATTTGTTTTCACTTCTGAAAAGAATATAATCATCGTTTACGTTACACTCAATGAAATTTACAGAAATATCACAAGATTTCATATTTGATCATTGTATTTTCATTTTTTAAATATAAATATTGAAACTTAAATGCATGTGCATTAATATTTCTAAATTTCTGATATTTCTGAGACTTTAAAACATGTTTTTGTAGAATGTTTATGATAACATTGTCAGTCGGAGAATGATTAAAAGAGATTAAGACGATAATATTAATTCCATTGTCGGTACACTATTTCCTGATTGTACTTTATTCGCTGCATCTTCTATTAAAATACTAAAGCAATTCATACGAAATATCATGATTTTATGCCACAAATAAATGATTTGCTGTAAGGTGATAAAGGTTATAAGAAAATCGTTTAGTTCTGTTTAGGAAATGAATAAATATATACTATTAGCAATAGCAGGAGGCAAGTCTTTTTTAATGAAAATTTTCTAGTAATTATGTGTAAAACAGCACAATTAATGTGGTATTAATCAGCATGAAATATCGAGAATTTTCATCACGTCCCTTTCGACCCTTGGTTTACAAAATGGCGGGACTTGGTCTGGACGGCATTGTGGTTTTCCCCATCCTATAGGATGGAGCTTCGTTCCACAAAGCTGCCCTTCATGTGGGGTGAACTCCCGATACCTCGCGCGTTGAATTCGAAAGAATGGTTGAGGTGGGGGTAAATGGAGGGAGGGTGACCAAACAGGTCTCCCGGGAAATTCTCGGAAAATGGTCTCCTGGAATGCATATTCGTTTTTAGCGCCATCTGTAAACGTATCATTGAAGTTATACAGTTTACTTATTATGCAATGGTAACATTTGTCGATGTGAACTGTAAAAAAATTTTACTTTGAAAATTCTATTAATGAGTATATTGCAGAAGATAACACACAGTTTTTAGTATTACATACGTAACACCATCAAAAAATAAAAAGAAAACAAAATACAATTTTGGCATATAATTTATAGGCGAACATTGTATGCAATGTAGATAATGTAGATTACTCCATAATTATTGATAACAAGGAGAACCGAATCACCAACGAGAAACAAGATACCGTAGATACAAATTCAAGATACAATCTTAAATCTATGCTGCTGTAATTTAAAAGCTGAAAGCTTTAATCAACCAGAGTTCGCTAGTGTACTAAGTAATTTTTAGTACTGTTGGTATTACAGAACAATAAACCGGAACGCTTGGTGATTTTGTCGACACAATAATTTTTACGTGGTCAATCTATCGGTTCAACGTCAATGGTAAAACCGTACAGGTGTTTGTATGACTTATCAAAATTTGATTAGTTAGTGTCTAAAGTTTCTTGTATAGAAGGGTATGTAGGCGTTACTTGCGTTAAGTAGTTTAAAAAGTAAGTATAATAAAATATGTATTTTCTATAATTTTATTATACATTTCAATGAAATTTCTAGGTATGTGTATATTCTGAAATTGATGGCGCTGTTCAAATTCTATTTAAAGTATTGGAACTGACGTGTACAAAGTATTCAATCAACTATTTAACCTGTATTAAATAGAAATTTTGATTATACTAATTTTTACATTTTATGTAACATTGGTAAGTACTGTTAAGTATATCTGTACTATTATAAATTGGTATTGATTATTATTAGTGGTACTTTTTTGCAGTATACAGTTTAATAACCTAATAATTTTTGTTACAATAAAATTGCACCATAATATTGTAGCTAGTTTATTTTTTAGTACTGTAAAAGCTTCTGTTGTTCGGTATAAAATGTATTAATAGTTTTAGGTGCAAAATGAATAGTTCAGCTGATCCAAGACGTCCTGAACGAGAAGTTAGATATAAGCCAGCTGCAGCAAGCAGCCAAGCTCAGCCAGGTGATAATTCAACACTAGACTACATGAACATATTAGGAATGATTTTTAGTATGTGTGGTTTAATGATGAGATTAAAATGGTGCGCATGGGTCGCATTATATTGTTCTTGTATTAGTTTTGCAAATTCGAAAGTGAGCGATGATACAAAGCAAATCCTTAGTAGTTTTATGCTCTCCATATCAGCAGTTGTTATGTCATACTTACAAAATCCACAACCAATGACTCCACCATGGGCATCAGCAATTCAATAAAAATATTTAAAATTTCTGTGGTGTTCACTGATTATTGATGGTTTAATATTTTCTTTTCTAGTTTATAAGTGTTTAATTTAAAATAGTTTAATAACAGGAAAAATAGGAAAATAAGGAAGAAAAGATGTAATGAATTAATTAAAAGCACAGTTGATTTCATTTTTTTATTTCTTAAAAAGTATTGTACTTTATTACATTAAATGAATTTTTCTTCTATATTTCATTTGTTCCTAAGTATACTACAAGTATCACTTACAATAAGTTCAATAAATATTGAATAGAGTTAAATATATTATCTACTTTTTACATAAATACAGTGACTTTGGAATTTCAGTTATCAAGATATTACTAGTAAAAATCATGCCTCTCCATTCAATCATCATTATACAATCAGCTTATTTCAGTAGTTGCATATCTTACATTCCATATATACTTTATACATACGTGTATTCAGTCCCATTTCTACATTTAAAAAAAACGAGAAAAAAATAATCATAATTATTCAAAAATATGAATAAAATAATTTGTTACTTTCAAATAGAATGCTCATATTAAATAATATGGTCAAATTATATATAGTTTATTATAAATGATACATTTAACAAACCATTTATTCTGTATATTTCGTGGTACTATTAAAAAACTGTACAAAATGTATCATCTGTTCCAGTTCTCGTATTAAACAATATCAGTATAGAATAGGCCAGTGCAGTTGTCATGTAATGTCCACATAGTTTGGTGGCACTATAATATTTAGTGATTACATAAGTGAAATTTCATAAAAAAAAAATTGTATGATTTTTTAGTAGCAAGGCATTTCAATTTATATAAACTATTATTTATGTAATACATTGCCTTCTTAATAACTTCCTACGAGCTTCATATGTCAACTATTTACACATAATTAACTCTATATATATATATGTATATATATACAGGGTGAATCACAAGAAACAGCACATTCAAGTATCTGCATGAAAATTGAGAATAAAAAAAGTGTGCGAGATAAAAATGATGTTATTTTAAGGTTCAACTACATTTCTTTATGTGATACCATACACTTTTAATTTAATGGTATTATAACTGATATTAACCCGGGTTTAACTTTGACTTAATTTACTATGATTTTGAAATGACCTTGTATTCAGAAATTTCTTTCATGTTGTATGTATTACATTCTCCTCATTTTTCTAGATTTTCTAGTCTCTTTCATTTTAGATAAACAACGGCTCTTGGTCATTTTTTCTATTCTCAATTTCAAAACAGAGACATTTAGATATTCTGTTTTTGGTGACTCATCATATATATATTATGTTTGCATTCACTTGACAGAAAACGTTTTCGACTTAAAAAATACTTTGCTTCGTCGTTGAAGTTGCTGTTTGTACAAAGAGAAAGAAGAGCCCTACGATAAAAATCGAATAGCATTCAAATTTGACTATCTACCCCTTACAGTGGGAAATTTTACAGCATAATATTGAACTGCGAGTTCATTGAGTGTGCCATAAACTTCAGCGAAAGTCCATATAAAAGGAGGCTGCGATACGTGGCCCCTTAATTTTTAGAATATTTTAACAACGCATCCCCATTCAAGGATTCGTTAAACACAATTTCAGATAATCACACAAGACTGTGGTGTTGGCACAGATACCTAACAATTATTTTACACCTATCCTGGCCCTTTGTGTATGGTCCCCGGTCGGTCGAAAATTTGACTATTAAACGCTACTTTCGCCTCGACCAACCAGCGTGATCGGGTACACGTACTTCTTCCGTTTTGCGCTAAAAAATGGGGAACTATGTTGTCCGTGCGCGGGTGTCGGCGAAAGCCCACGTAGAAGCGGCAACGAAGCGTCTCCGCTCAACCCTGTCGCGTCGAATTTCTTCTTCCATTCTGCTCCTAAATCTGTCGCTGGTGCCATAAGGCCTTTGCACTCCGGAGAACTTCTAACGCTGAGAAACACATCGTTGCTACTGTCGCGTTGCCCAGAGGAACCCTGAAACATTAAATTGGTTTTCACGTAATCGGAAGTTGTTTTGATTTCTACCTAATATTTAGCATTCAGTATTTTTAAATTATCATAAAAACTACACAGGGTGTCCAAGGTAACTGCTGCCATGATTTTTTAGGCACTTCCGGTAATCTGACGAAAAAATGTTTCGAGTTAAAGTTAATCTATTTATAGTTCGTTCTTTGAATGAACTATAAATTGTAATACAATAAATTTTCAAAAAGTTTTTCTGTTGTAAAATAAATTCTGAATCATAAAAAGTGATGTAATTTAATTCAATTAATACAAAAAATTGATTTTAATCAAATAATTTCTCGCGACGGCGTACCCTTAATTGAGTTCAAATTTCGAAGTTCAATGTCATATTTTTGCAGGTTGTTAAATTCGTCTTGATACCGGATATAGGAATATCCACTCAAAAATACACAGTGCAATTTAAAGACGAAGATGACGTTCAAGTTTTTTGTGATAGAAAAATTTCTTGAAAATTTTTCGTATTGTAATTTATAAGGTAAATACCATAATAACATAATACTACTTAAGGCTCCTTAACTTTTATTCGGAAAATTTTTCCGTCACATTATCGGAACTATCTTGAAAATCATAGCGACTGTTACATGGGACACCCTGTATATTTCATATCTTTAATACTATCGCAATTTATATTTTGATGACTCTTGTGACGAACTCTAGTGTAATCGATTTTGCTGAAGATCTGTTGTATACAATTAATGCTTATTATTATTATTGTAATCTATTATTACCTTTTCTAATATTTATTACTGTGTTTGTTTGTTACACCTTTTTATTATAATTTTATATATATATTTTATATCTTATAAATATATATCTTATAAAATATGCGGTATACATTACGTAAGATAAGCATTGCACCTTAGCTTCGTAAAAGTCTAAGCTGGAACCGTTCGTGTCGTTCTCCTCTTCGGCGTAGCCTTGCTGTATTTGGTTGGATGCGTGAGACGCTCCAGAGGAATGAGAAGAGGTGTGGGGTGATGAATTTTCGGATAAATCGTCTCTGCAGCATGCAGCTGTGCATACCCTTTGCTCTCTGTAAAATTTCGTACAATTTGTAGGTACCTACTCATCCTTTACTTATTTATTTGACCTCTTAGTATTAAGTTCTTTGATTAACTATTAGTAAAATAAACTTTTCAGACAAAAAATATGAATTTGACTAAAAAAGTTGCAACCGCTCAGAACACCTGTAAATAAAGACTGTATTTTTGTATTAAATGTTTCAGTAAAACTTATTAAAGAAATATGAACACAGTTGTTAATATTACGTTAATTCTACGTGAATGTCACTGCATTTGGTAACGTTATTTACAATAAAGGGATGTTTTCAAATAATAATCATCGTTTAATTGAGGGAATTACAGTAGTTTACTCAATTAAACGATAATTATTTGAAAATATACCTATATTGTAAATAATGCTATCTAATGTAATGACATTAGGTACATGAACGTGCAATAATAATGGAATTCAATTAAATCATTTAATACTATATTTCTTCCATTTTGTGTACTTTGCTCTATGAAATTATGCAGCGTTCAACGTATTAATAATGGAACAAGCTTTCCTATTTATTCATACTATGTATTCATACAGAACATTTTTCTTAACTGGTCAACTGTTTGAATTTTGAACTATTGGTGCTTTCACCTTATACGCTAATAATGCAAATGGATTGACACTAAACGTACTGATACTTTGTACATACTGATTTCTAAAATAACCTGCCGAATAACTGATTACAAAATAAAAGTAAACGAATTAGATGATTGATACTTTTTAGTGGAAATAGAAATAGAAAGAAAGGGAAAAATTGGAAAATTGATTAATTCGACAATATAGAGTTCGATATAAAGTTAAACGGATGAACTAAAACGCCGAATTTTCAATCAAATATAAAAACTAGTCATTTAATCGGTCGCGGTACGTTTAATATTTATACTAGGTTTACCGGCCGGGTTATTTTGACCCATTTCGAAATTCGTTTTTACCTAGAACTTTCGAAATTACAGAAACTGTTTACATTTTCTTCTACCACTTGCACTGACTGTTATCTATACATGCCATAGTTTCATTTATAAGATCATTATGTATAATTATGTCCTTTTTAAGTTGTTTTTTAAAGAGAATGTATGATTTTGTTAATGGGTCAAATTGACTCGTGTCGATATGTACATAAAACTGTCGGTAAACTTAGTGTTAAGAAAATATAGAAAAACTGAGAACTACATCGGGTCTAAGTATCGTATTATAATACCTTCTGACGATGACCGAGTCCCGTCTCCTCGGCACCGGCGGCGGAAGACCAGCGGTTAAGCTTTTGGCGCTCTCGTAGCTCGCCTCGCTATTTCCGCTGCTTGTGTTACTGCCGTTGTTCCCCTCTCTCAGGAAGTAATTCTTCGCCGAGAGCATAGCGAAGTGAAGGTTGTTCTTCAGGTCGTCCGCCGCCGTTGACAAGTTTCCCGATATCTTCGGGGTGCGTCTCATTGGTCTCGGTGGTGGTACCGGTGATGGTGGATTGCTCGACGCTTCCGAGAGAGTTTCCGGTGTCGCGAGCGGCGCCGTTCGAGATGCGTCGTCCCAGTCGCCTCGCCGAGTCGTCCTATTCGCACGAGAACAACGTTTAAGACGGTTTCTCAGTTTCACGGGAACATTTGTTCCACTAAGAATATGACATTTTCGAATTTTTTGATCAGACGAAGAATAGTAAAAGTTCAGTCCTTCCGGGTGGCAAGGATCGCGTCGACTCTCGGGCGATATGGCGATTTTAAAGCTGTACAGTGTTTGCATATACGTGGAGCGCTCTTTTTACTATGAATCGAATGGTTTTATTCTTAATATGTTAGTTAAACGTCGTTAACTGGTAATAGTATAGTTAGCAGCAAAAAGATATTTTACTTTAGAATATTTAGTCTAAGAATACTTTAAAGTTTCTTGTTTTGAATGTGATATTACCTTCTCAGGTTTAGCTTTTGAGTTTTAGTTTCTTAAATTTGCATCGATTTTTAAGTTCTCTAGCTTCAAACGGTTGTATACAGTCACTCACCATAACCATCCGACTTAGCATAACTTAGAATTCTCCACGGATACCTGAAAACACTCGCATTCATTTAAAACCAGTGCATCCTCCAAGTTCCATCACAATCCTTCAAAAGTTACCTCAAATCCGACGGTTTCGCAGAGTGCAATGATCATCTATGTGCGCGTCTGTCAAAAAGCGGTGAACACTGCGAGTAGTGAAACAAGCGAATGTGAACGAGAGTGTGACACAATTCCGATGAGGATCACTGAATGAACGGGACGTCTCGTTACAAGACCGAAGAATGCCAAAAACCAAAACGTTCTCCGTGAAAACCGAACAGAAATAACCCTCGGTAGACAGGAGTAAATCGTCAAGAATCTCGCCAAGCCTAACTACTTGATTAATCCCAAAAGATTGCCTCAAAACTGACCGTGCGCACTGCTGTCCCCTAAACTCTCCTGATTAAAGTTTAATCCTAGACATGGCCACGACGGTCAGACCTCCGGTTAGGGTACCGTTCCCCTTGTCCGTAGAGAAAATTGCTATTCTTACAGTTTGCATTCGTCGGCCCTGGGCGTGTTGAGTAACTCGCTGGCCAGGCTCACGTACTCCCACGGAATCCCCCTGGAGTCGACGCTGAGCTCGCGGCCAGCCTGAGGGAACTCCGAGGGGCTCTGCAGGGACGTGAAGCTAGTCTCCAGGCAGAGTCTGTGCGGTGGTGTGCCGGCCAGGTTGCTGGGATGCGATTTCACCGGGCTGGAGGTGGGCAGCAACGCTCTCATCTCCTGTTCGATCTCCATCTCCTGGATCTCGACGGCCTCGCGTGCCTCCGACGCCTCCGTGGACGATGCGTGACCGGAAGCCAGCCTCTGCGGCTTCGCTGGCCCCAGCGTCGTTACAACCTGGCATATACCCACACGCGTGTTTCCATGTATAATCGTTTTCACGGTAAACCGTGCTCGTTTAGTTCCGCCGTTGACCCGTGACATCGATAGCGACCGGTCGACTTGTATTCGACACTCGAGGGAAACTAAGAATGAGGGTGTTGAAACGTACCCGAGGTAGTTAGCTCGCCGTAGCGGTGCCCGCGTTAATGGATGATTGAGTGATGCTTGATAGTTTGGGGATACGCGTAGCGGCGTCAGCGATGGAACTGATTTACCGGGGCCTCTTCGATACCCGATCCTGCGGTCTCGGTAATATTGATTTACTCCCTTTAGCATCCTTTGCGCCCGAGCATTACGCGGCGATTCGGGGGGAATCGGATTATTCCGCGGGAGTCCGGTGATGTTACTTTGTTAACGTGTCATTTGGATTTTGGTGGTAGCTTTGAAATGGGTTCGGTTATTAGGCGGACTTCTGAAGGGATCGTTCTTGCGTGAGGTGACAGCTAACTGTTCGTTCTAGTACAGTATTCTCGTGATTAGTACCCGAAAATCGGAATTGCGACCAGGCACTAATCGTGCAGTGGTATTGATTCCAAGCCAAGATGAGATCCGAGCTAAGCTCCTCTGTTCTCTGTAGAAAAGGATGACGCGGATGAAAGAACGAGAATTCCGAACTTCTGAGAGATCGAAACAAACAGACTAATGAGGGGACATAAATGCAATGTTAATTTTTTTTATTTTTCACTTTCATTAACAATTTTTCACTTTCAAGTTTCATTTACAAAAAATAACCCTTATGAAGAAGTTTTATCATTGAATTAATATTATTTCACCGATATTTACCACCACTGAACAACGTATCATATTACAACTGCTCGACCGTCAAGCTTCGCGGCTTGCTGAGGAGACTTAGAAGATGAGGATGACTACCAGGCACTAATCCTGCAGATCAGACCGGATACTAATCGCGAGAATATTGTAATTGCTTGTAATATTTACTTTAGCGTGCGACTAAGGAATCAAAACGATCGAATAAATGGGAGGAAAGAATTGTTCCGAATCATACGGCACTAACTTCATTACTAATGAGTTGAACAAAGGTTATGAATCGATTGAATATATTGCACGTTTCAAGGCCACTTCTTAGACACTGATTAAACGCTGATGGTTCTTCATTTTGATATCAATTCTATTCGTTAATAAAATTTAATTCTGAAACTCGCGTAATTGGGGAGAATAAACTGTGAGTATCAATTTCGAATTCTTTGTAAAGTAAAATCATTTTATCGAATAATCACGGACGGTTTTAAGGATCACTGTTTCTGGTAATGAGGCGTACAGTGATTATTCTTTTACGTTTTAGCGAAGCAATTTCGCTGAGAGCCAAATGAGAATTTCACGACAGTCACGGGCGCTGGGTTTTTGATAATAAGAACGGTTCCGTGTCGCGTTCACCGATTCCGCAAACATAAATTTTTTATCTTCTTTATGCACCACGGAAATTCGCAGCGAATATCTGTCAAATATTTAACGCGGTTAATGGGATCTGGGAAAATTCGATGAAATGTACGAAATTAGCGTACCGTTCCTTCGTGTGTACAACTGTGTCTCTGAAATAGATTGCAGAATTCGCACGGAGCGGAATTCCTAGAGCCGCCATGTTACAAAGTGAAATGATCACGTAATAAACGCGCTCGAGCGGATTTTCGTTGTGAAATATCCTTTTTCTAAAGTTTGATGGGATGAAAGGATTACGTACTGGGCAACGACAGCTAATTTTTGCCTTCGCTGAAAGTCATTTAGGAAAGAGTGCACAGAATATTAACCTGTTAACTGATTTCTCGACGAATGGAAGAGGAATGAAAATCACTGGCGGCGACTCGTTCGTAACACACTCAACCACGATCTAGTCTACACTGCTACACAGACATTACGCTACGATAAGTGGACAGATCTGTATGTATGTAAATCAATCGAAAAACCAAAGTGTGGGAAGATAAAGGAAAGCAAACGACAAGTTAATGGCGTCTTCCTCGGTTAACATGTTAATGGCGGAAACCTAAGTCGCATTCGGCAAGAATCATCGCAGAATGGCGTGTCTAAAGAACGAAATGTAAAATGGGCTGTCGTCAAATAAAACTAGAATGATGCCAGGTGCACATGCATGATCGACTGTGGCGAATACCATTCTCTAATCCAACGATGAGCAAAACTTGTTTCGTACATTACTCCATGTTTCAAATATTTTTTGAATATTTAATATTTCAAATAAAAATATTGAAAATAAGAGATTTAACGAAACAACGAAAATTGAATTTATTTAGAAAATTAATAATCTTCTTATTAGAAGATATATTTTTAGAAATGTTTTTAATATTTTCGATAGCGTTTAATGTATTTTAATATTTTTTTCATGGTTGGCAAATAAAAAGGATGCGGTCGGAGCGGTTGCTCATCGCTGAGCCAATCGATTCGACGATCGATCGTTTATGTCTAATTGTAAGACGCTTATCTACGGACTCATGGTTACAACATCGTCGTTATGTCCTCTCGGACGATCTCACACAACTCTAATCTCTACTTGACCATTCGCAATGCATACTTCCCCCGAAATTTCGGGTCGAGTTCCGTTTTCGAACAGACGTCGGTGAATGGACACGTGAGCGATACGACCATACAGAATTCGTGATCGTGAGTGCGTTAGATCGAATGCAGACGAAGGTGATGAAAATGGGCTGCAATGGTGGCGATGACAGAGATGAATTGTCCGTTGGAGTTTGCCTAGTCGCTGCAGACTTGCCCGTCTCAAACTTAAAGAGTGATTAAAGTGTCGTTTCATGTCTCCCCTTAGCTATTATTATCTTTTTTTTGAGATTACAACATCGTTTCAAGGATCTAAGTAATGTACAGAGTGTTTCTTATTTTCTGCAGTCAACATCAAGTAAAATCTTGTAAAATTTGTGTTTTAGTCTTTTAATATGAATACGGAGGAAGTATTCAAAATGGAAAAGTAATAAAAGCAACAATAAGTATAATAATACAAGTATCAAATAATTAAAGTTAATTAGAGGAATACAGTTTGTAATAAGTACACCGTACATCAGTATCTAAATTTACGTCAACAACTAATGTATGAAAACAGGAGTTTCAATTTCAATTTTTAGAATTTTTAGAAGAACATTATATTTACATTAAAATTTAAGATTCATTAGTTAATAGAATTTTTTGTTAAAATATCTACTTCTTAGTGGTTAATTGGTCTCTGAAGTTTTTCTGAACAGTACAGGTATTATGAAACACTCTGTATATAAATGATTACTGATAGAAATATTCTTTAGAATTAGAATTAGAATAAAAATAATTTTCAGAAGAGAGACTTATCTCCAGCGACCTCGCACCAGTGATATTGTTCTTCTGAAACTGCTCTTTTCATTGTAGCGTTCGATTGAAGTTTAATTCAAGCGTTCTTTTTGCTCAGAGACCTATTACATTAATACCTATGAAGTATTTCGCCGTTGAAAGGTTCTTTATTTTACAGTACGTTAAATAAATGATCAAAGATATATCATTCGTTCTGTGTTTTATTCCAAGCTTCTTTAAATTTTACTTTATACGAAAGAGTTAGATGTCCTGCTCAAGAATATTTTCTTATAATTTTATAGAAAATATGGTTACAAATAAAATTATTATCGTAATGTCAGACATAATAATTTATAAAATAAATAATTAATCCTGAACAATGAATAATTCTAAAATAAAGTAGGAATATAGTAATTCCTTTAAATATTGATATCTATATAACTCTTCTATGGTTCAACTATCTGTACTACTGTCTATAAATATTAATAATTATCAAACGAATTTTTAAATTTCATTATTTTGAAAACTTTGTACAAAAATATTCTATTACATTTATACATTAATTTTTCTCCTTCTATTTCATTATTTTCATGTTTATTAATGCTTCAATCCCTGAGTAACATCAAACGGTTTTAATTACTATTACAGTTCAAGAATTCACCTGTTAACCAGGAAAGACGAGTTTATTCATTATCAATTCTCATCTATATCCTTGAATCATATTTTGAATCGTAATTTACTCTTCAAAAAATTTTTTGTTGTAGAGTACCACATATTTATCTTTAGTGCAATATCATTCAATATCGTATCGTAAGTTAATTATTAATCCTTTACTTTCTGAACATTTTTTAAATGTTCTTAGCAACTTCGGCCTATTTTCATAGCAAAACTTTTAAAAACCGAAAGTCTTGTTTTGAAAAACAAAGCACTATAAATATTTATACATTCACGTATTTCAACTTCTTCTGTTAATTCGTTTCGTTTTTATAGAAATAAAATTTGTAAGCCAATTTTATGGAGTATGCTAGTGCCCCATAGTGGAGACAACAGAGTGCAAAGAATTAAGTATATAAATATTTATTTAACGATAACGTAAAGCATCATTTATCATAAATTATTGGGTCGTAACATAAATTCGTTCACATATATTCATCATTTATTTTCTCCGAATTTCATATAGCAGTAAGATAAGTAAGCTGGATTTTAAAATAATTACAATTATTATTTGAATAAGTTCAAATTAATTTTTCAGTACGTCATAATTTAATTTTCCGAGTTAGAACACTTTTCGCACTTACAGCTGAACCTATTACAATTTAATTCTCAGAATTAAAACATTTTGCACACTTACAACTGAACCTATTACAATTTAATTCTCAAAATTAGAGCATTCTTAATACTTGCAACTGAACTTATTTACTACCCAATATCATTCATTTCGAATGCAACTGACATATGTGTCCGAGCGTATAATCGCCCGGTTAACAGGTCAAGAACGATACCACTGGTGAACACGTAAACTCATGTAGAAAAGACACCGAGCGAAGCCTAAAGACGTCTTATGTACCTTGTGTCGTGGCGAGAAGAGTGTGTGGTGGCATTGAGGTCGGCGTCGCGGCTTTGCAAGGTGGCCAGTGTACTTTGATGGTGGTGTACGACGTGTCGCTGATCGGGCCTACGTTGGCTCCCTGGGTCCGTCGCAGCCGTTGCATGCGTTGCTGCACCGGCCTCCGCGGCGCCCCGATCTCTGCACGCTGACACCTAATCCACACCACACACCCTCAGCCACACATCCTCTCGTAAGGGTCGTTGGTTAGCCACGATTCGAAGGGACATCGTCCGTCAACTCTCATATACTTCGTTACTTCATTCGAGCATATAAACTTCACGCGTATACCAAGCGGTCCGATAATATTTTCTTATTTCGAATGTATCCGTTATTTTTAGAGGCTGTTTGCTAGTGTTTTACAGCATCTAGTAAGACTTCCAGAGTAAATTTTAAGTGTTTACACGGTAAATTAGTTCCCCGAAGACACCGTGTAAATTGAAATCATGTAATTCGAGTCCACGATTCACATTGAAAAGAAATACACACGTAATAAATTTAACAAATTCATATGAAACAATATTATTTATTTATTTGTAAAATGAAAAATTATATACATATTTTTAAATAAAAATTCATTAATTCAACAAGATTGTATATGTAATTCACAAAACAAACGAAAAATTAATGTAATTCTTGCATTTGCCTGACCTGACTGACTTCTTCAACCGTGTTAAACCGATATCGTGCAATTCGAATACCGTGTATATCAAGGGCTAAGTGTATATTGAACAATTGTTAACTTGTGTAAATCAATAATTGTATGTGGATCTGTAGTTACTGAAAAAAATTGAAACATTTCGTAGAATAGAATTATATTAATAATTTTGGGACGTGTACTTAGAACAGCGATTCCCAAACTGGAAGGCACGGTCTAATGCAAATGAAGGCACGAAAAGTTTAACAGAAATGTAATTTACGTTCTTCTCATTCTTTGAAATAAGCGTTTGTATTATTTTATGAAATAAGGGGAGGTGTGCCAAATGATCAAGGTTAGATTTCTTGTAAAAGAGGCGTAGTAACATAATATTTGGAACCTATGGACTTAGTAGTTTTATTTTCTTGGTACAATTAGTGTAACTTTAATAAGTGGCGTTATTTTTTCACATAAATAATATAATTTAAACATAAACATGCCGAGAAACATTAACGTGAATGTTGTCTTGCTAGTCGAAACATAACACATTAATGCGTTTCCGGTTGGTTAAGGCTTAAATTTTAATCTTGAAATGTTTAGTTTATCGACTGCTTTGTATCTATTTGATGATTTGAATTTACTGTTTAAATTTATTTAGTATTACAAAGTTTTGTTTGCATTGCATTGGATGTACTAAGAAATAATTCGTTAACAATGGGGAAAAGTTTTTAACTAACTAAAGATTTGACATACTATTTTACTTACTTCATTGTACCGATTTGAGGTTATAGCTTTTTTTATATTTCTATAAATAACGGATATATTCCACGTGATCAATGTTATCGTGCCACTCTGTATACCATTAATCCTCCGCTGTCAGACACCGGGTCACACGGTACTTACGAAAAACCATTATTTTCTTAGAATTTACAGTCATGTTTCTCTTTCATTGAAATAATTGAATGTCACTATTATTACTGTTAAGATGCAACGAAAAAACGAACAGAAAAAGCAACGTTCTCGTGCAAAAATTTGTTCTCGAAGAATTACTATCAGCTAAAATTGACCCGGCGTCCATCTTGCGGCTGTCTCGCTGTCCGCCTTCCGTGGGTTAATACCTAGTCTAACAAAGAGCTTGTTAACAACAATGGGAGTGTAACGTATGAAATAAATATAATACATATAAGATAACAGAATATTACATAAAATATTTTCTAGTTAGCTCAATGAAAATAAAGGGCAAATTAGTTTCAATGTTTATAAATGAACGCTTGACTTAAGACAGAAAGTCCTCGAACTGAAAATACATTTTTTCGTAAGAAGCTGATATTTTTATCACCAATTATTCAGAATAGTTTATTTTCGAGAGGACGCATTGTTTATAATCATTAAACAGTGTTGCAACAGTTTCTATTCACTTTTAAAATGGCAGGAAAATGGCGATTGAAGCTTCATGTCTTTCATTTCATTTTTATCTCTAGTTTAAATTGCAGTATTTTTTTACGAATGACTTTAACCATTCTTCTTTCGGCCATCTTGGAAAAGTATCATATTATAGATGCATATAATTGTGTATAATTCTCAATGTAATCTCTTACTTTCGAATGAAATTATTTCGAATCTTCTACAACAAGAAACATCAGTATCTCTCGAGAAAATTGTACTTTAAATTTGTAAAGCATATTTCAACTATAAAAAAGCTAGTTATTTCATAAGTTACAACCCGATATAATAATCTAAGCTACAAGGTAGGCAACAGAAGGATCGAATATCAACAGCAGCGTCGGAATGGTAATTAAAGACAATTTTTGCAAGGTGTGCAGACTTCGTCGCAATCGTGTGAGCCAATCGGTCGTAAAAGTTTCAATACTTCCCGTTTGACGGAAGGTGATAGATGACCGGAATTTAATTGCCTCCGTAAAAAACCTTTCGCGTGTTTCTCTTTTCTGGAGTACGTCACCAATTAAAACACAGCAATCTGCTGCGCGAGTAGCTCTTCAAAGTTCCAGTACAGTGTGTTACCTCCTTAACGTCACGCGACTTGGAATCAACAAAATGACACGAAAACATCAAAAGTTGACCGACTTCCCCTTCATCTTAACCCGTTAAGTTCCGAATAAAAACTTTTAGGCAAACTACATTTATTTTTGCAATATACGTCAACTATTTTATCATTTGGAACAAAAACAGACATTTTTATCAAAAACGCTTCTAAATGTCAGAAAAATAGCGATTACTATATTGATTTTATACTGGCTTCGCGATTAGCCCACTGGTTCGCATTTTATTAATATTGAAATATTATTTTAAGTCGATGCCATCGAGAACTAAAGGGTTAACCCCTATAGACCTGATGTAAGGTTGTTTCAAAAATATGTATCACGACCACTATAGTGTGAATCTACATCTGTCATTTAATGGTAAAGGATATAAGAAAGTGCTCGTAAAATTCATCCTAACCTTGAGAAAAAGGGGTTAAAATGTTTTATTGTTGCATCGCGTTCTCATTTTAGAAGGAAATGGTCTGAAAGGAACCATGGGACAGAAATGTAGTTCGCGATATCCAGTGTCCGGAATGAATGGTGCAGAATCATATATAGGATGAGTCACGCAACGTGACGATTCTAAATACCTCATAAAATATGTACTGTAAGAAAAAATGTTTCGGACAAAAGTTGTATGGTTACGAAGGGGCATTTAATAGTAATATGGATTTTATGCTGTTTTACTATTTTATCGAGATATGCAGGTTCCGTTCATTTTTTTAAAAATGAAATGCCTATATTTTCTTTCTAAATTCTGATAAAGCAACTAATTCTGCATAAAAAATCATTATACTATGTAAGATGTAAAACGAATGTACTTAACTGACTGAATGTATCATTGAATGTATTATTACATTTATTAACATTTTGTACGTTAAACGTGCCATGCCAGCTAATGATACAGCTGGAGAAGATACAACAGAACGATAAAATGATAAAAAATTATAAAACGATAGACTGAAAGAAGCAGTGCTGTATGTTGATTAGTCAGTGACATAAGAGTTCGTTTGCTTTTGTTTTGTTTCCTTGTTCGTTATTATTTCTTTTTTTTTAACCTGTTAACTGTCGAATTTAATTTTAAAAGTCTCTGATAATGCTGGCAATGAAATCAAATAATAATGCGTATACTCGTCAAACGTCAGCCTAATGCACTTATAAAATATTCTAACCAAAACCTAAAGCAAAACGAAGAAGAATGACATGTTTACCTGAAAAAATAAATAATTTATCGTTGACAAAATTAGTATCATTTTGATTTTAAGACGACGTGTATATTCGTCGAATGCAGTTAATGGTTAAATTTGTTCACTGTAGGATGTAATAGAGACGAGAGTGACTCGTTAAAGTGCGACGTTAAGGAGGTGCCATTGTACACGCTGTTCGAACAGTTTTCTACGTTCCGCTACGTTATATCCTGGGCGAGGAAGCACTCTTAATTTACGCGTGCACATCGGCGCGCGTGTTTCGAATGTGCCGGCGGTATTTTTGTAGTCAAATTTTCTATCAGGATATAATACTACTCCTGTGAGTGCAAGAAATTCGATGTTTCACTTTCATGCAAAGCAGAAGCAAACTGACAGCCATTCCCTTTTGTAGCGCTTGTCGCTGAAACCTTAGCGTGATCTAGGAAGAACTGAAGAAATAAAGATGAAAATTGATACAAAGCTGAAATTAATCGACAAATTACGGAAATAATATAAACGAAAGCAATAATATTTTATCCTACTTTTTGTGTATTTATTCACTAAAATATTCCTTCTTTATGTAGTCATACTATTAGGAGTCGCTGTCGCAACTATAAAGAGTATCGAATAGGATTGTGCATTCGTTGGATGATGATTAGATTACGAATTAATCATAAATAATTACGATATTAATTGCAAGAATCAAATAGAAGGTTGCTATCTCAATGAATATTTAAAGTTTAATTGATCAAAATTTACTTTTTGAAATAAAAATGAAATAAAGGTTTATTATTACAGAATTTTCTTAAAAATTGTTGTCATATATTATTGAACTTCAATAAATATTTACTGTGAGTAAATAAAAATTTACAAAGTATTGATGGCTCTTTCCAATCACGTTCAATGTATTTTGTTAATATTTAATATTCTGTCACTTTTGTTTGCAGTGATTGACAGTTTGTCTCATAACCCGGTGGAAACGGCGATTAAATAACGAAATACGGAGATAGAGAAGGCACATCTTCTACAAGGTGTTTTAAAGTAATATTATTAAATTTGTCTAGCACGTCCAATGAGCAAAAATATTATGGAAATGCTAAATAAACCTAAGCCCGGAACCGTTGCCCGTAGTGGCCAATCAGACTGTTGGTTCATTCCCATTATTTCACGTTTCGTTGGTGCAGCCATTTTCGCGCATACCGGTGCATTAAATGGAAGCCGGAAATTTACGGACACTGGGGACACAAAGAAATTTTATTACTTTGTTATTATGACTTTCAGCGAGTTCCAAGTGGAATGAAAGCCTCGTTAAACCTTATTAAATGGTTATACTGTCATAGCGTGTCTTCTGATAATTCGGTTTACAAACGTTCAACGTTTTCTGTTTAATCGTGATAAAACTGAGGGCAAGAATGTTCGTTTAAGAAAATTGAAGGCGAATGAAATTAGGGTTGGCTTGAAATGACGAATGAATTTTTCATCTTCGATTAAGGAACTCAGGTTACTGGATTGCATAATCTGGATTTAATCGAGATGTCGATAATAATCCCATTTTTGCGTCTATACTTAGTACGTGTTTTTGTCGTAACATTTTAATAATAATTTACAAATCATTGTTTATTTAATACTATTTTTAACATTTATTAATAGAATCTTATTTTATTGACAACGTTTCGTCAACATTAAAACACCTTGTATGGAAAAGGACAGATAATAAGAGTTATGATTGAACGAATAACAGCAAAGATAAATGAAACGTGATCCGCGCCATAAATCCTTTTCTAATCATCATTTCGAATGCTCCAAGCATAGAGTTAGGAAGCGAAATCTACGAAATAAACAACAACATTTATTATGGTACAAAGTATATTGATCGAAGTAGCGTACATAGCAAATTATACAGAATCGAGTAGTCACACTGTGCAATCAAAACGACCACTAGTTAGTTACAGGTTCGAAATGTATGATTTATGTATAAATATATAACATATGTAACATATGTATATATATATTACAATACTTTACATAAACTGCAGTTACAGGAAGAGCTAAATCTGTTTATTGCTTGATTACAGTTTTTTGTTCGATACTAAAATAATTCCCGTGTATTAATGAAATAAGAATACTTATTATAGAAATTATTTCAGTCGTTTTGGATGCAGTCATTTTAACTGAAAATGAAAACGGAAAAAAAAGGTGAATAAAACAAAGAAACCGTCTAAAAGATAAAAGAACAATAATTGAATGAAAAATAAAACGCAATACAGATTACGTGAAGGAACTACATAATTAATTGTCTGCAAACGTTACGGTAAAATTCATGCAGTGTCGAGGAGCATGCGTGTCAATCGCTCGACCTAAATCTGAGCAACAATTTACACGTAACAGAAACAGATACGATAATCGGTATGTACTAATAGCCTCGACGTGTTCGTCGTAGAAGTATTGTTGCGTTAATAACGTGCCATGTATAATAATACTAAGGGAAATTAAATAATGGAAACGCAAGATACATTAATCACACTATTATCAATAATTCGTACTCAGGTAAAGAAAAATTGATACAAACGTCTATTAAAGAATAAAACGCTACTCTATTCAACGTAAACTACGACTACAACCAGTTCGACTATGATTACCGTTACAATAAATAACCATGTACAAAAAACATGACGAAATAAATAAATAAAAGTTTTGTTCAGTCCTTCTAGCGTAGAACGTTAGCTTCAGTTGTCATTTTAGTTACAAAAGATTTACTGAGAAGGGGTTAGCGTTTGTTAGACTGCGGACACGCATGTGAAAGGTCACATTTCTCACCATTGTTTACATTATTCGATAATCGTTTTGCGATTTTACAAAATCGTGTTAACAGATTTTTAATCTCGGGTAAAAATTTAAATTATATTCTCGTAGAAAGATAAAATTCAAACTAGAAAAAGCGAACACCTTTGATATTTGTTGCTTTCAAAGATTCTATGTGATGTGCGTGTTTTAAAGACGGTCATTTCTATCCGAATAACGCTAAATTTTCACCTATATTTCAAAACTTGATAACACGATCTTGTAGAAAAAAGAATGAGTTATCGAATGACATATAAACACAATGGTAACGTAAAAAAATTTCATTTCAAAAATAAATGCCATGGGTTTACGATACAATCGCCAATGTACCAAGACTCATAAAAAGAGGAAACACGAAATTCAACCCCTCCTACCCAAAGCCGACTATCAATTACATTAATTACATAAATGCAGCAACTCGAATTGCAACAAAAAACGGACAAAACTGTCCTCATAAAAAACATTTTATCTAAAACAATTTTCTTTAAACTTCATCTGTTTTTTATATGAATAAAAGAAAACTGGAAACACAATTTAAAGGCAAACCTACAAAACAAAATAAAAACATAGGAAACATTAAAATAAAACTATCTTTTTCTCAAAGATACGTATGACTAATCTTTACATCTTCAAAAACACTTCCAAACATTCCATCAATCTCGCAACGAGTTGCCATTTTTTGAAGAAAATAGGTATCGCGAGCAAAAGAGTTCAATTCCAGCTCATTGGCTTCACGAATGCAACGGCGCGAGGTGAACGCGTGTACGTCCGCAGTCTATCGTTGGAAAAAAAGGTAAAGAAGACCCAGCAGTCGTCGTTTCTTGAGCGACAATGAGCCGGGATCGTCTGGTTACAGGGCGCCGCATGAACGGTCTCCAGATTGCGTATCCTTTCGCTCGTGTACCTCGACATCGACGACAATGGTCTCGCCGGTCGTTTCCGTGACATTGATCGTAGCGATTTGTACTTGCGTACTAACACGCTCGCAACCATTCGCGCGTCCGTTACTGTCTACCCGGTAGCTACCGGGTAGCTTGCGATCATCCCTCGGGACGTCCGGATCGTCGGCCGCCTCCTCCAACAGCTCGTAATTACCGGGCCTTACCGACGGCATCCGGCTAACCGGTGTCTGCGACCTTCTTATCTGTCCGATTATCGGCTCGGCCTGGCTTACCTTGTTCAACGCTTTCAGCATATTGTCCGGCATGTGGTCCTGTATCATCACCGGGCTGATCAGCACCTCGTCGAAGTCGCACGGCCCCGCCCACAGCGCCTGATACACTGGTTCTCGTTTCTTCAACACCTGTCTGAAAATTCAAAGAAGAGAACCGGCCAGTGTTGCTGCGGCCACGGCTCGAGGATGTTGCGTACCCTGTGTGTGGGCTTGATGAGATAGAAGTCGCCTGTTGTTTGCCTACCACTTGATTGCCAATAGATCAGAGGTGCAACAGGAGTTACTCTCGATGTATTTGTACAGTGAGCATTGGATAATTGCAATACAAATTCGGACACGAATGCTGCAATTAGGAAAGTGGAGACGAGTATAGGAAATTAAGATGAACATGGAGGACGTGGAAAGGATAACGCGAGTGACGGAAAAAGGACTGAGAGTCGAAGCGTGTTGGTGCTTCGGTGATCATTGATGACCGGAACTTTCAAGTTGTTTGAAAGGATTGCGAGGAAACTGATGTCGAATCAAAATATTTCATAATATAAGTAACTAAATAATAGTGTAACTTCTGAACTATGATATTGAATCATTAATAATTGATTGTAATACCACGTGCCCTTGTTATGAAGGGATAAGTAATATTATGGGAAACGATCCAAATTTTCGTGGTAGTCAATGTGTTCATGCTCGCGATGGGCTTGAGACTTGTAACTTAAGAATAGAACTTATATTTGATTTTTGACGAGTGAAATTTTCATCATTATATTGGTCATGTTTTTCCCGAGTAAAATGACACTAAACACGATAAAATTACGACTCTAATTAGTTGTACAATAAGCGATTTAAGTTTCGAATATAGAAAAGGATTACGAATAGAAACGAAAAAGATGTTGAAATCATAGAGTTTGGCAATATTCGGATCATGTTATGTGCTATAGAGTGTTAAAAGGAATTTAGCAGGGATAACGAAGTAGCAATTATGAAGAGGTTCCTGATGTTGCAAATTATCCAAGGCTTACCGTAGTTTTGATTAGTTCCCTACAACTGTATCGACAAATAACACGTCACTATCGGAAACAAGATAAGAAAAGGTGATAACTGATCAATCAGACCAGCTATCCTCAGCCTAGCTATCAAGTGCTAGACAGGCAGTACCATCAACTACCCTTCAGAGATGACTTGACGTCCAGCGACATGTTACAAAGGCAACGGGGTCTTTCGTTGAGTATTTTATTTATAGTTTTGATTGGTTACGTGTAACTGTATTGATAAATAGCTAATTAGTATCAAAAGCGAAATGAGGACAGATGAAAATCGACCAATCAGACCCGCATTCTTCAGTCTAGCCATCAAGCGATCCCCTAACTTTAGACATAGTACATACACTCGCTACCCTGGGAGCATGCATATCGGAGGCATTCGCAGAACCGGAAGTTGGGAAACTCGATTTTCTAGGCTATGCAACCCGGAGATGGGCGTAACTAGTCGTCCTCTCAAATATATTTGACACCGTTTGTTCGATGGACCGTGGAATCCGATTGACTCTGTTCTCGATGTAGAGACGAGCGAATGGACAATTGAGCTTCAATTGTTTCTCTGTGGTGATTGTGTGCTGAATTGTATAACTAAGTTTGATGAGTTTGTTATAATTTACATATAAATCATAGAAATTGCATTGTTTAACAAATTTCATGTATCTTTGTGTTTTTGTAATAGAAGATTTTTCAATAAGTGATCCTTGTAGACTTTCGTTTCTCATTTCATCACCTGCAGTTTATAGAAAATTCAATTTTGGAAAAAGAAATAAAATTTTCAGGCGAGAGAATATACTTTAAATCAATTGAAAAATTGTCAAATTGTTAATTTAATCATTAATGGTCTTGAAAATATTGAAATATCGACGAGTTTGACTATACTATAAGGCAAAAGGTTAATGCATTTGAAGTTAAAATGATTATCATAGAAATTAAAGATTGATTATCATAGAACATTGGACTGTGATATCTTTTGTTGTCGACTCTATTTTAAATTGTGAACATTATCGATAATCAAATATCTTTGAATATTTGCGTTTGTATTTAAATGATAGAACAAGAAAAAAATGTCATCTGAAAATTCTGTTCAAACTTTTCAACAATCGATCTGAATGAACTACTATTTGTTAAATAATTATTTCGTTTGCTCTGTTAATGAGATTATTAAATGTATTCAGTGAACATTTAATTTCAATTAACTTCTGACCTTCAATTCGTTACGCGAAACACTTTCTCTACATAATGAATTTGCCCATCTCTGTAAACAATTGGGTAAACGGATATGCTTTTAACATCCTGCAAACTATACGTTATCTCCTGTAAATTAAGAACAACTTTCTAAAAATTGAATCGTTCACTCTACGAAAATTACTCCGTGCACAAAACACTCAATTCCGTCTATCGCATCCTATAGAATAGATTTTTCATGCATATTCAGCTGACCACGAAAGTATCTGATTATTCTAAACGATAAAGTTTTAGTTCTTTATTAACTAAAGGCATTTTTTATCTACAATTACAAAAAACACCAATTGCAGTATTTACGAAGTATAATAATAGTAAATTAAAAAAATGAAAAATAGAAGCTAGTCAATCGGAAAATCAATAAGGTAAATGGAATAGTAAAATAAATGTGGCTTATTAAACCTGATCACTGACAAAAATAATCTGACATAATCAAAGCAAGACAATTTTTAGATAATATAAATAAAAGAAAGTGTAAGAATATAAATAAGAGAGTAACTCGACTTTTCTGGTTAAGAGATTAAATAAAAAATTATTTAGTTTAGATCATTAATATAAATTAATGAATAAAATATTCGATAATAAATTATGAATTATTAAATGAGTTCAAATAATATTAAATTTCTCGTTTAAAGGTTATTAAAAGTAAGAACATGCTTCTGTCAAAAATTACTGAATATAAATAAAGTTCTTCATTTATGCATATACTACGATTAACCCTTGTACTCGAAAGTTTTTTCTCCACGTATATTCATTAATTTCTAATAAAGTACTGATGAAATTATTGTTCCCATTCAATAGAAATAATACATGAACCAATGGACAAAACTATTTTACCTCAATGTTTCATAACTAATTACATTATACCAATACTGAATTTTATAATTCTGCCGCGTAAAACAAAACGACGGCTGCGAATAATCTCTTGAATGCAAACTGTTAAAATTAATCAAAACAGATTAAAACTGAAAAAATCTCAACAAATTTACGTATCTAATTTCTACAAATGCAATATGAAAATTGGATGAAAATTTCGAAATCTGGAAGAAAATTGAGTTACTTTCGTGATCAATTGAACGAGGAAAGAAATTGGTTCATGGGAGTAATGTCACTTGGGACGAGAGAGACAAGTGTGTCAGATGTGACGAAAGGAGAAAGAAGTGTAGAGAAGTACAGATCCGAGGTAGGCATGCGGGCAGATCCTCAAGATGCAATTACCCAGTGCAGCCCTGAAAATGCAAAACTTTCCGATAAACGTACCTCCAGCGGCTCTCATACTTCTGCCTAAAAACGGAAAAGATTGGTTTGATTAAAAACTTTGTCATTAACCCTCGCGTTCCGGTGGCCGTGTCACTTGAGACCCCGCAGATTTACAACGATAACGCCTATGATGTAAGTAAATGATCGCATTAGTTGAAAAAAAATTGGTTATAATATTGAGAATATTAATTTTTTGATCGATATTTATGAAGATTTCTTTTCATCACTTAGCAAGTATTACGTACTCTAGGAACTGTGAACCTTTTTTCGTATTCATCCTGACAGAGTTTGGCAAATTAAATAAAATTAACATCTGATTACATATTACCGTTGTGTATTCAAATGTAATAGCTCATTTAATTATAAATTATTTTTTACCATCGTCAATTGTTAATTTATAATTTAAATTAAAGTGATTTCAGTGAAATATATAATTTCTTATAGGTGGCAACTTACGATCGAATATTTCTAAATATAATGGACTTATTTAATAATTTGATTTTTTAGTGCAATAGTGGTGTAGGTTGTACTTCTGAGTTCTCGAGAAAAAAGTTTTTGTGAAATATTCTGGAATTAATTGAATACTAATATTACAATAGTTAATATTAATCATTAATATTAATTAATAGTATTAATAAAATTGTATAATATTAATATTTGATGTTATTAATAAAATAATAATATTAGTATTTAATAAGTCCAAGAACATTTCACAAAAACTTCTTCTTCTCGTGAACTCAGAAATACTATTTAAACCACCATTATTCCCAGCTACACAATAATATATACTAACTAGCAATCAAAGTCTTCACCTCACTCATTAGTTTCAACCCTTTAGGAACGAACGTCATATTGACGACATCTGGTTCTGATATTTAGAATAGAAAGTTGCAAACAAATAATCTACTTCTTTCAACAACAACAGATTGATACACATGTTTCATTCTTGCCAGCATTCAAAAGTTTAACGAATACCTAAGTAATACCTAATACAGTTAACATTATTACCAATTACTATTAAATACTATTAATAACAGCTAACACAGTTTTTGTCACGAAGGTTTCAAATGCTTCAAAAAATCTCCGCCCGCAAAGGGTTAACTTCTTGCACTGAAACGACATACCACGCCGTAGTATGTCTGTTCCAAAAACTCCAATGACTTCTTAAACATGTCGATAGTCTTGTCGCATTACAAATACTAAACAGCTTCGAAACGTATAGCTCTATACAAAATTATTAATAAACAACATTAGTCTACACATCGGCGTAAAATAGGTAGCAAAGATTTTCGCGCAAGACTGCCAAATCTCTGAATTAATCTCGAGCGCAAAAGGTTCATATGCAATCGAATTACGTTTCGTCAACTGTACAACCTATAAAAAAAGCGAACTTTTATGTGGGTCACCGGTAACCCGACCACCGGCCTCCGCGGCCCGTGTTCGGAGGGTTAACTTCATTGTATACTGAAGAACGCCACGGCTATCGGTTTATACGCGTTCGAAACATCGCGATCTAGTCGACAGACGTGAACAGGGCTTCAGGAAGCTGGTTCGAATGTTTATACTTACTCTCCCTTGTTTGGATGATGTCGTACAACGTGTATGATTCGACCAGGCGGGTAGAGGGGTCTATGCAACGTCAACGCGATACTAGAGTCGCTCGGCACAACGGTCTGCGAACGGGCTAAATCTTTGTCCCTCTGATACTCGCTGATGCATCCGCCGGCCTCTAAATTTGCGGCCGAGGTGGGGGTGGAACCGCAACCGCAACACATCACCGAGCACGCTATCGTTTTCCACTGTAACGAATGTCGCGATTGATACGCGGGCTTAAAACCGACTCTTGCGTTCCGGCACGGTGTGGATTCGTGCGGCTCACGCTGTTCCATGGCGTGTATTGTTCCGTCGAAAGGCGATGTTAAAATGACGGAAGTTTCGTAGGATATTAAATTTTCTTTTATGACGCAGATGCTGAAGTTATCTTATACGCGAGGCATTCTTTTTTTACACTTCTTTGAAACTGTCTTAATAATTTAACGGTATAGAAGAGTGACAATAATTCGATATTTATTATTAGACCGCCAATTTTTATGGTAAATTAACATTTTTGAGAATGTAATTAAAGAAATGGAATTACTCTGGGAAATGGTTGTTCTTAACAAATGCTATAAACAACACAGCGCTTTAGATGTTTTATGTTTTTTCTTATTGTATGCATCCAGGGCAATTTTGAACTTACATACTGTCAACGAAACATTTTACACATTGTAAACAGAAATACGCTAGGAAAGTATTTCACATTGTCTAGGTTTGACAGTTTTTAGAAGTTAGAGTTTTTTCAAAGTGTTTCCAAAGATAGAAACAGATGATCTTGAACACTATGAGTTTTAAGGAATAAAAAATACAATATTTATTAATTAATTTTTTACTGATCGATCAAAGTTTAATCTAAAATTATCCTTATTAATTTACCATTATATCTTTTATATACTTTGAAAAATTGTATAAAAAGTTTCAGTTTCGATCACTTGGAACAGTATAAAGTAGATTGTCAAATAATCTCAAGATCTTTAATTTCATAAAATAACTAAACCTCGCATGTTTCCGTGCGGCATAAAATGTTGCCGAGTACCAGCAATACATGGAACTGTTTAACTAATACGTCGTATATTTCTGCTGGATAAGAAATTGGCGGTGTTTCTAGGACGTTCTACTTTTTCACATCAAGAAATACGAACCTTGGGATCGACGCTCCTTTTTATGGCGTTGATAAGATCGGCCCTCAAGCTTTCCATTTGCCGTAGCCCTATCCTGGGCACAACGTCTTTTCCAACCACTACGGATGTAATAAATTCTTGCGTGTACTGCTGTGCGGGCATGCTCAACAGACCGCCCGGTGGAGCAAACGAAAAGCACACTAGGTCTGGGTAGTCCTGTTTCAGCAATATCGCCAGGATAGCTGCTGTGCCCGCTCCTAAGGAATGGCCAACCAGTGCCAGGCCGAATTGATCGGTTCCCCTCGAGGGATCCTGGAACAGGAATTCAAACGATTCCTAGCCAAAAGATTCAATGATTCTGTATTAAGTGAATTTCGGAAGGAAATTCCGTCTTGCGAATATTTCCTGTTTTCGGTAACACCATTCATGGATCTTACAAGGGAACCTTTTCAACCAGCACATGCCGATTTTCATGAAACTTACGTGAGACGTAGTTCTCAAGAAAATATTTGACATGTACTTTTTCTATCGGCCAACATCTACTTTGAAGGAGTGAGAACACCTCTTGTACTTGAGGGTTGGAAATATATATTTCTTTAGAATATCTCTGAAAGCAGGGAGTGTAGAAAAAAAAATGTGTCAAACATTTTCTTGAGAATTATGTCTCACGTGAGTTTCATCGAAATTATTCACATTATTTACTAATTTCTGTAAAACTGTACATATATTTTTATGTTTAATAATTTCCGAAAGTAGGTTCAAGTGGGACTGTTTTCAGGGGATTCCTCCGCTTTTCAAGGTAACTATCATTAAAACTCTTTTGTCTTTTGTTAACGATATACAGAAGTAATAAGAAGTAATTTGAATGCAACTGAGAATCAATTAAAAATCAGCTGAGAATTTAATAGTCGCTTATAGTCCAGTTAAGCGCCCATTTCAGCGACAGTGAATGTTGGCGAGGACATTCCAAAGACGATAAGGTTCTCGCGCCGTTGAACATTCCGCTGTATGTAGGCCATCTTATTGCGAGCACGCCGACAGTCGTAAATATGAAACAACTCGGAAATTTACACGATAAACTTAACATAAACGTTCTTGGATGATTTAAGGCGAATTTCACCGAGCTGGAACTCGGCCCCAAGGAACCGAGCTTTATTTTTCAGACATGTCGTTCGTGACTGAAAAACACGGGTGCAAAGGTGTCAACGTTAACCTTTTGCACTCCAGAAGTTTCTCACTAGAAATGCTCAACGTTTCCTGATGAGATGTGGACGATATTTTGTGAAAATAACTGAACGAGAAATCGCACATACATTAACGCTAGAACTACAGATTATTTATTCTAGTTGATATGTAACATTTATAAGGATTGTAACAATACAGTTCTTTCCAATTTCTTCAGATATTCATTATAATACTTAAGCGAAACTATTTACTTATATTAAAAATCGTTTCGGATATTGAAATATAAATAATTTTAAGTTTGATTCTAAAATATCAATAATTGCGAAATAAGAAAACTAAAACCCGTCGTTTTGACAGATTGTGCTTAAGCTTTTTTTAATATTAATATTAAATATTGAATTTTATAATATAATTTTATTTAATTTAATTCATAATCTTGTCCTATCAAATTATTATAAGTGGCGACTGAGAGGCGACTCTAAAGTGCACAGGGTTAAGTATAATTATTCCATTCAGTAAGTGAACCTGCGAGTGATTTCCATCTAACCCTTTGCACTCTGAGTTTTCATTAAATTCCCTTTTCAACAACTCTAATTTTAGTTGAAAATTGATTAACTTATTGATAATTTCAATCATTTTATGAATATCGCCACGTGCGCAAAAACGTAAATTACAATACGTTTAATACGATTGATATGTAATCCTTATAAAAATTCCAGCAACAGATTATTTTCAGTTACTTCGGACATTTATTATACATAGTATTCAAGCGAAAATATTTATTTTTAAGATCATTTCTAATATTCAATACTTCCAAGATATCAATACTTGCGAAACAAAAAAAAACCGGGATCAGACATTTTGACTGGCACGATAGTTCTAGTGTTAATCTGTTAACTGTGGTATTTATTTTGAAAAATCTTTTGTTTTGCGCACAATAAAATCAAAAAATGATATTTTAATGAAAAACCAAAGCGAAACGAAGAAGAATGACATGTTTACCTGGAAAAATAAAGAATTAGTATAATTTCAAGCTTTAAGATGACGTGTACATTTGTCAAACGCAATTAACTGGTTAAACGAATGCAACGACTCGTGGAAAACGGTACCTTGGCCAAAGCGCGGGATATGATTCCTTCCTCGAGCAGCTTTTTACGGATATATTCGGCGGCTTGAACCATCCCCTTGTGACCCAGCCAATCCTCCCTTGGCGGTGACAATGGTAACACTTCACCCTCTGCGTTCAGATCCGTTAGCACGTCCTTCATGCTAAGGGTGCCTCGTATACTCACGACCACCTTAAAAACCAGACCGGAGAGGGAACACGAGATTGGTAATTAAACATTCCAGCTTAAGCTCGCTCTAGTTCGGAGTGAAAGCGATCGTTAGGAAGTGCGTTATTAGGCGGGTTAATTTTCTCGTCTGACTGGTTTTAATAATCGAAGAAGAACTCTGCTCATTGAAGAGTGTAAGGACTGCCGTGTTCAAGACCGCTCACGTGAAATTTAATAATCTGTTTTTGATGAAACTATTGTTTCATCAAATTAATATAGAATCAATAGGTTAATATTCAAATTAATAAAGAATTTTTAATGGAGTCTGCGACGAAATATAGCACACCGTGTAAATATTTTTTTTAATTTTGAAAGCGACAGATTGTATTGCTTTCGGTATTTGTAGTGTTTAGTAAGAAAAACAAAATAATGTAAATTGATTAATTTAAGGAATTTAATTATTAATTAATTGGAAATTATTTAGATTGGAGAATATTTGGAAATTAATGCATAAATAATACATATTGCTTGTCCAATATTTAACAAGCATAGAAAAATATTATTTTATTATGATATAGATTCGCTTTTAATTTATTTAATTTATACTGAATATCCTAACAGAAATATTAATCATTTTTTAACAAATTTTCGGTTTATGAGTCTTTAGTTTTTCAGTACCCTTCCCTTGGCAAGTAATAGATCTTGCGAATTGTGCTAATAATTATCAATGATATTCAAGCTTCTAATAATGCTGGCCATCTTTAAATTTTCATATTTTTCTGATTAAAGTACTTTTTTACAGACTTTGATGCGTGTCATGTTGAAAAATAATATTTATGTTTGCAATTTAATATATGTATTATGCTTCATATGTTATATACTGTAGTTTACACTGATTTGTTAATAAATTTTTTTTTTAATAGTTATTTATACTTGAATTTAATTGTTAATAATAAAATATATAATACCTAGTACATCACTTAAGAGAAACTTTGAAGCTGTGCTATCATTCTGTCGCAGCAGTGTTTGCTATTACCTATATTTTTCATTGCAAATTAAATCAACTAACAGAATAGAAGTGATTATTCTGAACACAAGCAGTCACACAAAAGATAAACTACAATTTATAAGATTAAACAAGAATGGGAAATGAGAAAATGCTTCGCTAATTAAGAAATTAAACATTAGGTTCATCGAAAAGTTTGGTTCGTTGAGAAAACGACCTATTAATTAATGTTCCGCGTAAATCCATTGTTACAATACTCTTTGCTTTTAATTCTTCTCGAATAACATCATTTGCGGTATTGGTTTTTCGGTACGAGGTTCGTCCTCAAAATTAAATTTTCAGTTGTTCTCACAGAAGATTTTTTCATCCGACACTTTTACAAAATAATAACATCGAAAAATTTTTTCTTCTGAAACAGTTTTTACTGCAGCATCATATCACATTTTTATAACTCATATTACAACATTTGAAAGAAATATATGCTTGAAGAATCTGAAGGTAAAATTCAGCAACAAACCTTCGCGATCAACCTAATATTATAAGAATTTCATGTTTACTTCATTATACATTAATATATGGGAGTCTACAGTACTCCAGTGATTCTTGCTTTTATTAAGAATAGAATACGAATGGAATAAATATTCATATTAAACTGTAAATTTTTATGAAAGTTCCTGCTTCTGCAAAGAAATCGCGAGAAAAATAAACATGCAAAAATATTGCAAATTTGTATTCATTTCCATTGAACTTTATATTATACTGTTCTCTAAGAACGTTTATCAGTTATTAATCTAAAAAAATTTTAAAGACGATAATGAACCTAATAGTGAACGCTGCCACTACATACTCCATAAAAAAAATATTTTTAATATAATTTTTTACCAAATTTTCACAAAAATCAACACACATCACTTCACTAATTATATTATTCTTCTTCCACTAAAGGTAATATCTTCCATTCAAAAGTTGCAATATTTACGTAAAAGTTATGTCTATTCCGAAAATCTTGTATTATTATTCATACAACTAGTATATTAATATACAATAAGTTATTATGTATTAAGTATTATTAAATAATAACTAATGTGTCCAAATGTTGGTGGTCACTAATGGTTTTACTGTTAATGTGATCACCTTACAATAAACTCAAATATAAAAAAAAATATCTATATGATTTATAAATTATTGACAGCAAGAATCACCGTTGTATTGGGTTAAACAGAAAGTTCTGTTTGCACAGTTCTTACGAATTTCTGGAATTTTTTCAAGAATTTCATCCCTTTTCAGGTATCTTTTGTTTCTAGTTATGTTTTTGATACGTAAGAAAATGAGTTATTGTACTTCAAGCTAAGAAATAAATTATTTTTTTATAAAATAATTATTAAATTATCCGTTTTTCAGTAATTGTTAAATTATCCTTTTTTAAATAACGAATAAATTGCTATTCTTTAAATAATTATTCCATTTTTTAGAAATAATTCTTTAATTCTTTTTCATAACTTACTTTTTGTTAAAACAAACTCACAAAACTTTCTGATACACCAAATAACTTTTTTCCAATTAGACAATTATGCAGACACGCGAGTCCCACGCACACGGGTAAGTCGAAATCGCGTATGATCTTCATATCGAGCGTTCGATGAAAAATTCATAGAGCGACCGGTTTAACGAGATCCATTTAGTTCCCAATTAAATTCCCGAAATACGGCGCAAGTGTACGGCAAGAATCGCTTTGATGCTTCGTGCGGTCGAAGATTCGGAATCAATTAACGCGATCGTGCGATCGACGGTACGCGAACGAGCGCCAGTGAAGGATGTTATGGTAAATTGTTTTGCGATCCCCTCGTTCTTTTCATTCTTCTCATGTAGTGAAAACATTTATGATATCGGTTTCGGTTCATAAAACAGTTAGCACGAGTAGAGAGTGGACTCTTGTGCAAAACGAAAATTCCTCGAAGTAATTTAACACTATTTTTATCGAGGTGTGAAAAATTCTTTTCTGAGTTTAATCAGTTTCCTCAATTGAGTTTTTAACTTTTCTCATAAAAGTGATAAAATTATTTTAGCGGTACATGTTTCTATTGTATTATATTAAATTATTTATTAGATTTCATTAAATTGATTCAATTAATAGATTTTATCAAATTATTTCTTGGTAAAAATAGGTACACACGAAATATAGCGATATAAATAGTGTAAAAGAAACAAGGATTAAATAGGAACTGATTTCTTTACTTAACAATTTTAGTATAGTTAAAAATAAAATGACAGCATCCTTATCTCCTTGCTGTATACTATCGAGTCAGACTGATGAGGAAGTTCTCAAATGGAAGTTACAAAAATGAAATGTCACTCAATTATTTTGGGTTAAAATTAAATACTATTTTTCTATCATTATTTTCCAATGTTCTGAATCAAAGGGGAATACACATGAATTGGTATATTTCTTTATTTTCTGGTAAATTATTAGTTTGCAGTTATCAAAGAAATCATGGGACAAGGGGTTGAAATACATACAAATACATACAACCCTTGTTACAAGAATCGAAAAAATATCCACAGCGGTTATGGATGTATCGGTTCTGACTCGTAACGATTTCGGGTTCGGCTCTCCGATATTATATCAGTTCTATATTGATTTCATAACTTTTGTCTTTCCGTTTTACATAGGCTTTATGTTCTACAATTGTTATTTCCGATCCTGTATCGATCATTAGTAAACCAGTGATTTTTATTCATTTATGGAAAGTTTGGAAGTGTATAAATATAAGAAATGCACATGACGCAAAGAAACATATAAAATATCCAAAGTGAAGTGATTTATACAATGTTTGTTTAGAACAACCAATTTCTATCGTATTTATATATTTGTAATTATATTTTTTAAAATGTTAATTTGCATAGAGATCCGCAGTCCAGTCGTTACCTGCAGTGTAGAACCGAATCATATCCGATACAGAATCGAAAATTACAGCTATGAAACTGATACAATATTGGTTTCAAAAAACCAAAATCGAAACTGATATGGGTCAAAACCAACGCATCCGTTATGAATATTCTTTCGGTTTTCATAACTGTTTCAGTTAGAATTGATATACAGAGTGTTGAAAAATTATGTCTTATAAATAAAAGGGCGTGTAGAGCTCATTAAACTGATAAGGGAAGTTACGGAGCCCGGAAATTTAACAAATTATGAAACTTTGTGGAAGTAGAATAAGTCAGGCCTAATAAATTGCAATTTTTTTCATGCCGAGTTTCACTTCGAAGGGGTGAAACCACCCTTTGAAAAAATACAAATTTTTCTTTTCCGTGAATTACCTCCGGAATGATAAAAGAGCGATAAAAAGTTTAAACAAAAGACACCCTGTTCTTCCACTTCTACAATATTGCAAAATAAAGTTTGAACTTTTTGAAAAATTTTATTTTGCAATTTTGTAGACGTGGAAGAACAATGTATTTTTTGTTTAAACTATTTTTGACTATCTCTTACCTGTCATCCAGATAATCCACGAGAAAGAAAAATTTACATTTTTTCAAGAGGTAGTTTCGTTCCTTCAAAATGCAATTCGGGCGAAAAAGGTTGCAATGTATTAGACTTGACTTACTCTACTTACACGCAAAGTTTCATAATTTGTTGAATTTCCAGGTTCGATAACTTTCCTTGTGAGTAAAAAAATCCTAGTGGACATAAGAAATCTCCGTGGCGTCCAAAACAAAGATAGTCTTTATTTTGAAAGACACCGAAATTGAAAGTACGAAATTATCTGAAAAACTATAAATGATACGAACAAATATATTAACACTAAATGTTTGAACACTTTGTGTATACCTATTCCTACCAGTAATCAATCAAATAATTTATTATAAAATAAGGGTAAATAATTTTTTCTTGTCGGAACCAGAAACAAAAGGAAAGACAAAAATTGAAAATCTAATTAACCGTAGAATATAGGAATTGTTATGAAATTAAACAAACGAAGAAAAACGCAGAATTTTAAATCATATTTTAAAACCGGTCATCTAACCCATCGCGGCAGGTTTAGTTAAACAAAAGTTAAACAAAAGAGTGAACTGCTACATATCATGGTGGGAGGTGTTCGACCGTGAAACGTCCTGCAACAGCCAAGTTAGAATTCTTTACACTAGAACAACCGAGCGTTTAATACGATTAATATGTAATCCTTATAGAAATGGTAACAATAGATTCTTTCAATTTCTTCGTATATTGATCACAGTATTCAAGTGAAACTATTTACTTTTTAAATCATTTCGGATATTTAACGTTTCCAAGATAATTGTAGATAATTATTAATTACATTTCAAAATAAACATGAATTTAAGATAATTGCGAAATAAACCAATTATTATGATGCTTCTAGCGTTAACTAACAAAATTGAGACACCCTGTGTAAGAGTTCGAAACAGTTATTCTCGGAAGCCGAATCTTTTCCAGTCCCTGAAACTTCTTTTCGTCTGTGGGCGCGGATTTCCTCTCGGTCGTCGTTCGCGGTACCGTCGAGTCGCGCGGTTGCATGCGAATCGATAAAGGAACGCGGAGAAACCTTTTTCCTCGTGAAATCGAGCGCGACGAAGAACGGCGTCTCACCGACGTCGACGTGGAAAGTCGCGTAAATGACCTCCACCTCGGCGACGTCGACCATCTTCCTCAGCGCGACGTAATTGCACTGGCAACAATTGTCCTCGACCACGGTCGCGTCGTCCTGGTGCCGGCCGCACGGGAAACAGCCGCATCGTAATCTGCGGGACAAGATTCCAGCACCGTTATCCGGCGAACGATTCGTCTCCCCGAGAAATTCGGGGAGTCCCCTCGCTGCCAATCATTTCGGGCATCTCGACTATCCACCTTCGAATCACGGGTTCAACGTACAGGATTCTAAATTAATCTTAGCGTCTGCGTTTCCGCCGTTATGCCTGTTATCTCGACCATCATATGCCTGTGCTTTCTTACTTTTGTTACTTTTGTATTGTTCGTGATCCTATGTTGAGGGTGACACAATATTTGCTCCCTTTGTATGCAGTGGTTTCGATATTGTATTTAAAATGTCAACTGGAAGGTGACTTCTGAGTGCAAAGGGTTAATTTTATTACTACAGACAGATGTTTTGTTAATTTTTTCTGGAATTGTTTGTAATGTCTTGATTGTACATGTGAGTACTATTTTGATGCTTCCATAGGGTTTCTTTTAAAGAAATTAATGGAGTGATATGATAAATTATCGTTGAGTTATGTGACGTGGAGGCAAGTTTTAAAGTGAAAAACTGGAAACACTTCCGTGTTCATTCATTAATTATTTGGTGATCATATTTTTTGTTACTTTAATTATAAAGTCATGATGGTTTGTTTTGTCAGTTGTTTAATGATGTTTAGAACGATTCTTTTTGAAAATATAAAAAAATCTCATATTATCCGAGTCAGAAATGAGAAATTTTTAATTATTATAAGGATAACTAGTATACATTAGTTACATAATTTTTGTATAGAAATGATGCATAACTGTAATAAAATCACTGCAGCGTATTTTGTCTGATATTTAAATATTAAACAATTGTAAATACACAAATATACACAGGCACTTTATCGTACATATCAAATTCAGTCTCTTCATAGTAAAAGTGAAATGAAAATAATTTTACACGAGAAAAACCAATTAATATTACGGCATAACGTTCCATCTATCTGTAGAGTTTCGTTTCCGAGAAAATCGAACACGGAAATTTATCGAGCACGCGTGCATCTGAATTTATCTGACTAATGTGTCTGTCCATGACTCACTGTTTCTACTTGAAATATATGTAGTATACTGGCAAAACGTTGCGGGACATTAGTCACTTTTTATTGGTCTTACTATTTTCAGAGGAAATTGTTAGGAAAAATAAATAATATACTTTTATTGCCTATATATTTGTGAGTATTAATGCAAGATAAAAACAATTATTAATAAAATAGTAGCGTGAAAAAAAATAATAAATGGTATTGAAACAAAAAATATGATGCATTATATGAAATAATACTATTCCATATGTTTTTGGTGGCTTTTAAATATAAAATCTATTTTTAGATTTTTTTTCACGAATAATACCATAAACTATGAATTGAAAAAAATTCATTTTAATTTCCAATTTATAGATAGATTTAAAACTTATATTTATCGTTAACATGATCTCTACGAAAATATTTGTAACAAATATGATTGGAATGGAATGGAAAGTTCAAATGTCTACTATAAATTGAACCAAATTTTAAGTCATAAGCAATCAAATATATGTTTTCTAAAATTACTTTATAACGTTCTGCTAAAAAATCAAAACACTTTTTACAAAATTTAATATAAAAAACCTTAGTAAACAAAAACTTCTGCTTTGGTTTAATAATACTTCTGAAATGATATTATTAAATTGGTTTAGTGGACTTGCGTTAACATATTATTTTAGAAAATTTAATATGGTCACCTTGTTAACCACGCGCTAAATGCCACCTATCACATAATAAACTGATCGACACTTCCGAACAATCAACAGGAACCACCTGCGGAATTGATTTCGCTGCACTGATATTTACATGCACATTTATTGACATCCGTGAAAAGTAAGAAAATGAACCCGTGATTGAAGGGATGAGCTGAATAATATTGAAAAATATTAATTATGATTAAAATGTATTTATTAATCCTAAAAAGACGTACTGATTGAACAAAATTATTTGGAATAGCTTGTAATAGCTTTAATAAACTGTAAATAAATCTTCAACATAAATTTTAACGGCATAAGCGACGATAAATAATATTTTGACATACTTTATATTACATGCATAATACATATTTAATAATAATTCTACTTTCATCTTTTTAGGGTTAAAGGAAGCATTTCGTGTAACAGGATAAATCGAATTTTTTATTTGTGCAATAATATTTAAACATGTTAAGACATTTCATACGTTTTAGAAGGAAATTTGAAAAATTAATGGGAATACCATATGATTCTATAAATAACCACTCACATTTTTTTCTATTGATTATCATAACTTTAAACACGTTTTTTTAAATTCAATTTTTTTTTCTTCATTTTTATATCTACAGAAATGTCTTTTTCATAACTTTGCATTGTTTTCTCCAAAAATAGGTGGAAAAATACGAAATTCTATGAAAAAATAAAAACATTTTGAATTTTTAGTTTCGAACGAATACAAGTGACGCTACATTGCATGCCAACGTTCAGAACGTACAGTTTTATTTCTACGATAAATACATTTTTGCGATGAAAAAAATTTTTGTTGTCATCCGCATTGAAATACGATAAGCTGTTTTCAAAATGTCAAAGAAATATATCGTATAGTTTCCCACAGAGCAAATTTCAAACAATCACTCAATTTTTATTCCGTTACACAAAGTGCCTCAAGGGGTCAGTGTGGCCAGAAAATCGATTTTCTATATTTTTTCCAATACGAACCTTCAAGGATACATGGTTAAATTTTTCTAACGGAATTCGAAAATTATTTTCTCAGCATTTTAAATTACTTCAAAAGTTTGATGTTTTTTAAATTATATAATTAAAATTCTATATTAAAAATTCTAAATTTTTATCATCAAAATATCACAAAAAAGCTAATATTTCAATATGTACAACATAAATAGTTGTATTAATTTTCAATATTTTACTAAAGATTGCAGAAACTTTAGCAGCACTCATTTAGATAAAAAATCTACTTTTTTTTGCACAATTCAGTTTGTAATAAAAGATTACCACCTATAACGAAATGCAATTTTTGAAACACCCCTTATTCAGTACAAAATAATTTACTAAAAATACATACTCAAAGTTATCTCATAAATTCTCTGCTGTAGTGTAACTATGCAATGAACAAACCAAAAAAGAATTGAAGTTATAATTCCATTTCTTTGCAAAAAAAATAAGAAACAACGGAAAGAAAAGAAATGATAAATGTTACCGACTTTCAGTGGTATTAGACTAGAATGACCCCTTAATCCCAATAAAGATCACAGATTACGCTTCATGAATATTCTCAGCGTCTAGCAGGATCGCGTTGAAAGTAACGGCGGTCGTTATTAACACGTTGACTGCCACCGTGGTCACCGATAGCCGATGCGTTCAAATTACTTAAAAGCAGTTGCAACATGAAAGATGACTGATGAGAATAAAAATATTTAATGATGTAAGTAACTAAATAATAGTGTAACATACTCCGTGTTGTTCACGAGAAGAGCCCCTTGATAACTCTGGAAAAAAAGGGTTGACAAAAAATTTGGTAGAATCATCTTAAAGCTCTCCTTGAATCATGTTATTTTAACTAAGAAAATGTCCAATCGAACCGTTAGCAGCAGACTAATCAAAGCTGATTACGCTTCGTGGTCCACCCTGTATGTCTTTGCTACGAAAGAATAAGTATCATACGAAACAATCAAAATTCTTGTGGCAGTTAACGCGTCAAATGACGGAAAGTCAATCATTCTGTCGGCAAACGGCACGAGACACCGGTGAAAATCGATGGGAACGGTGTCGCCGTGACGACACACGGTACTTATGCACATGGTTACATATGCATGCATGCGGACGCGATCCTGAACGACGACGATGCGACGTTACCTTGCGCACAGCTGACAGAGGCCGGACGAGTGATTAACGAGGAACATGGGCCAGCCATAAGCAGCCAGAGCGAAGTGCATGTAATGAATGGCAGACTGAAAATGGCCCAGATCACCGTCCTCGGTCAAGGACAGGAATTTCGTGCGGGGAGTAACTGGCACGCCGGACAGAAACTCGTACGTGTCGTTTTTCCGTTGCTTCACGATCAGCTCGCGCTCGATTTTCTGGAACTTCCTCAACAGCACCAGGCCGGCGACCACGTCTGATGGCACCACGTCAAGGTCGCGGAAGAAATCGCTCAGCAACCTCGCGATGTCAGCGAACGAGTTCTGCGAATTACGAAATTATCCTTCTGACAAATTCATCGTTGAAAGTGTTGACCGCCATATTGTTACTATACGTCTCTCACGTTAGCCCTATCGCTCATCAAATTAAAAGTGGACAGGAGCAAGAGGTTTCTTCCACATGCTCGGGCTGCTTCGCCTTTCGACGCATGGCCACTATTGGTGAGCAGCAATAACAAAAGATGGAAGCGAGGCCGATTGCGATGAAGTGAGACGTACTTACTGTCCACAGACCACGTCTCTTCAGATGTCTTCAGTTTTGAACCAAAGAGAACTTGCCGCAAGGGCGGCAAAGAGGCACGTCCACTCGCCATAGACGTTGACGCCTTGGTTTCGACCGCTTTTGTTATTGGTTGATTCGCATAAACGAAGATCGCAAATGAAACAAAATACGATAAAGCGAGATATAACGATTGGAAATGAATATGGGCGTCGATTCGATCATGCGTCGAAACGCGAAGCAGTCTGAGCATCGTAAGTGGAAGAATTCCCTTGCCTCTGTGCAGTTTTAGCTTGGTGACTGATGGAGCTAACGTGAAAGGCGATTAGTAGACAAGTGTATATGAATCGATGTATATCGAGATATTTAGTATATTGTATTTTCTTTGTTGTTTGGGACACTACTTTGGTATTATGTTACATTCATATTTTACATGTCTTGCAGTTTGAGCAACCCATTTGGTCCCACTATTTCTTTTAATAAGTCTCCGTGGCTACAATATTTTATTAAGTAAAACATATCACCTCGAGAATATATAAATAATGACCAAGAAAAAGATCTCTATTATATAATATAATATTAATTGATAATATTAAATAGTGAATGTGATTTGCTCTTCGATGCAGAAAATATGAAACATTGAAAGCTGCAAATGTACAACACTGGTAGCGAATGTGTTAAATTGCGATTTGTGTTCAATAAAAGTGTAATTTATTAAAAACTCAAAACGTTATGCGCCTAGGTCGTTTCTATTGTGTAGTAATTAAAGACCCAATATATACAATATGTTAGACTCGTGAGGAAGATCTCAAATTGAAATTAACAGAAATAAAGAAATCTCGATTTTCATGAGTTCAAATGAAATATTGTGTCTCTGTTACCAATTGTTACATTTTAAAGTGAACGTAAATGTGGATGAATATGGATATTTGATTCCAGTAAATTATTAATGACAAAGCAATTCTTGAGAGTGTAGTTATGAAATAAATTTCAGGTTAAGAGGTTAAGCAAATTCAGAAAACACGGTATTTATATAGATTTAACACCAGATTTAAGGAAAATTGTCGGATACTATATTTGATAAAAATTATTTGATAAAACTTTATATCAATTTTGTTGGATGCAATTATAGGGATACGTATGTTAATTATATTATTTAACACTAGAACTGCCGAGCATTTAATACGATTAATGTGTAATCCCTATAAAAATTCTAACAATAAATTACTTTCAGTATCTTCAAACATTCATTATAGTATTCAAGTGAAACTATTTATTTTCAAGATCATTTCAAATATTCAATGCTTTTAAGATAATAATTGCGAAACAAACAATTCGAAACCAGTCATTGTGACTTGTGGTAGTTTTAGTGTTAATATATAAGTAATTATTTTATTATACTAATGCTCAGTAGATAATATTCATCTGAAAAGATTTTGGCGCCAGTTATACAGTTAACCAGATAAGTCAATGAATGCGTTAAATTTAAACCCAGATCACGTTGTTACGTGAAAGGTAGCTTCGTCAGTTCTGATGGATACTTACTCGACTCCTGTCAGAATTACCCATGCAACAGAACAACACCCTGCACCTGTTGTCCCAGCTATCCTGGTACGCGCGTATCACTTTTCTGGAACAAGGAATTTTCAGTTATTTTTAAGTGGTCGTTTTTAACCCCTTGCTCTACAATATCGTGTCAGCTTATAACGAAGATTTCAAGTAGCATTTGACAAGTATAAATGTCACTTAATTTCTTTAAGTCAATATTGAATATTATTTTTCTATTATTAACCCTCAGCAGACGAGTTTGTTAAACTTTTAAAAACATTTTTCACGAAAAAGCTGAGTTATGCATCGAAGTCGTGAATACTAGAAAAACGGAAACTACATATCAATCTCTCGCTAATGGAATAATTACATTATTTATTTGCAGCTTCCGAATTTAAATACCAAAGCTCGAAGTTTCCACTATGATGGCATTCGACCGCACAGGGTTAATTGTAATACTTCTGAATAAACGTGGAGTTTTTTTCTTCTTTTAATAATAGCAATATACAACTGTTATGGATAGGCTTAATTTTTTATTGTTAGGAGTTCAGTAAAAATCTGGAAATATTTTGAGATACTTATTATAGTCCCTATTTTAACACACAAATGATATTTTACCCAAATTTTCCTTTCATTTTGCAATAGAAATTAAAAATTGTGGTGAAGTTATGAAGAAATAAGATTTTCAGCAGACCTTCCATGGTCCATATTGCCGGCAGAGTGTTAAAAATACAGTGCTTGATAGTATTTCCATTGATTCAAATAAGTATTTGAGATTATTAGATAAATAAGTTTCGTTTATTTCGATAATGTATCCTCCTTTGTTCAAATAATTGATTTTTCTATCCGAATATATTATTCTTGATCTTTATAGATTTATGTCAATAATGCATTTCTTTTGTTTAAATAAACTATTTCTCATCTTTATTTAGTTAGTAAAAAATTAATTATTCGAATGTTTTTTTTATTCCCTATTTTATGAGACAAGTTGAAAATGATATCGCATATTTTCTGTCATATTTTTTTTGTACTACAAATAATGTCGGATGTTTATAGTGAGAATATTCAGATCATTACTTAATGGATACTTTAATTATTAGTTATGGACTGTCGCATTCCGGAGGTGCAATATTAATATCGATTGTGTCACGTTCCTGTAGATATGCTATTTACTTGATGCGTTTCGCCAGAAATTTTAATTAGAAATACCCATAACGCTTGAAATTTTTGCCGACCCCAATAACACCTCATAAATAATAAAATGAACAATGCGAGAGATACAGCAGTCAATTAAAATTTCTATAAAATTCATCATCATAATCTTTTAATCTTTTGTCAGACGAAGTATCAAAAACAGAAATTTTTGTTCCCAGTATATTAGAATATAACCACATTTTAATTTACAAATTTTTTAATATATAATTATTCAAGTATTTAAATACGCTAACCTGAATAACTGTTTAAATAAAAATACAGTTTGACAAATTATTATTACCAAACGATTTAATTTAAATCTTTTATTCACAAAACATTAAAAGGAAAATAAACAATTGTGGCATAATTATTGTTGCCAATAACAGCAATGGTTCTTGTAAATAACTGTTAACAACAATCGTAAAACTGTTTTGCTTTCCAGGCAATATATTTTTGTATTTAATATATTTATAGTACACACATACATTCGTAAGAAAAAAATTGTATATTGTAGAACCAATTGTATATACACAGAGTGCTCCATTTTAATATATGAATGGAATTATTTCTGAAACTATTCAGTATTAAAAAAATGTCTCAAATGCTATTTTTTATGAGTTTTAGACACAGATAAGTTAATATTTTTTTGAAAAACATAACCTGCTGCATCGGTTGGTGCAAAAAAATTACGTCAATAGTAGTAACCTTCATATGATAATTCCATTTATCATGCTAATGCTTTAAAAAATAGGTTATTAAATTTAATATTATGTTATGAAAGTTTATTTACATGTACATACTGTTTAATTTATAAATGTTATGTTATAAAAATTACATTTCTGTTAAACTTTTCGTGCATCCCAGTTTCGAAGTCGCTGATTTAAGAGATAATTGCATTTATAGATTCAAATAGGACACCGTGTATAAGCGTTTCAACATAAAAACTAATGAATCAATTCTGAGATAACCACTCGTTTCGAACTCGTAATGAGAAGAACAGCTGCGATTCGAATTGAGACAGCAAGTGACGAACATGAGAGTGAAAGTCTCAGTAAGTAGAAGTGGATGGCAATAAGTCAGACCGAGAATGAAAAGAAGGATCCTCGTAACGCTTACCTCTGTCGCCAGTTTCTTTTCCTGCTGCCGCTTCGGTTGTAATGTAATTTACCGCATCTTGATTCCGCCTCCCTCATGCTGCGCTGATATTTCTTCATTTTCACCCACGATCTACCAGCCGCGTCATACGTGCACCACACAGTCACCATCACGAACGCCAGCACGCACCAGTTCGATACGACTAAACCTGCAGCGTGTAAACGTGCACTAGAATCAGATCATTCTTATTCCAACGAAGCTGTTTCTCGTTTTCCGTTCTATTCGCGTGGTATTGAATTTCTTATCAACGCACGATTTAACTGTATATGATTTCCTTATGTATTCAGGCAAGGAAAAATCTTCTACCGCAACCAGAGATATAATAGTAGTTGTGCCGCTTATTGGCTAAATCGATTAATGAATTTTTTAAGATTTTATCATTAAAACGTTTCATTGGTTCTTAACTTTTGATATTTACAATAAACATTAAGGCTGAGTTTAGTACCACGAAATAATAAAAGGTCGTTAGGCCATGTGAAAATTGCGATAATAATAAAAATGACTTCAAGTATATACTATCTTATGCATTTTACATGTTTGTTAAATTGAAGCTGTACCTGTAATAATAAAGTAAAAGACATTCTGCACTGATTATTTGATTTTGCATTTAATGGGAAATTTTCAAAATCAATATATAACTATTGCATTACTTTTCTCTACTTTTGTTTTGTAGAGTTCATCGATTTGCCCAATGAGTGGGGCCCAGCTTCTTTAAATATATAAATAGAAATATAAACTTCAACTATTTTGTACAAGAAATAATTTTAAATGTCTTTTAATTGTTTAACACGTTCGATATCAATGTCACATACACTCCCAAAGAAAAAGATAGCATACGTTTTGGCGTAGGGAAGTTGCAAATGATACATAAAGACTACAGTCTACTAATATGTAAACATAACTTTTATTGACTTTTCTTCAACGAATTCTCTTAGTAAAAATACAAATACCCAAATGAATATAGATAAAATAATAAAACATCTGACAAATATTCCATATAATATAAATTTAAAATGCACAGATATGAAAATGATATAACTGAACTTGTGTTTAATAATGTGTGAGACCTTCGTGGTTATCAATTACTTCTATCATTCGTTTTAGTAAGGATTTATACAATATTTTAATTGAAAATTGTAATAAATTTTTCCATTTCTCTTTAATACAGATTTTTAAATCATTTAAATTTTCAAATTGTCTACCTTCTACGTAGACAGCTTTTAATAATAATCCCCAACAGTTCTCAATTATATTGAGGTTGGGGGAGTACGCCAGCCATTCCAAAACAGAAATTTTCTCCTTTGAAAAATATTCATGAATAATTTTTGCCGTTTGTCTCACAGCATTATCTTGCTGGAACACAAATTTTGTACCTGCAATACATTGTGCATACTTATCAATTTCGTTTTAATTAATCTCAAATAACCTTCATTATTCATTTTTCTTTGTATAAAATTAATATCCGTTTTCCCTTTGTAACGTATGTGTGATAAGGCTGCTGGCCTTTCAGTGCTTTTCCTTTTACCGTAGTTATCCACATATTTTAATACGTTATATACAGCTGTTCTGCTTCGATTAATTTCTTTCGCAATTTCTCTAATCGTTACTTTCCGTTTTCTTAAAATAAGAATTGCGTTTATTTCACTGTCAGACAATTTTTTACCACGACCCATCACGAAATGCGACAGATACCAATATCAAGAAGCACTAAATACTGACTGGACCACTTTAACTTCCTTAAATCTTGCGACATATTGAAGAAAATCTAAATAAACCTTGAGTGTGCTATAATTTTGTCTTTGTCTATTTGTGTGTTTACATTTCTCCTAAGAGAATACCTTGTAAAAATTCCAATATAGGTAGTGTTTATATATTAGTAGAAGGTAGTCTTTATGTGTCATTTGCACCTTTCCCGTACCATAATTATAACGCGAGAAATTAATTTTTTTGGGACTGTATTTGCAACGGTTACACTATACTTTACACCAGTGTTTCTCAAATTGTAGTATATGTACCACTAATGGCATATTACGTTATTTTTAGTGGTATAATTGTTATACAAAATATTTTGAACTTTTTTGTTGAAAAATATTACTTATTTAATGACAAGAACTTGAACCTGACTTATACAATCATAAATCCAATAATAAATCTCTACTATATTTTATTGTAATGTAAAAGTTTCATTTACGAATATAATGACATAATATAAATTTCAAATATTTTACTCTTTGATGTAATGCTTTTATGGTGATTCACATATTTTTTTATTCTTAGTTATGTAGTACAAAATTTAAAAAGTTTGAGAATTCCTGCTTTACAGAAAGAAAATGAAATTAACGCTACGGGTATTATTATTTAAAGTTACAAGATACGACATTATATCCTGACTCAGTGATTCGTTTTAGTTCCATTTGTTCAATATTTTATATAGAAATTTTGTTATATTTAACAAAATATTACAGCTGAGAGAATTGTCAACGGAAGAAATGTCGATAACGAACGCATTAATTGAATTATTGATTTAAGTAATTTCAGATAATTCAATTAACTAATACCCAGAACGATTAATTTGTCTCTTAAATTTGTTCCACTCGATCTCTCAATTCTCGGCCAACAAGTTCCAGCGAGCTCGATATTAAGAAAGTTCGATTCGCGGACACGATTACGTATATCGGAAAACGGAAAGTTTCGGTCGTATAATTAGAACCGTAAAGAATTTCCCGGCCGAGGAAGTCATTGCCGTTTAATGCCACGCGACGACGGAAATGCGAGCGAACAGCTGCCGAGTTTTCCCGCGAAAAACCTCCACTTACCTAACATTACATCCCTGACTTGGTCGACCGGGCAGGATTGGTAGTAGTGCGTTAACCACGTTACACCTGCACACAGCCATCCAGCTTCCACCAGCAACAGAACTGAAATAAAGTTCCACAGAACTCGTAGAGCAACTCGCGTGCAATTTAAAGTTTCGAGATGCTTATGTACACACGGTGACTCATAAAACCGGTCGCGCCGCCGCTCAGTGGGCTGGATCGGCAAAGTAGGTGACATTTTGCCAAAAAGTCAACTTCCTGGAATTATACAACTACTGAATATATTTTTGTTCTGAAATGTCTATAAACCTCGGAAACGAAGAAATTAAAATAATTCAGAAAATATTGTAGTTGTAACGAGCATCATAAGTTAGGCATTTTAAAAGTACTATTTCTCAAAAGAATAATTGCTTCACTTCTACGTGATGCACTTTGAAAGAATCCTAGGATCAAACGAATTGGAATGTATTCAGCATAGTTTTCTTTACAAGATTATGAAAAAATCATTTCCCAACTCGTTCCAACTTAATAGTTTTTATCGTTCAAAGTTGCACGAAAATACTGATTTAACAGTAATTTATACATACTTTGTAAACTGTTTTGGTAAGAATATTATGTGATATTGTTTAAATATCTCACTGTATTATGTGTTTAACATATTTTACATTTATTTCAATTACTTTTTTTGCATTCAAGAGTTAGTACTTCATAATATACATGTACACAGAAACAGTAGAAGTAAAAAATAAATAATTAGTCAACTTTTTTAAGATAATACTGTTTAAACAATTAATTAAAAGTATTTAAAAACATAAAATATATTATAATGATTCTCATTAGATAATAATGACTATTTAATGAGTCTCAGTGCAAATTACATCCCAATACCTTCTATGGTTGAAGAGTTGTAACAAAATGTCACCTATTTTCCCCATCCAGCTCACTGTGCGCCACGTTCTTGCGCCGTTTCGCGCGAAAGCGAATGAGTTCTTTCGTAAGGGAACGCTTATCCAGAATCGACGATAAAAACTTTACAGTTCAAGGGTTGAATACGGTTAAAAGCAATAATTACTTTGTGATTTGTTTCTTGAACGACTTAACACCTTAACGACGGAGCAGTTGGGTTCACAGTTGGACTGTAGGTTTATGTGGAAATTCAATTTTTATTTTATGTTATTTTAAATTCTTCAGTTGAATATCAGTAACGTAGTTTTACGTCATATTTGAGTCTTTTAGGTGAACACCAGTAACGTGGTCTTACGTTGTTTGTAATTTTTTTAGTTGAGTACCAATAACGTAGTCCTACATTATTTTTAATTCTTTTGGCTGAATACCAGTCATACAATTTTACGTCATTTTTCATTTTTTTAGTTGAATATCAGTAAACTACACCATAATTTTTAATTAAATTAATTAATTAAATACCATAAACATTTAAATAGCAGACACTGGAGGTATTCAGGTATAAATTTTAGAAAATTTTATGTGGTCCCAAATGTGTTAAGAATGTAATTAAGAAACCATAAACGATATAAAATGGATATTCTTAACAAATGTTACAAAAAGCACTACACTTTAGATGATTCACACATTTTGTTGTGTATATTCTGTGCAAGTTTACACTTCGAAATTTTCCACAAATGCATAAAAATCTGCATCCAATAACTCAAATTTCGTAGAGCATGTATTAACCAGCTGATTTTTTTCATATTAAATATCTGAAATAATTTGTGGTCTAGTGGGAAATTTTCTTCAAAGTCTGATGAAATGTATGTTTTATAAATTATGTCAATATTTATTTAATGCAAGTATGCATTATTCATAGTAAAATATTTAATATGATCCAATATCGAGTCATCCATTGTTGGAGGGTGAAAAGGTCACCCTATTAAGACAACGTAAAAAATGGGTAAACTGAACAACCGTTTCTAAAGCCTTCAACTTTGTAAACTCGTTACCACTTTTCCACTTGAAAACGTGAAGATAAATCTGGAAGTTTCTACATTTACACTTCGTCAGACAACTTATCTTCTAACCTAACCTTCTGAGCAGTTATTGTAGTTTTATCTTTACTCGTTGATCCTCTGAAATAGATATTCCTGTAGAAGATTCAATATACAAATTCTAGTATTTTATTTGTTATTATTGTTATTGATAAAGCCGCATAATATATCAAAATATATCCTTTTAAAATTTTTCTATTTAATATTTTTATAACAAATTCTTTTCATTTACATTTTTATGAGTACAAACTTCAAATATATACAAGTACTAGATAGACTTTAGACGATAAAAAAGTAAATACATGGATATATGTATGTAGGTATACGTAAACATGTACTTACATATGTATGATTTGTACTGTTCAAAGGATTAAAGATTTCAAGCATCCGTATATTTTCTCGCAAAGAGCGTAAGCGGAATTAATTCCGCTGACCTTACATGTATGTATAATACTGAAGTAAAATCCGTTGAAAATGTTTTAAATTTCATTGAAAAAAAACAAAACATATTTCGGAAGAACTCTCCCTCAGAATTTTATTCAGTATACATCTTTGATTTTGAAAGAAGTATAAATATTTAAACTTTTACATCATTTGCAATTGTGCAAATATTTCAATAATATTTACTTACTTTTCCTAGGTACTTTTATTTTCATATTATCTGTGGTTTTATTTTCTTTCTAATCATTATCCTGACATCCTTTGACTACGTGCACTTCCAAATAATATTAATTATAAACACTATTGCCTCATTTCCAAGCGAAAATAGATATTAATGCTTTCTCCTATATCTTTCGAATATTTCTACTTATTTACTTTCCTAAGTATTTCTATCCTCACATTAGTTGGTATAATTTCATTTTCGTTTAGTCTGATCCTGACGTCTTCTTACCACGTTCACTGCTAAATACATTATAAACACTTTTACCCTACTTGTGAGTGAAGATTAAAGAATATGAAGAAGTGAAGGGTAAGCCGTCCTTAAAATGTGTCAGGATAGTAACTGAATAAAAATAACAGCACTACGTAACGTTAAAATTGAAATATTTAGAAAAAGTAACTACATAGAAATACTTCACACTAGAACTATTAAACAATCAAATCGCCTAACACGTATTTTCCCATATAAATTACAAAAATGCATTTATTAAAATTTCGATTAAATTATACTTTAGAACGCACATTAGTGAACCAATTTAGTCAACAATTTTTGTTTTTAAAGCCTATGTATCTTTTTGGAAATTGCAAAGACAAAAACTCGATATGGGCCATTCTGACCTGTCTGATAATTTTAGTGACAAAAAATATACGATAAGGTATTAACACATTCCGTGCCACCGGAAATTTCGGCTATACCTTGCTTATAAAGTGCACTAATTATTTTAATGAAATATTGAGTTACAAGTTTTGGTGGTTTTTATATATATATATGTTTTTACTATTTCTTTACGCTTTCGCTGCTTCGCGACGTGTACCGCTATTCTTTGACACAGGTCCCACAAAAATGTTCCCTTACAAAAATTGCGGATGTACCACATGGCACGGAACGCATTAATGTCTTTCATTTTCACATTAAATGCTCGCTGTAGTTTCATTTCCGTTCAATTACTATCCTGACACCTGTTAATGACGGTTTAGCCTAGATTCCGATAAAAAGGCAGCAGCTTTTAAAAGATCTCATTTCATTTTTATTAATGGAACGCCTGGTTTATCCCCGAAAAAGCCGTTCCAAGTCCAGCAAACGCAATTTAAGCCATTTTTTACGAGCCTTCGATCGGTGCCCTATATTTAAACCAATGAGAGCAGGTCTGCAGGAAAACACTCACTCAGCTTCGATACGCATTTGACGAAAGTAAACAAACGCGAAACGAAGTGGTTGGCTGTGGGTACACCGCAAGCCCCACAGTTCTCGCACGTTTTTCCCATCACGCTTGTAAGCGTTCTGAACTAATAACGATAGAAATGTCTAAAGGAAACAGGCAGTACTTCTTATTTTCGCGTGAAAGGGTAAAACATATTAGATTTTCAATCTGTATCTTCGTGCTGCCGAAGAGAAGAGAGAACTTGCCAGAAACAGACTTTTATGGACACAATTGAAATCGTTCCAACTTACATAAAGGAAGCACACCGATTTTTATGAAATTCGCAGGAAAGATAGTTCTCAGAAAAGTACTTTCCACATATATATTCTTTTTTATCGTCCATCGATCAGATTGAAGGGGCGGAAGCAACCCTCAAAAGTTAAGAGGTAGGAAATATATTTTTCCTAGAAAACTAACGAGCGTGGAAATGCAATTCTGTGAATTGTGCAGTTTGTTGCAGTTTTAAAAGTTCGAGTATATGAATCACTATTAAAGAAGAAAAATTAAAAGTTAAAATACTAAATAAATTATTTAAATTTTCACTAATCAATTTTCGTATTTAAAATAGCATTTAAGTAGGCAAGTTTTTTCAATTTTTCAACATTTTATTGTATTCTAAACCCTTAAATTGAATCGTATATTTTTTTACGTAAATCGATTTTCCTGAATATTCTGCATACCAAAATATGGAAATACGGTATTCAAAAAATGAATACATCACAAAATATTTTAATTTCTTAAATGTAAAGCGCATCGCATTGATAATATTATTTTAATGTTATTTATTTTAATACCTTGATATTACATAATATCATATAAATATTCTTAACATAAAAGGTATAAATATTTTATAGTGTCTACATTTGTAAATTGAGAAAAGCCTGTGCAATATTAGATTCGGGAAATACTTATCGATTGAGCATAATGCTACGGAAAATATTTAGGTTAAGCACTTTTCATAAATTCGAGGACTTTTTTTCTCACGGATGATTGGCATTTCTTGGTTGAAAGGAAAGCGCGTCAACACACATGCCGTAACTTCACGCCGGATAAGGATTGATGGTATTGACAGTGCATTCTTCGAATGGCAAGCGAGAGATAGTTTCGTCACAAAAGCACAACACGCTTCGTCGCAACGTGGCTGCTTTCGATGCCGCCTGAGTCGCGGTAAATAGGTTCGACCCAATTACCTATCAACGTGACAGAGAAACACAAGACCATTCCGAATGTAGTTAAGTCATCTTAACAAAATATTGGGGGACTAATGATTTTCTGACACTTTTTTGATGAGACATCCAAACAAGAAACAAGAAACATCCACGACTGAAAATAGTAAAATGTTTTGTAAACGAAGTGTGGCATACTCATGAGATTAAAATTACTTTTAATAGCAAAAATATGTTCAAGGAGTACTGAGTCCAAGAGTTAACTCATTTTTTTATTATAAATAAAGTAAATCTGTTTACTATAAGGCAATTTTCATAAACGTATAGAAAAATATTATTTCCTAAGGATAGATCAGTAGTTATCATCTTGAATTTAGTCACTGAATCAATAAAAAATTATTTAAAACAGAACGATCGTGAAAAGCTTTCCCATAACTATTATGAAAATTTATAAAACAATTAAATATTATATATACATGTAAGAAGTGACTGGGGTCCAGGTCTATACAGCGCGTAGTCACGGCCCTGCATAGCTGTGGCCGGCGAGCGATGGCCGTGTAGCGCGAAAGCTCCATGCACGCGCTCTTCGCGGACATTTTCTTACCCTGTCCCAAAGAAAAACCGATCTCACGCTTCCCGCAGGGCAGGGGGGAGGCTTCCTCTTCAGAAATGTCTGCAGAATCCAATAGTGCATAGCAAATTCGTGCTAGCCAACCCACTTTTCGTAGAAATGTAACAGAAGTGCATACAAAGTACGCGCATCTACCTTTTTTAAAACTTTGATCATCATTTACGAAGATTTAATGATAGGCAAAATTCAAAATTTTTATAGCTACGTGTTCGGGAAAGTCTCCTTTATTTTCTGCGACAAATTTTAACTGCCTATCGTTTTTAGTTTTCACGTAATACTTGGTTTTCTGAAAAATTCGACCGTTTTTACAAAAACTCAGTTTTTTCAAAAAATGGACGTGACCCAGCAATTTGGTTTTCGGATTCGTATTTAGGGTAAGGAACTGTATAAGAATTATCTAGTGATTATTGTAAAAAACCAAAAAAGTTCAAATTTGTTCCACAGTGTAATCAGCTATCACCACTATTCGAATCAGTGATCTCTAAATTTGTTTCACATAAGCGTGTATATTGGCTAGTTTCGAACTTCTCGACTTTTGACTGATCCGGTTCGAGTTTCCCAGTCCTGAGTTGCTGTAATTGGAGTCTCCTGTTCCTGGTTTCATGCAAATCGAACCTTCCAACTATGAATGCAAGCCGCTACAAATATGTCGATCCTGTATTGACTTAATCTAAAATTGTTAGTTCAGTATTCGAACATGATATCTTTGTACAGTCAGCGATGAAAGTATTCGAATGGCATAGTGAGAAATAAATGAACATGAGAAAATTATACACTATACACAAATTTATTGAAACGAGTTGCATTCATGATAACGTCTACACGTACAGTGAATGTATGTGGAATTAAAAAGAGATTTAACAAACATGCAAACGAATTATGGAACATTTATTGCGTTTAAGCACGAATGACACGTAATATTCGAATAATTTCGTTGTTCACTGCGTGTCGTCAATTTACCGCCAATAGTTCCTTTACATTGGATCATCTCGTAAATAGTTCAGTTTTTCTGCACTACTTTTATTTTTTTAAATTTAAGGTAGACGAACTTTATTTTATCTAAAAGCTATAGATAATGAAGGAGAGTGAAATTTTAGTTATTCGCTTTTTTTGTTTTTAAAAATTAAGATACACAATATTTTTTTAATCTGAAATCTACAGATAATGAAGGAGAATGTATGTTAGTTATTCACTTTTATTTCTGAAAATTAAGATAAACAAAGTTTATTTAATCGATGAAAACTATATAGATAACGAAGGAGAATGTATTTTAGTTATTTATTTGGTTTATTTTGAAAAATTGGGACAAATAAAGTCTTCATAATCTAAAATCTATGAATAAAGAAAAAGAATGTATGTCAGATTTAAAAAAAACTTCTGTTTATCTAAATTTTCCAAAATAAAAGGAATACAAAAAAAGCGTATTATTTATAGAACGACCCAATGTTGAATACACTTTTATCTTCGAGATTTCTCTGTCCAGAGTTGGAAGCAATTGTGTTTCGTATCTACAAGAAACGATCTTTTCGCAGACGTTTTGAATATTCTTGTTTCAACGGGAGTAGCTCATAGACGGCGCCTGTCGAAATCAGAACAACCGAGTCGAACAAAGGATCCAAGTGTACGGAGGTGCAACGTCGGTGGCCTGGCACTCTTCACGCATCCGACCAATCAGCTGTACGTGATCGGAATTTCCATCGGGTTCTTCCTTGGTGCACTACACAATTCCCGGGGAGCGGCGTAACCCATGTTGGATCGCTTCCAGAACCGTTAATACGGCCCGATGTATGTGTCTTCCGAAGGAACAGACGGTTGGGAAGCAATTCCCGTGGACGAAATACCGGTACATGATGTGCTGGCATATTGCGACCGTTTTAATATATATTGCAACGTCACATAAAACGAAGCAGGTCGTCAGGATAACGAGAGATACGGGGATTACGAACATTTTCAAGGATTTCGTAGGTACCTGAACCTTTACAAAATTTTCATTCGATTTTTGAGATTATTGTAAGACCAATGTTATTGTTTTATTATTATTAATGTTATCATGTATAATAATTGAATTGTATAATGCGATAGAATATAATGCAAATTACTGTGCTGTACAATAGACGAGACTAATGAATCTAATAGAATTTATTACTAGATATGTATGCAAATTCTCATGTGCGTAAATCCTACAGAAATTTAGAGCAAGTAAGGTAGGATAATATTTCTTGTACCAGTCATTTTCATAATTTAATAAAATTCTGATAATGGAAGGTGTGAATAACGTATGAGTAAAATTCTCTCAAAGGAATATTATTCTTTAAAAATTTGTATCACTTACAAATGCATAAGGATTGGCAGTTTACTTATGCTTCAAGATTCAATAGTTTATTTAACGAAATTGTAATAAGATAGTATATAATCTATTAATAAAATTCACTGAAAATGGCATGAGAGAGTCTTCAATGTTATACTGAATTGTTTTTGAATGTTCTTATTATTTCTAAATGCATAAAGAGATCCATGATCTGCTCTCATTTGTGTCCCTCATAAGTGCGCGTTGATTTCAGGCTATACATATATTAACCCCTTTCCATAAAATGACGATTGAGACTCGTGATGAGGATTTCTAGATTAATTTAATAAAAATCAATATTGTTCATTGTCCACGTATCAAAGCAAAAAGCTATTTTGCTATTACTAATTTATTATCTCCAAAGTAAATTTGCACTTACAGTGAAATGGAAATTAAAAAATAAATCAGAAGGTTAGTACTTGCTAACAATTGTTAAATTCTAAAAACTGACTTTTTCCACAATATTGTTATTATTATCACAGTAACAGCATTTAAAAATGACTACGATTTAAATAAATAATATTCTAAAAAATTGATTATAAATTTAAGGTAAATGCAAGGGACGATGTTCGAATAGTAGGTACGTTACGTGCACTCTGCGGTGACCTAGTACTAAATTGTCGCACAGAACGCGATCCGCAGTACGTCCAACCTACTAGAGAAAAATCAATTGCTCCGCCAATTCCTTCAAACACTGCAGATTACTTGAAGACTGTACTCTTGAAACGGTAAACCTGAAGAACTCATGAAAGACGCGAAGAATGGAGTAGCGTACAGTTTGATCAATTTGCTTCTTAGCGTAGGTTGAAGTACTCTTCGCCATTCAGAGTTCGTAGATCCTTGAATTTTAGGTAGCAACGACGGTATTCCGAGGGATACCTTCTTCTATTAACTCCCCAGGGACAACGCCCGAATTCCCGGCTTCTTTTAATTTTCCCGAGTTCTCTTTTACAGATATTTTTACAATTTATTGATAATTTGGACTTTTTGATATTTTTTATTAAAGTTTCCAACTTCGACTCTTCAAGCATGATTTTTTATTGTTTTGAGCAATGTTGGGCATTATTTGAATAAAACTTTAAATAAAAATTAAATTAAAAACTTTTGAATAACAGCAACGAATTAATAAGTAATTGTTATTCGGTTCTTTGTTATTCAATATATTCGTTATTTGTGTGGAGATCTTTATTTATTATTGGTTATTGCTTATTCACGTTTATAAATTAAAAGAACAAGGCTATGTTATTTATGTATGCTTCGAATATTATTATATGCAACGTTGAGCAAAAGTTATTCAAAATAAGGAATACAAAATGACAAACAAATGCATTTAATTTATTATCTGTGAACGATGAGCGTATTAATTATTCGTTATTTGTACATAACAAATTGAATTATTATTTTCACTAACGTTTGTCTAACGCTGATAAAAATGTAAAAATATTCTAAGATAGTTATTATAGTAATTCAAACTAATTTAATATGCAAAAGACACTTTAGCCAAATCTTTATATCATTTTGCAATACAAATTAAAAGTCATAGTGAAGTAATGAAAAATTGAAATTTGAAAGTAGGAAAAAATGATAATTACATCTAAGTAAAAAAGTAGAGGCGCTAGGGACGAAATCAGAGTCAGTATCCTGCACCAACCTCGTCCCTGAAAGGTTAAGGACGCTCGCAACATCCTTGCACTGTCTACTCGTTTCAACTGTCGAGTTTCGGCGAAACGTGTGCAAAATGCAGGAAACTCGACGTACCATCCTACCCATTCCATTGCTGCTGAAGATCGTTCTAAAGATAAAAATTGAATTCTCCCGTCGGATGTTAGATCAGTGGAAATTCTTTCAGTAAAATTGGTACTTCCTACATGTGAAGAATTCAAGCTGCCCTCTTCCAAACTAGTTGTACCTTTTAATTTAAAACGAACCTCCTGGCTCAGAAAAATTGATAGAAAATACTTTTTGCAAAAGATGATCCCACTTTCTCGTAAAATATCAAAATGAGAATATTTATGGAAAATGGATATAAATGACAATGCTTTTAAGTTATTGAGGGAATCAGATTTTCGTTCCTATTTCAGTTTCGTATGGGCGAATATTAAATAGAAAAGTTCTATGGATTACTGTTCTCAACTAAAAAGCTTTCTAAGAAAGTGCGATTCTCGTTACTTTGAAATATTTATGTGTACTACTCATACAATTTTTTTGACCACCCATGATTTGTGTAGACCATTATTATTTTCAACCTGTTTCATGTACGAATGTACAATGCTTTATCTGCAATTCAGATTTTTGTTTATTAATATTCATACGATACAATGGTTAAAATGATATCAATATCGATTTAGTTTTTAATACTGTACACAACAAAAATGAAAATAACATTTTAAAATTAAATTTTAAATGTAATTTTAAATTTGAATTGATATGTTGTGCAGCCTGCAAAGGTTTGATAATTGTTTACAGCGTTTGTTGATAATATGATACTATAAGATCGATACAAAGAAGATAATTAAAAGACAACAAAATTTTTTTACTTTATAACAAAAGTTTTTACAAAACTAAAAACTTTCATTTTTGAAAGTTTAACACATTGCTACTGCCATTTATTTCAGACATAATTTTCTCAGTCACAATTTTCTCAGTTACAATATTTTATTAAGTCCAATAAATCGTCTAAATAAAATATTGAAAAAATAGAACTAAAAAGCGTTATTAGATTTCTATATATAATATCGAATCTCATAACTTTAACCCTTTGAACCCAAGAAGTGACTCTAAATTGCCGATTAATTTAATACACCCAAACTATTCGATTTGATATTTAATATGAAGCTTTTTATAATAAATTAATATGTGAGATATTGAAGAAAATAACTTCATTTCTTAATGAGCCTGCAGTTTATCGTAAATCTAACACTAGGTTTACGAGACGCGTAAATCTGGCGAACATTAAATTTTATAAACATTATTTAGTAAATGCTTACACCTATTTTGATTGATGCAATCACTAGAATCCTAATTGTTTACATGCAAACCTCCAATTTCCAAAATCTAATACAACAAACTGTGCAATAAATGTCCGCCAACATACTATTAAATTAGTTTCAAAAAACATCGTCTACATCTAATAAAAAAATACAAAATATTTCTAACAAACAACTTTCCACCGCAAAGGATTACATAACGATACATATAACATTAATTTCGTTTCCATTACGTAAAGTATGGAATTATGGCCGTCGCAAATTTTCACCTAGCAGAACATACAAAATCATGTCACTCCATTAAATAACATTATTTATAATATAAAAATGTTCGCAAATAATCATCGTTTAATAAACTGAATTAATAATTCGATTTGGTCGGGGGTCAGCAGCGATCTCCATAGCGTGTTAACACGTTGAATGCCGCTCGATATCATAGAGCAAAATACACGAAATGGAACAAATATAATATTAAATCATTCGATTGTACGTATTATTTATAATATAAAAATATTTGCAAATAATCATCGTTTACTACATTGAATTATAGTGATTCGATTTGGTCGGGGGTCACAGGTGACCCCCATGGCATTCAACGTGTTAATCTTCGAAAACCCAATCACGAGAGGCTCGTAAATGTCGACGAATACTTCATCTTCATTCTCTGCGAGAAGTTTTGCGGTTGAATAAGATCAAACAAAAAAAGAGACGATATATCGAAACCACTTCTCGGGAAGAGGCGCATGAATGGGACGCATTAGCGCAATGAACAATTAACGAGTCACTCGAAGAGATAACGGAACACAAGAATGAGGCAGAAAAAAGGGAGCAGACCGGAACGACGCGGCTTCCCATTCCTTAATGGGCAGAAGAACAGAAAAATTTCACGCCCGTCTTCGCGCGCGATGGGAAGCGAAGGAGAGGCTAAAACGCGGCAAGCGAAGACGTTCGTTTGCTTGGAAGACTTACTTGGAAGTTGGACAGCGCGGTGAATTAAAAAAGTAAATCGGTCTTTTTCCATAATAGGAACGCGGTAGAATGTCTCGTAACCATGAAACAACCCGGAAGAACGTCCATATTGTCGGAAAAACGCTAGCACCGGCATTGTTCACGGAAATTTATTCCGAATGTTAAATGCGGGTTTCAAGTTAATACGGACTCGTGAAAAATAGGAAATAAATCCTGCTGCAATCGTGCAGATGCAATGATAGACCTTGCGTTTGCCGCGATTTAAATATTCATTGGAATATTTAAATTATGTTACGTTTTAATATTTAATGTCCGATGGAAGCGAGTTGATTTTAATACTGTAAAGAAATTCGTTGTTAAATTGATCGTTAATCAGGATAATATTAATATCATGTAAGGTATTAACAGGGATTGCTTAAACAGAGTTATCATGTTAGTTATCGAAGTCTTTTTCGCACGAGCAATTGTAACTTATACAGATGCTGACGTTATTAATACAAAACTGAAAATATGTGACGGTACTGTGTAAATAATAGAGTTTCTGAAGATATATCAGTATATTGTCAGTAAACAATCTGTGATAATTAAGTAGGTATAGGAATAAAATCAAATAAAGTACAATTATACTTATTAACGATAAATTAAATGTGGGATAAAGTAAAACGTAAGAAGACAAATATAAAATATAGTATAATACAACAAAATATGTACGAAATATAACTTAAAGTAAAATATAATTTAAAGTTTAACCCTTTTATGGATACCCGAATGGTACACAGAGGTATGTACCACTAACATTTGAAATTACCGGAAAGCTATAAAACGCCTTAAATGTAAAGGAAAATTGTACCACACGGGGATCTCTGCTTATAACTGACAGCTTAAGTCCTAATTGTTATTATTAGTGCTTATCTTATTTCTTTCACTGAAAAGCTTCAATTTCACTTGAAAGCAGCTCTTATTGACCCTCTCTTTGATTTAGGGGAAATAATACATATTCAGACGCGGAAGGATTAAATATAATTTGAAGTAAAAAGTACAAAATGTAATATAACATAGTGAAAAGTGGACACGTAACATGATAGCCTAACAAAATATTTTTCCGAGTATTTTACAAGCCGTGATGCTAGACAAAATTACTGCAATAACTAAAACTACAATAATCATCTCTATGAATATTACATGTTAATATATTCTTTATAAATATGTAATTTGCACTGTCACAAGAATACAGACAATTCATCCAACTTATCCAAGCTTCCAAGAGAATTTTAACTCGGCGAATCTCTCTATTCTGGTCAGTAAGCTCTAATCGATGGACTCTCCCAGAACTGTGGTTCTATGGATCTCTCCAACTGTCTGTACGCCGGATTATTCGGAGTAAAATTCAACAATGCTTCCCCGCGATCGATTTATACTGTGTTCGGTACTACGTTCGGCTCGCGGTCAATATCGTCAGGGTCTTAAAATTTGTTCGGAATTCCCATTACACGCGAACGTGATTAAAAAATCTTTAATCGAGGGATCCGGCAACGCGACACAGAACTAATTGGAGAAGGCTTAACGAGACGCGCTGAATGGATCAGTAGCGCGTAAAGCTTATTCATGAGCATCTGTTTCAATGCCATTCGCCCGCGAGCATTATAACATGAATTTTACTCATATTCCGCTGACAATGTCAATATTAACCCTTTCGCTGTATGAAATGTTCTCGATTTTTAACCGCTTCGTTACAATGGAAGAGATATCTCGGGGCACGATGTCGAAGGAACGATGCTATGGACGAGATATCTCGTGTACCTTTATTATCGATATGAAGTGTTTTATTTGAAAATGTGACACAAGTAATCTGTTTTTAAGACATGTCATCGTTGGCGAGAGATGCTTAAACGTGATAAATATAAGATATTTCATATTCTGCACAATTAGAGTTTTTATTGTTTATTTTGTATGGAATGCTCGAGAGCATGGTGAAGCGCATAATGCGGCGGAACAATTTTTACAAAAATATCTGGTTTCCTCCGTCAGCCATTATTTTTGCAAACTATACATTCTATTATTCGGTGACATTATTTGTGTCTAATTTATTTATTTGAAGACTGATTTGATTCCGATCATAAACTGAATTACGCTTTTCTATTTTTATCTGAAAAAATTTTAAATAGTGCGATCGTTCTATTTTTCTATTTCTAAGCAGGTAATAACGAAAATAAAAATAAATAAACTTGGTTTTACGAACAGATAGGTTGGCACTGTTAGACACTCAAAGGATTAATTAATAAATGCAATTGTCTTTAAAGCTATTCGTTATTTATAAAATATCTTACATGCAATTCTCTCTCTTTTGAGAAAGTAGTAATTTGGCATACGTACAATTAGTTTGTCTCCAGCTGGACGTATGTAAGAGTTATTAAGGTCACTACTACTTTTCCAAGTATAATCATGTAATCTGTTTGCATCAATCGATGCAGCAGACCATTTTCTGCAAAAAAGTGTTTACCTATCTACGTCGAATACCCATCAAAACAGAAGAAATTGCATTTGAGACATTATTTAACATTAGAACAACAGAACCCGTCAAAACGGCGGGTTTCAGTTTTCTTATTTCGCAAATACTAATATCTTAATTAACTATCTAAAATTACCTGAAAACTAAATAGATTCACTTTAATACTATAATTGAAAAATGTATTGTTACGATTTTTATAAGGATTACATATTATTCGTATTAAATACTCGGTTGTTCTAGTGTTAAATAACGAACATATTTGGAAATGATTGTATTTATAAATTAGAATGGAATGCTTCGTATATGATATGATCATTATGTTACGAATAAATACAGTGAATATTGGTAAAATCGATAGCAATTGGAACAGAATCGAATATCGAGTTTGTCTTTATATTACATTGTAAACGATTAATACCTATGGGAGGAAGTAGGTTTAAATTTAACTAAATAGTTTAAAATATTTCATGAATACTTTGCAGAAGGAAAAAAACCATACAGTTTTTGTTTATAACCAACTTCTTGGTTTTACATAACCGAAATACTTTAGAAGTTTGATGTGATTAACAGAATGTGAATGTTTATGCAAATGTTTTTATAGAGATAGTGAAAGGAACTGGCGTTAAAAAGAACTCAACTTTCTTTTATGGTTTTGATAAATTAAAACTAAAATATGAATGCATTAATTTTATAACTTTTTGAAGACTTCTGTGCACCAAAAACGCACAACAGTCTGTAATCTTATCAGATTGCAGTTTATTCCCAGTTATCCGCATTTCACTTGTGCTCAGTATTCGAGTACTACTTGCGAAAGATTCGAATGTAATATCGAACTACTTACATGTATGTTTTCGAAATCTACAAGCATTCCCTGTAGAGATTAAAATCAGTTTGTATAAAATCATTACATCGGAAGTGCGATTCATTAAAATTTTATTGCTTTTAAGTAGTAATCGAAACCTATGAAATTAAGCTTAGTTATTGAAACTGAGTTGAACTAGAAAGTATGTACATATTTACAGTGATTCCTGCAACTATTAACCTATATTTAATTATTCACTACAAATAATTATCTTTTTAAACAAGATTCATTTACCTTTTTCAATAGTAATTAATCATGCCCGGTTGCTCTGATTTTTGGTTAATAAATAAATATTTGAATGTTCCTAAAATTGAAAACTATTTCTTCTATCTTCTTTTTTTTCTAAAATTGTTATCTGCTGTCAATAAACATTAATTTATATTGAACATGGCGGTAATATATTTATGGCTGGTTTTTTAACCAAAATGAAAGTCAAATTTTACAACTTGAAATTAACTATATGAAATACAGTGCTCAGAAGTCAAAATTATACTGGTGTCCCAATATTTTTGCGATCGACTGTATGTATTCCACTTAGGGTCTGACCTTTTTACTTTGATAAGAATTTTACATATTCCCTGTCGCCCTTATCAGTTATTATCGAGAGTCAGAATTATTTTGCTTGTAACTAGACTACCTTAGAATAATATTGCGAGAAAAAAATAGTAGTGCTCACTAATTTTTATGCCCTATCTGAACACGGTTTTGAAAGTAATATATTTCTGCAGAGATACATTCTATAAAATTGGCAATTGCATAAATTTAGATAACAGTGAAGGTAATGGAGTGTTTTCACTTGTTAGGAAGAAGCTAAGTTCGTTCATTAATCAATTATTCAACAAGTTAGCAATTCATTAATTTATTAGCTTAGTAATATAAGAATTTTGTAATAATCCTTACAGATGAAAAAAATCTATGAACTTCTTCAAGGATACTGACACATACGTGTACATTTGATTTTAGTTTAACATTAAAGTCCATCGAACGGATACGTGCTTTATTTTTGTATAATTTTCATAACTGGTTTCGTTCGTCTTAGTATTGCTTGAACAACATAAACTGCAGTCAAACAGAAAATAAAATCATCTTTGTCTGTTCTGTAAGGAAATTCGGTTGTGAAGAGGTTAAAGCACTGTCTCCTTTTTAAAGCAGAAACGTAAGAATATGAACATTTGCTGTCATTTATCGTTGAGTGAAATTTTCAATTGCAATATTTTAAAATAGAAAATATGTGACTTAGAGTATTCTGCTTTACAATCGCAGAAGTAATGTACCAGAATTGCAACGAATAAAAAATACTTGTTAAACAGTAGAAGATACGCTATGAATTTTTGAAATTGTGCTACAGTTCGAAGGTGTCATCCTTGTATTGAAAAAAGGAAAGAAAGATACGTGAGACATCTCGTACGAATCTGGAAGTTGTATCCTTAATGATTAATACTACAAGCCCTTGAACTATTGAGATGCTACCTTTTTTAATAACTTGTACAATGTAATAACTAGATTCATTCTCTGCTCTATGTGAACTACTAATGAACTAGGATAAAATTATACAATTATATGGAACGAAACTGATTATTCTTTGATGCCTCATACAAATTCATCAACATTAATACAATTATACGACCACTCATTTGCATTCGTATGTTTTAGTTGTTAGTTTGAGCACTGTTCGAATCGTTTTGAATAAATAATTACAAATTATTGGATTTTATACGCTAAATCTGAATCTAAATAATTTTTCTCTATCACATTTAGCTCTTTTTTAAAGTATAAAATATATAGTATAAAGTATAAAGTATAAAGTATAAAGTATAAAGTATAAAGTATAAAGTATAAAGTATAAAGTATAAAGTACACAACTATATATAAAAAGTACTTACAAAGTAATTACTCAGGAACTAAAGTTATCTCGATCCGTCCCCAAAAATCGCTTGCCGGAAGGGTGTAACAATTAAGCGAAGAAAATCGTGGGCACTAACCATAAGCGAATTAGTATGCGATGCAATAAATATTTCCGCCAGCGTACTTCCTTATTTCTCGCGGAGAATAATTGCGACCTTCGCGGTCCAAAATTTTTTCCCTCGCGAATGGTCGATTTAATACCACTGGGAACTTACGACTAAAGGATCAGCCCTTATTAATATTCCCCCCGTTTTCCTGTGAAGATTGGAAGGGTCGACGGGGAAAGAAGTGGCCTCCCGTCGCCACCAACGAAGCTTTCGTTAACGAACCCCACACTGCGCGCCTACGAATCAGTTTTGATTCCCTCGACGTGATTATTGACGTTCCAAAAGGAATCTCTGATCGTCGTGGTAACCTTTGATTACCAACGTAATCGTTAAGTCGATTTGCATAATAAAACTCATCAGAAGGCTCGCTGAACCCAGTTACTGCAATTACTCAATATATAATTTATATCCTAAGTTTATTAGTATGTAGCTAATCACAAAGGTATTTTTATATCTTCCCATTCGAAAACGATTGATATTCTTTTGCAAAACACAAGTTATATAATTTTTTACAATAACATAGGTAGCTAACAGTATTAACGACTTTCGATTAATATGACTTTTATTGCAAAATAATAGTATCTTAAAATCAAAACAGAAATTTAGATTGATATAGTAAATATACTATGACAAAAGTAGATATTACATTCGTATTAACAAAACATCGTTTAAATTAAATGAAAATCAATTAAACCAATATTAAATAATAAAAATGGAAATATAAATTCATATTAAATAATACAAATCGAAATTTCTACTGTTACACTGAATTATTATGGTAACATGACGTTCATGCTAATTGAAGTATTTATTCAATATTTCTATTATTTATTACACTTTGCAATTAATTAATATTTCTTTAATCTGTTAACTGTGGGATTTAGTCTAAAAAATCTCTTATAAAATCAATAATGATAAAAACCTCAATAAAATGAAAGAATTATGTGTATACTCGTCAAATGCAATTAAATGGTTAATAAGCTACTAATAGAATGCAAATAAAAAAATATCTTCTTAAATTAGAAATTTAAGTAACAGCGCGGATAAGAGTGTCGCTCATTAATTTTACCTCGTTGAGAAACCTTTTGGTAATGTACTAAATTCAAAGTCGCACGCACACATGTCATTTGTTAAGTAACGGATTGTTGCAAAACTGCAACACGTCACGACACAGCCGCCTACTTTCATCGCCAATTCCTCTTTTGTACTGACTCGCCCTCTGGTTTCGATATCGTAAATATATCGGATAACCACGGAAGGACAAGAAGTGCTTCCGAGATTGACGACGGTCGATTTTCTGCCTATAGGGGAACTGATAAAAATCTTATCGATTTTTGTCACTGACCCCGGGGAATACGCTTCTGATTCGAGCTTCTGCTATTCGTGTAACGTTGAACCTTTTTTCCTATGATTCATTTAATCCTTTACTGTATAATAGCGGGACTAGTGGTGAAGATTTTTAGAACAAGTTAATGAAAGTCAATGTTATTTACTTTATATAGATAGAAGTGAAAAATTATTCAATAATTCTTAATGTTTTTATCTTCGAAATAAACTTCCACTTATAATGAACTGGACATTTTTTGTATTCTCACGAATTGTTGATAGTAAAATTAAGAAAATTGTATATCAAGGGATTAAAAGGTTAATGATAGAAGTACCGAACAGTGAAACTGGCTGGTTTGTATTTTCTTATGTATATTGTAAAAATGCATTTATTGAGATTTCCATTCACTTATATTTATTTTAATTTATACATTATAAACATAATTAAAAAAAATCATCTGTATTTCTTCAATAATTTTATAAGAAGTTATACTATTTGATAGTTCTAATGTTAAGATATCTAAGGAAACTTGTGATTAATGTGAAATTGTGAACTTTATTTAAGTATATTATAAACTGTAAAAATAATTTGCTATATCTTCTTTGGTAAAGCGTTCATGTAAAATATGTTTTTATTGGAATGCCCAACTGGTGTACATGTTTTCGAGAAATCAAATTAATCGAAACAGAATTTCGAAGTAGGTATAAATTATGTTATACATTTTTTGTAAGCATTGACAATTGAGTTTTCTGATTTTTTTAAAAGTTGCTCAGATGACGAATCTTAAACCTTTCAAGATTTAATATTGGATTTCGTCATAAAATATTTCACTTTATTGTCTACATACTAAAAATTAACTAAGAACTTTTTAAGAGTCAATTCATAATGAGGAAATAACGTTGGAATACATATGTATAATGTAAAAGTTTCAATATAATCAAATAAATAAAATTCGAGCAATCTTATACAACGTTTTCAAATATATACTACTGAGAAAGTTGAATATGATTCAACATACAGCTATGCGTATTAGCTTTCAGCTGTTTAAACTAGTTTATATTAATGAGTATTAACGAGTGTTTAATCTAATTGTACAAAATGATAGCGTGTTAAAAAGGACACGTTAAATCGGATTACAGAGAATATGCAATATAGAATGGCAATACACAAATACGTGATCGATCATGATTATCGGGTAAATAGTCATCATGCATAACGTGTTAATATTGTCTCGTTGCGTAACGATTGCATAGTTATCATAAAAATGATGTAATTAATACGTAATGTATTAAACCAGTTACTTTTAACATGTGATGTGGAAACGAAATATTTGTACATTTGTTTTATTGTAATCATTTGATTGAAAAAACGGCATATGGGTATAACCTAAATGTTTAAGTAGATACCTTGTTATACAAAAAAATAATACAATTTTTTACGAACGTCAATAATACAACATTAAAAAATAAAGCAAAAGAATGGAAGTTCTTGTGGTCGGAGAAGTATTTGACCACTGTTGCACTGATAATTAATACAGTGTTAAGGTTTTATTTGGGTACATGTGTACATTTATTGATTGGAACAGTTTATATAGATATAATATAATATTGAGTTATTATGATAACAGTTATAAGTAACATTTTCACATAACGATGTTCTTGGCGCGAAAACACTAAGCGCGTGTTACCCCATACCCAAGCACAAGCGGAAGGGAAGAAAAAACTTATATCTAAAAGAGCATCGTCGATACAACGCCCTCATATATATATATTCTATGTTGTTCCCACTCATGACGGTCACTTTGAATAATCATAAACTATATTTTCCAACATACAGTAATTGGAGATTTAATATTGACGTATTGTACGAAAAATAACAAATAAGTTATTTATAAACGTTATAACCGTATTTACTAATATTATGTTACTAATTAGGTAGAATTTGAGTGCTTAAAATACAAGAAAATATATTGTTTTTTTTTTTAGTATATACTATCGGGAGATTAGAAAAGTACCATTCATTAATAGTAAGATTATAAGATAAAGCACAATTTTACAAAATGGTTAAGATATAAATAGGCATGAACAAATGCATTATTAATGAAATATATTGACAGATAATAACACATATCGTACAATGTGATGACTAAAATTCTTTCTAGATAATGATAAAAATGTTACAATATATTATAAATAATTTCTTATTCCTTTTATAACGTAACATTGCAAAGCATTCGATTAATGTAACATATTAAACAATCAGTGTTCAAATATTTTTCTTATTACAGGATTTTCATTCCTTTGCATTATTTTTGATAAATAATTTATTAAGGTTATTAAAAATGTATATTGTTTTCATGAATAAAAAGGTGTTAATATTGTCTATATTGTAATAATGTGTTACTTTGCGCACAAAGTTATTAAGAATAAAGTTAGTACACAAATACTCTTTTCATCTACTGTAGCCTATTGGTTAAAAGTTTGGATTACTTGCCGATTTCCGAATCTGTAAAATTATATCGTGTGACAATGTTTTCTCTGACTCAAAGCGAATATATTTAGAAACAGCAACTGGAACTATTACGACGCTATTTGTGGTTGCTTAAATCTAGTGACTTAACCGGTATACCTGTATCTTGAACAATTGAGCCACTCATTAGCGAAATCGGTTGATGCTACAAAACAAAAAGTGAAAAAAAGTGATGCAATAGCTATACATTAATTTTTAAAGTTTTTCTTTAAATAGAAAATTAAATAATTACTATAGAACGTATTTTTCTTCATTATCATAGGTGTAGCTTTAATCTAAAGAATATGTAAAATGTATAAAATAGTATAACTTAGAAGTAATGTTTATTATTGTTGCCAGTTTTGAATGACCAAAAGAATATTTGTTTGAGCCATTGAAACGCATTAACAATAAAATCTGAACAAATTCAAAAACTGGAGTTATTCGATTTTTCCAATGTGTAGCTCAATTCATAGAGTGATTTCAATCTTTTAATGCATGATGTAAGAACAAGTTTCTGCAGTTATATTTTCAGCTATTAAAAATGACGAAAGTATACTGCGATTTGCATTTGCCCAAAAAGTGCGTTTTTCCATTTGAAATGTTCGTGAGATAAAAATTCAACGAAAGAAATTCTGATTACACATCTCTATATAACTTATAGCTAAGTTATAGATAGTAAAGATAATTATTAAATACTCTTACTGGTTTTTAATATGAAAATTTTATGCATGTATAGCATATAAATACATGCTATACTTCTTCAAAGGAATATTCATAATAACTATATAAAATCTTCAATAAAAGATTTGACTAAACACGAATGGATCGCGCGATTACAATTATGCAATTTGCATATACACCAATACGAGTCATTAATATAAGGCAGACACTATCTGAATAAATAAAGAAGGAATTAAATTTAAAGTTACTGATAAAATAATTAAGGAAGTCGACGAAAAGAAAGTGCAAGCATTTATGTAAATACATGCAGATGGTTAATCATTTTCATTATGATATTGAAAACACATAAAATATATTAAGTACCGGAAGAAGTTCGTACGGCTTTTTTGTTAGCAATAAATGGAGGTCTGATTTCAATCAATATTTAATTTAATGAATAATATTGGTATTAGCAGCAAGTTATGTTTATGCCGTTGGTATCAAATAAAGTAAAATTATTTTACAAAAACATTCTCTTAATATAATTTAATAAAAACTTTATATTTCGGTCAATTTTGATGTGAAGTTTATAAAATTTTTACACAATATTAAAAACATGTTACTGTTAATATTATCTTGATACTCAAAGAGTTAAATTTTAATTCAAAAATTTGCACGAACATTTTCCGATACCTAATGATATTGATAAGCTGAATAACTTACAAAGTCGAATATAAAGAATGTATTGCATCGGTGCCCTTGCCGCAGTGTCCAGGATGCTTCCTCTGGTAGCCAGGAAGCAGATCGAAAATTCGACTAGCATGGAGAGGATAAAAATTACCAAGTGTCCTACAACGTATTCCCAGAGAAGGAAGATGCACGTAACGCTGCGATCCCATTTGAGAATCCCCAGCAGAATCCCCAGCACTGTCACCCTGTAACATAACCGATAAAAACCTCCATGAAAAAAAAACTGTCCGTGTTCATAGGTATATAGTGATATATACCTATATACATTTCACCGAAGTATCATGACTATCCAATCACTTATTGCAACGTGGACGAGTTGCGTTCTGAGCACAGAAATTCTCCTGTTCTTTCGATTCCTGTTCACACAGTTACGTTTTTTCACGATAAAATTGAATATGAAGTTCCTCTTCATCACTTTTTTCTTCATCGCTACTGGACGATAAAGGTTTAGATACTTTTATGACATCAGAGCTTTTATTAAAGCTTCAATCTGTCTCAAAGCTAGACATAAACGATTTTACTTAATAAAATTAAGTCATTAACAAGTGATACTTCATTTCCTTCAATGTGCTGAGTGTTTTAGTGAATTACACATTGATGTGTTTGTTAAATGTTTAGAAAATATATTTTGTAATTTTCTAACGATTAAAAGCTTAATTATTAGAAAGAGAACAGAGGAATGTACAATATGAGTTATACAGTAAAATATACATTTTTAATTAAAAAATATGCAATATAATGTAATATCATAGTAGAATATATATATATAACAATTATGCAATGCATAAAAGGATCACATCATTGAACAAATAGAATTCGATTAACACGTTGAACGTTGCATGATTTCACGTAGCAGAATACATAAAATGAAAAAAATATTATATCAAATTATTTCATTGAATCGTTTTATTATTATTGCACGTTTATCTTACGGAATGTCACCGTATTAGGTAACATTATTTATAATATAAAAATATTTGCAAATAATCATTGTTAAATTGCTTGAGTTATAATAACTCGATTTGATCGGGGGTTACCGGTGATCCCCATGGCATTCAACGTGTTAAAAACAAAAACATCTGTTTTACAGTGAGCACATCACTGCCCCGCTTTGAGAAGTGTGTCGGTCCCTATCATTTGCACTTGGTAGAACAATAATATTGTTTAAATTCAAAACATAGTGTTGCTCGCTTAGCTGTGGTCGATTTAGAACCTTATCGTTGCAGCTATTGAGAGAAGTGGATTTCCAGGAATTATCGACTGTTTTCTTTCTCTGATTCGCTCGGCTCTAAATGAATCAGGAATTAGAGAAAGAGAGGAAGAGAGAGGAGCACCGAGTGTGAATGCGATACGAAACTGCTGATAACGGGGCAAAAATCACCATAGTTACGCGAACACTGCAGCGCTGTGCCGCGCTTTTTTTACTTCGGACAATGACTGTAGGTGTTGGGAACTCGAGAATAGATTCAAGAAGCATTATTCTATTTGTGTCGCGACTATATTTGTCTAAAATATTTAAGTCAATGAAGTTTCGTCAACCGAGTTGTTTAAATAATAATCATTGACTGTCTGTAACAAATTATTTCATCTTTTCAACAGATTTATTAATTTTTACTTTTATTTGTATTTCATTAATATTTCCACTTTAGATTACATTAATTCAAATTGATTCATCTCCCTTCAATATAATAGCTATGGCAGTGTTTACTTTCGTAACTACAAAAAAATGATTTATTTAATAGTAATAATAAATTTTTATTTATTAGAAAATATAAGTTTATACTTTAAGAAGAATATAAAATTGTTGTCATTACATGCATGTATTAGACAATTTAAAGTGAAAGCGGTGGAATAAAACCTATAATACGGGACATTTTCATTTCTAACATACATAACATCAAGTTAAAGACATGGCAAAGACTTCTAATTAATAAATACGAATATTACTCAAACGATTATTTAGTATTATAAATAATTACTTAACCAAGAAACTAATAACAATAATATGACTTTGATGAACCCAAATGTTGAAATAAATTAGAAGGGAACCAGTAAATAACGTTATATAGATATAATAATAAGAAAATTGTAATCTCTTCAAAATAATAAAAAAATTATTACTTTATTAACGGTGTGAGTGGATCCAATAATTGGTAAAGCTGACTAAGATATTGTGAATTATCGACAACGCTTAGCTGTGTAACAAGAATTATCATTTAGTAATCATTAACATAATAATGACAACCTACCAATAATACGATCAACTGATCAATAACCAATCACATAGCAAACGCTTCAATTTCCCTTTGCATCCCCTTAGCAACCCCTGTAAACCGCAGGTTCGTTCGACAAACTCATAGACATAAATTATAAGAGAAATTCTACCCATGATACGTAGTATCGGCAGTATAAAAAACTATCATATATCGAGCAGTATAAGTCCGTCCGTCAGTACTTAGAGTTTCGAACACACCGGAATCCACATGACATTTACCAGCCCAGTTTAAACACATTTCGCCCGCGTCATATTTCATTGTCGCCTTCCAGCGTAATATTTATAGCCCACTTGTTCGAACACGCGTTCGTTTCGAGAAAATCCGTTATAAAATAGGGTACCATTCTCTTAAGGTGTCCACCATATTTTATATAAATGAATAAGTACGTAATTGCAGGTACGATATATATAAACCGACATACTTGCGTTGAAAGTTGTTTCTGATTTTACTATAGACGAGCTATTACGGTCGCACAATGTGTAGAGAAGCAATAACTTATGACCAGAAATCCTATTTTTAAAGTAAGTTTATGTGATTGCGTGTAACATCGCCACGTATGACACTAGTGACTCTATAAAAGTTCAAGTTTATTAGCTAAACTTTCGTGTTGCTTGCAAAATCGGTTCTTTTTATGAGCACGAAACGCACCGTGTTGTCCATATATTTTCACAATGTACGTTACCCTTTGATATAATATTTAGGTGAAAGACACGTTTGAACAGGTGGAATATGTAGTATTTGAAAAATATTTCTGGATGAATGATCGTGAAGATTCTTTTTCTTATTTTAATGTATTCAAATGCAATTATGTCAATGTGATTGTAACGTTATTATTATATACAGAAAGTTCTGATAATTTTGTTTATCTAGAATATTGCTATTAATTTAAAGCGTTATAGAAGTTTTATCGTTTTATAGAAATATATTGAGTACACAATAAAAAATAATAGATTTAACGATTATATCAATTCGTTAATATACTGTACAGTTTTTACTTCCAATCACAGGTATCTCCAGTAATTGTTGTCATAACTAAAATCTCTGAAAACTGATACATCTTATATGATTAGTAACTTCAAGTGCAACGGATTAGAAGATATTCTAACAAAAGAATTTCAGAAATTCGAATTTTTATTTTCAATCTTTTAAAGATTTATACCCTTAAGAACACATTAATAAATATTCTTAATGAAATTGAAAAAATTTTGCGTATTACAACTTTTTACAAAAGAGAGGAGCAAATACATACTTCACAACGAAGAATTCGGTTGCTCCTGGCTCTTTTCAAATGTATTTTTATTGTGTGATATTACGTCTCGCAGAAGCGAATGCAAATCGGTTTTGGAACAGATTTATGTAGATTTGACATCGATCGATCCGCAGTAGAGACGCCAGGATTCCTGCGCGTGGATCAACAATAAGATTTCGAGCTTCTGCGAGTGGCATCTTACTTTCAACCATGTATTCTTTGGGAATAACGTTGAAAAGTGTTATATATATATCGGTTCGTTCATTTAACGAGGTCTCTAAATCCCTTTTAAAACAAATGGACGTTATAAGTATAAAAATTGGATCACAAGTCGAAAAGCTTAAGTGGAAGCAAAATGCATTGTGCATCATCGCCACGAACCATCGTTGTACAAAAGAGTCTAAAGGAGCCAGAAGAGTGCGTAAAAAGAAAATGCCAACGATAAATGACAAGAACAAGGAAGCTGGAGGCTTTACATTAGTTTAGAAGTACCTATATACTTTTCATGAAGAATTAACTACATACGTATTTCGAAGACTTTCCTATTGCTGAAAATATCTTCTCAATTGGTGTTGATAAAAAGAAATGATGAACTGCACTTTTTATATAACTGTATTTTTATGCTAAAAATGTCACACTATTGAAATTGAACAGCTGTTATAAAAACGATGAAATTTTGAGATTTCGGAAACTTCGCAAGTTTTTATTTTATCATGTAAAAATATTATATATGGTAGTTATATTCATATCCATCAAAAATTCTTTTTATTTTTTGATTTTCGGTGATGAGCTAAGTAAAATCACCATTAACAAGATGAAGCTTCCCAGAATATTTTTCATTAACACATGATTATCTATTACAAAAACACATATTTAAAATGTGATTAATAATTACTTTTAGTTATAAATAAACGCAGCAATAAAACAAAAAAGAATTCATTATTTGGTGTCTTCAGAAGAAAGGCAAAGAAAAATTGGCTCGTATGTATAAAAAAAGTAAATGTTACATCTCTTATGTCTAATTTTTTACTAGTACCAGGCAGTAAATACTGGAAAATCATAAATAAATACTACAAAAACTTAGCAGAAATTAAGACAAACGAGTGGTATAGTTGAAATTATAATACAATAGTATTTACTTGACATTTTTAGTAAATACTAAGTGTTATGCATTGAATTTTAACACTAGAACTACTAGATGGGTCAAAATGATATATATTAGATATTACATTTGCACCTTTTAAAGTTATTAAAAAGTGACAAATGATTCTCTGAGAAATTAATGAGTAAATCGATTTAGATAAACACATATAAACTAGCACATGAGCACATTGGAATCTCCATAAATGTATTTTTATCAGTTCTATAAGAAAATAACAGTCAATTTTACTGTTCGGTAGTTTTAGTGTTAGGTATTTACCAGAAAATTCAGTAAACACTGTTCCTAATATATACTTCATTCTTTGTGTATATAGAATCGAGTATTTACTTATAAAATCTGTAGTAAAAGTTCATATTTCTTATGCATACAACCTATTGAGTAACAATAAGTATTGAGTAGCGCAATGACTAGAATAGCCCTGTAATTTTCAGGAAATCGCGAGAAATAAAACCGAAGAGTGGCTCGGCACGTTCCGATAACTTTAATATCGCCTGAAAGAAACTGATGTCCTCGGACGGCCGGAAGATCGAGGATCAACTAGACGTCGACTACAATCTCCTGAGCTTCCTTAAAGAGCGACAGGGGACTGGGCGATAGCTCGAAGAATAATCGAGCGTTTCCTTGCGGATGATGAAACTTCGTCGATCTTCGATCGACCAGTCAACTTTGGGTTAAGCAATAATTGCTTCAATGCAGCAAACATGGTACAGCAACATCCTGTTTAATCCTTTGTTCTATGATATCGTGTCAGACTCGCGATGAAAATTTTAAATTAAATTTGACAAATCTAAATGTTATTTATTTTCTTTTAATATAAATTGAATGTTTCTTTTCTGTTACCAATCGTTAACGTTTCAAGCGAATGTGGCGAGTAGAATAAGTATGAAATTCTCTGTTTTTCTAATAAATTATTAACGTTAAAGTACTCTTATTAAGCACAGTTGTGAAAGAAATCATGTGGCAAGGGGTTAACACTGCTCCGTTTTATCACAGTCTTTAACGAATTCTATACTTTTATTCTATATTTTCTGTAACAGATATTATTTTTTATTATAATTCTGTATTTTTTATAACGGATATTACGTTTTATTATAACTCTGTATTTTTTAAACGAATATTACCTTTCATTATAATTCTACATTTTCCATGACAAATATTACCTTTTATTATAATTCTATATTCTATATAACAAATATTACTTCTTATTATAATTCTATACTTTCTATAACAGATGTTACAAAATGAAACAAAAACAATGGCATATTCTTTATTCGCTGTCACGTTTCACTTACTCCATTATTTATGTATTAATTTATGTTATTTTGACTTTTTTACAAAGCACGTTAAACAGGTCTTACTGCACTGATAAGATGATTGTCGTTAACGTTCGATTGGATCCCGAACTGTTCGTCGGCAGTTCCTTTATATTATTTGCACGTGACATGGTTTCCTTCGAACGGCAATCGAAATAATTACTTGGCCTTTTCTTGCATCATCAGACCACGTGGTAATTACGTGATTGCTCGCGCATGAGAATTAAACACTGTTTCGATCGATTCGCCGATCGTACGCTTTGTTTGGTTGAAATTGTCCGCTATCTTATTTTCATAATTCACTCGAGTGATTACAATGTTTGTTTTTTATTGTAGTTGTTTTATAAGGTGTGTTGTGTAAAATAGGATTATCCTTTCGAGAAAAAATATTTTAAAGGATAACGAGACATGAGAATTCTTTAGACACGTCGCTTCTATCAATTCCCTTCATAATATTGTTGTAATAACTTTAATGATATTACAATAAAATCATTTTAATTTTTATTACAATAAACTATTGATTACTTTGAAACACAAAGTAACACAAAAAATCCTTCAAACACAACCTATTTTTCTATTTTTTATATTTAAAAATGAACGTCTTATGATAGATACGAATCTTATCTAGATGAAAGTACCTCAAAGAGTAAATAGAACTATATGTATGTCCTTTTTAATAAAAAAATATTTTTCATTTAATATGTATATTTGAAAAGATGACCTTCAGAATTAACCCTTTGCGGTCGTAAGACAAACTGTGTTCGACAGAACACTCCCATCGTTCTGTTTGTATAAAATAAAAATAATTAAAATGTAAAATTATAAATTATAAATAAAAATTAAAGAATTAAAATATATATTAAAACAGTTCATGTAAAATAATGATCTGCCATTGCATTAAATTTGTTTAAAGTTTAAGAACGAGTTGTAAACTTCATTTATACGTACAGTTAATACGACCGCAAAGGGTTAATACAGTTGTTGATTCTGACCTCGAATGGCAGTGCTACATACCCCAAAGTTACTCTAGTAATTTGTTGGCAGGCTTCCCTAATCCGAGCAGTAATATTGTCAGGAGTGGTGGGTTCTTCCGAAGCAATTGCAGTATTATAGTAACTATAACAGCGGATATTTCATGTTTGTAAACACGAGTGCTGGTACCATTTGCGTGATTTCGTGTAACATGTGATCTACTGGCCTACAAACAGGAAAATTTTGTAACCGTACAAAAAATGGGGAAACAGGAGAAATAAACCATTGTACACGGTTTCGAATGACTTACAAGAATTCGTTTAGGAATAGATTATATGTGTGTTTAAACGAAAATTGAACTATACAGAGCGAATTGTTTAATCGTGTTACCAACATTTATTTTTTGAGTAAAAAAATGTTTGGGAAAAAGATTGTTTAGCATCAAGAAGTGAAACTAGGGTTGACAAAAATACATTTGGTTTGGTTGATACCAAATAACTTTCGTTTAAAACATTTTTTTATCTGATAAATGGTTTACAAGTAGATTCGGGTGATACGATTGAATGACTCAGCCTGCATGTAATAATTATATTAATAATAGACTAATAAAAATAATGCTTACCGTTAATAATAATTATTGATAATAATTCTTACCATTAGTAATCGTTATTAACAATAATTCTTATCGTTAGTCTATGATTAGTCTATTTATTTTGAATTAAGCTGCACTATAATTCTGATTTCTTTTATTTTATTATTTTATTTGCTTTATTTCATTTTATAAAATAACATAAAAAAGTTACATTTGCATAGAAATTCACGGTTCATACACAGTCTCACATTTTCTATATAAAATCTACGTAGATATATGAAAAAAGTGTTCACTATACTTCATAGAATTTCTTCATATACTCATAAGTATTATGAGATTATACGTTCAGGAATTTATGCCATTCCATTTACGTCGTCCATGTTATACATTACAGATTAGGTCTTGTAAGTAGTGGCTTTAGCGTTGAACATTTTTCAAAAACCTTTACACAGCATTTTACTGTTCTATAGTTTTTGTATTTCTTTGTTTTTCGTCACTCATTGTTCCGCAAAGAATCGAGGAAAATGGAAACTTCTGAGCGCATGAAAATCAATATTTCAAGCATGTGACGTGCGTATTGGTAGTCTATTGAAATTTTCAGAAACCGAGAACTCTTTTGTTGTTTATTTGTATTAACAGTCATTTTCAGTCTATTACAAATGCTAGCACTATTCATTACACAAAATAAATCTTTCTTTATCCGACATCTTATGATCGACGTTGGCAGATATTCTGTAATTATCGGATCGAGTTCGGTCAGGCGTGAATATTTAAGATGAACTCGATCAGAGTCAGCGAAAAAGTAATACTAGGAGGGCAACACGGTAATCGATGCAAAAGTGTATTTTAGATTATTGGTATTGTCTAATGAAAAAAGTTTATTTAAGTTATTGCGAAAACTATATCGTTAAATCAGCTATTTATTCGGGTGTTAATTACACAATTTAAGGATGAAATAACAATTGTTTTACAACCAAGTAAAATTTCGCTAAGTTCTACGTACTCATAGAATTATTTTAGTATTATTCGTGCCTGGATATTTTTTAAATATTGTCGTTTTGATTTTTTGTTCTTCTAGGAAATAAATAATACATTTTTATATTTTAAGTTGAATATGGAGATTGATTTCAATTAAATATTTTATACAATTCAATTTTAGAAAATATTTTACATATTACTTCTATTTATCCCTGGAATTAGATCAATATTATTTCTGCTTCGAAATATTTAAGAAATTGTCGTTGTATATTCCAAATATTTTTTTGAGAAATGAACAATGGATATCTATGCAATTCGTAAATGAAATATGAAAACTTATTTTAACTGAATACTTTGTACAGTAATTAAAAAAATATATAAAATTTTATTGGTACTATAAATGCCTACGTTTTCTAGAAAATTATTGCCATTTTGGTTTTGAAATATTCTTATGTGGGTAGTAGGGTGCGAAATGACTTTAACGAAAACTCTTATTTATTAATCAACAGTTATAAGATACGCAGAAAGATTTCCGTCTGACCTAGCGCCAGAAAGAACGGACGTGGTGTGTGTCGTGGCTATTACGGCGGCTTCCATTTAACGTCGCTTCACCCCCCACATCTTTGTCCGCAGACAAAGATATGGAGTACATGGAAATTCCCATGATTCCGTTCGGAAAAAGGGAGGTTTTCCCCCACGTGCGGAGCTAGGTAGTTTGTTTGTTTCATCGCCTGTTTTAGGGCTCAACAATTTAACGTACCCGCGCGGGTCTGCAACGCTGATGTTTGCTTACCCGCGCTACCTGGGCTAGAGCATCCGCACGGCAAGAAAACCTTTCCTGTGTCCCGTTATGCCGCCACATCTTATAAGAAATAAGTATTGTATTTCTATATATTTATTTTGAAAATTGAAGATGAATAAACATGATGGCATAATACTTCACGTGGTCCATTTTAAACAACATATGAAATCTGAATATTTCAGTTGTGCAAATTTAAACAAACATATGTGAATAAATGCATATATACACTCAATGAATATTTCAGTAATACAAACACATTGAAAGTAAATGACAAATCAAAATAAAATTGCTTTTCATTATCTCAAGCGCTTTGAGAACATTATTTATTATATTTCCAATACCCAATTTCATTTTCCAATAATTATTTAATTGTTTTTTAATTTTCAACAGTAAGCTCTCGTTTATTTTACGTCATCATACAAATGTTTGTTTTTCAATGAATTCAAAGAGCAATAGGATTAATCGATACTGCAATTAATCTGAATGTAAAATATCTATGCAGTTCATTTCTAAATAAAACACATGATGCAAAAAAATAGGAGTTTTCCCTTTAGATTTAATAAAATTTCGTAAACTAATTGACAGTTTAATTTTGTTTATTAGTAAACTGGAACGTTGCTAAATGTTTGCTCCACCGTAGTCCCACAGGGTCTCTCATAGTACAGTAATAAAGAGGCGAGATTAAAAGGAGAAAGAGAGGCGTATAATAACACATTCTTAATTTACTTCCTTTAAAACAATCTCCTACGGGATTAATTCACAGCGTATAGCATTACCATAAATTTGCAGAATGTACTAAAAATTCTTTTATCCTGGTAACCTTACACTTTGTTATTTATTATCGTCCATATACACTATATTTTAATATGATTCCAAAGGGAAACCTCATAAACTACTCATTAACTACCACAATGGATTTTGATATAATCCAATTTATTTTCTTTAGAAGTTTATGCAAATACTCAAAGAAATTTGCATTAAATAACATTTGGTTTCTTTCGCGAATGGCTTTAACAAATTAAAAGAAAACTGGAGGTGTATTAAGGCCAATTCGAATTGATACTTTTTTAATTTTAAAGTTTTCTTAATTTCAGAAGATTTTTATATGCTATAATTGCATAAATATATTTATTACTTTGACATAACTAATAATTGCGCGTTAACGAAGATCTTTTTTAAAATTATTTAGAGTAATGTCTGAGAAATCAGTCTTATTATTATAGAAAGATTCTAAATAATTCCAAGAGGACTAGGAACAACTTTTGTAAAAAAAATGGTTAATATTTCTTGAAATGTATTGTTATTATTAATAAATATTAACTAAAATACCTTTCTTGCATTTATAAATAATCTTTTGGTTAGACTGTTTTGATTCCTCAACATTAAAAAACTTCATACACATATTTAACACTTAAATTCCGCGAAATTTTTCATGAAAAGGAAATTCGAAGAAAATAGAACTGCAGAATATTAATAACAGTTTTCAATTGTATTATAACATAACTTAGATTAAAACAATCCAAGGACATCTTAATTGATTAAACACATCATTATTTTGTAAAATAACTGATTTGAAAATGTCATAATTTACATTAAAACAATTCCAGCATATCTTAATTTATTAAAAATACCATTATTTGATCAAGTAACTTTATTAAAAATACCATTATTTGAAAGTATGAAATATCTGAACAGATTTTAAAAACAAACAGTTCCAAATACCACAATGAATATCTGAATAAATTGTAAAATATCTATTGTTACAGTTTTTATAAAGACTTCCTATCAATCATATTAAACGCTCGATAATCCTACATAGTGTTATATGACCGCATATCGAATCGTGAATTTGACAGCAAAAATGTCAAAAATATCACAATCGGTACCGAAAACAATAGCCTTTTAATGCCGAATCATTAAAACTGTTCGTTTGTTCTACTGTTAACGATCGCTGCCATTCCTTCCGGACAATGCTCACTTCTCGAGCTCTCCGATTCGTGGCTGCGAGCGCACCGGCCAGCCGTCCATCGTTAATAAGTCATCCGCATCTGTCTACAATTCACAATACACGCTAACGACACTCAACAGCCGCGGCGCACTGTCTCCCGCGGGAATATTTATTGAAGTGCCCTCGACCGGTCGATCGGTCGTTTCGTTAGAAATAAAATCGAAGGGCAGACCATTTCGCCGGAGGTCCACTAATCATCCGTGAGACGAAAGAAACAAGAAGAAGGCGGGGTACCGTCTTCAAGCAAAAACATTGGGAAGCTCAAATCTGGACCATAATCATCAACCATGTCAACCTCGCGGATAATGGTGGTTCGGAAGTCAATGAGATACGCCGAAAATATTCTGAAATTAAGGAGATGCTCCTGACCTCCGATTTACGCGGACTTTTTTTTACGCAAATCTCTTGTTCGCGCGGTAAATTAGAACATTACTTACACTGTAGTTTTTATGCGCAATGTTAATTTACGCGATTTGAATTTAGTAACACCGAATCTAATGTACGTTTGTTTTCTGAAATGTCATTATTATTTTGTTATTAATCTACATGGAATAAATATGTATTTCCAAAACCTATATCAGTTTTTCTTTTTAGTATTTTGTTTTCTCTTGCATCTACAGACTTTATTTAGGCGATTTTCCTTCGCATAAAACGAATCCACGTGGAACCGATTTTCGTGTAAATCGTGGGTCAGGTGTAAATTCATTTGGAACGGCAGTTTTTAGGTTTACTTTAATACAATATTGCTAATACATTACATAACATTATATAATATTACTAATTACAGAAATTAAAAATAAAATAATAGTATTCTTAAATTTCTATAAACATTTCTTTACTTTATATTTTGTGCACTCGTATCTGCCATAAATACATAAAATACGATGACAAAGTATTTGATGATGATTAGACTGAATATTTATATAAAAACTCGTAGTTTCGAAAATAAAGTTCTATATGTTCTATATGTTTATTAATATATTATTTTATAAGATTATTTGAATACACTCGCCCATATTTTAATTATTTATACATTGAATAAATTTATTCCTTTTTCTTATGATAAACTACTTAATTATACATATAAAATATATTGTCAGTTATTTCGGAGATATTAGTAGTTCTTGCATTCCAAAGACGTTAGGAAAGCTTGCGCGTTATCCGAATTATTCCATTTAGAAATTCGTTAAATTTAAGATCGCGTGGTACTTACGAACATAGGGAGTATATAACAGTACTGACAGTAGTACTGTTTTATATTCCACTTTCGTGAGAACAACTTGCAAAACCAGAGATACTTCGTTTGATAAACTGCGGGCAGCTTGCGAGCTTCCACTGTGAAAAAGCAAATTGTGGTGTGCAATTCGGGATACGAACACATTTTAATTATGAAATATTTCATGATAATTAGTCTGCGAATTTTTACATAAATTAATCCGACTTTCGAAGACAGAATTTCAAAAATATGGGTCATACAGAAACTCCGTGATTCGAAATCTCTCTTTCGAAATATTCCGGTTTCAAGCTGAATATACTTTGTCTTGGCTATTGATTTTGGCATCACCGTGTACATATTTTAAGAACAAATAGCCCGTTTCATATATTTTCATTTCACCATAGTATATCTGTTTTGTAAACTTTAAATAATGTTGAAACTAAAATATTATGAAAATATAACTAACAATAATGAGCCACAGATAATAGTCCCCAATCTTCCCCAAAGTTATTTATAAAAATCTATTCGACGAAACCTTTCAATTGTTTCGCTTCTAAGTATAAGAAAATACAGTCGAAAAATTACGTTCAGCATTAACGTTCGAAATCAGTGATCACAGATCCACGTATGATCATCGATTTACACTGACACGGAAACAAACAAATTTCACTTTCCAAATTAACGATTGTTTTATATACACTTAGCCCTCGATTTACATGGCACTCGAATTGCACGATTTCTAAAATGTTCTAAATATTAGGTTGGAGAAAAAGAAATCCATTATTTTTTTGGCAGATGGCTGTAGTGATCAATATCTCATAAAGTATCGATCAAACAATTTCAGATTTATGCTCGTTGGAAAGATGACATTTCGCACTAAAAAAATTCTTTTGCTGTTTTTTGTTTGGTCCATTCGGTTGTGAGTTACAGGGTGTTAAAAATGGCAGTCAAAAAAGAGAAAATTCGGTACATCTTATAGTTTTTCTTTGATAAAGGCGAAAATGCAAGCCAGGCGGCTGAAATTGTGAATGGTGTTTATGGTGCCGATACTGTAACAGCCAATTACGTGCAATTTTGGTTTCGTCGATTCCGTTCAGATATTCTTGATGTTAAAGATGCACCTCACACAGGTAGGCCCATTATCGAAAATGTCGATAAAGTCACAGAAATAATCGAAGTTGACCAGCATGTTAGCAGTCGTAGCATCGCCTAGGAGCTAAAGATCGACCATAAAACAGTTTTAAACCATTTGCACAAAGCTGGATTCAAAAAGAAGCTCGATGTTTGGGTGCCACACAAATTAACACAAAGAAACAAGATGGATCGAATTTCCATCTGCGAAGCCTTGGCCAAACGGAATGAAATCGACACATTTCTTAAACAGATGGTGACTGGGGATGAGAAATGGGTCACATACGACGATATTATGCGATAACGATCGTGGTCAAAGCGCGGTGAAGCAGCTCAAACGGTGGCGAAACCACGACTAACGGCCAGGAAGGTTCTGCTGTGCATTTGGTGGGACTGGAAAGAAATCATTTATTATGAGTTGCTTCCATATGGCCAAACACTAAATTCGGATGCCTACTGTCAACAACTGGACCGTTTGAAGATAGCGGTTGACCAGTAACGGCCAGAATTGGTCAACTGACTCGCCAGAAACTCCGGGAGCTTGGTTGGGAAGTTTTGATGCATCCACCATATAGTCCGGACCTGACACTAAGCGATTATCATGTTTTTCTTGTATTGCAAAACTTCCTTAATGAGAAGAAATTGGCATCATGAGAAGATTGTGAAAATCGATTACTAGAGTTTTTCGCCAATAGGAACCAAGACTTCTATGAGAGAGGCACTATGAAGCTACCTTTAAAATGGCAAAAAATTCTAGAACAAAACGGTGTATATTTGACCCAAATCGGACAATCCGAAACATGTTAAATAAAGTCTTGAAGTTCACGTAAAAATAATGGATTTCTTTTTCCTCTACCTAAATATATACGTAAAGTCTGTTGCAATTGGTGTCAGATAAACCCCAAAAAATCCTGGACTGTGGTGGACGTTTTTCCTAGGAGACCCTGGTAATGAACGAATTAACACGATTGAAAAAGAGCGGAAGAACTGCCATATACACGGCACTTGCATTTTACTTTCAGGTCAGAAAAATGCAAAACTTACATTAATTCCTTTTTTCAATATTACAACCACTAAATGGGTATTAAAAGGACAGACTCATATAAAAAGTTTTTAGTAAAAAGGAAGCTAAAAACAAGAAACAGGTAGAAAGAAAAAGAACTGAAAGAATATGTATTTACATGGTATACAAAAGAAATCCTCATAAAACAAAAAAAGCGATACTGATGATTTTTAATTGTTAATTGTTGCGATGTATCGGACATTGCTCTGCAGTATTATGCAGAGATGAATCGATCCTTACAACCTAAAGATGGTTTGGGCAAAGTGGTCGTTAGGGACGACTGAGCAAACAAGGACGAGCGAGAGTCTTCGGTGAGTTGTGACGAGAACAGACGTATCGTAATGAGCTCCTGAAAGTCTTGTCTTGTGAATAATTAACATTGTACATTTGTAATAAATAGTGTTTCTGTTACTATTCTTTAATGATGCCACGAGGGAGTACACCTGCGAGCAACAATATTTTATACTGAAAATAAATAATACTATTTCATATGGATCTATTTTTATTACATGTGTATTTCTTTTCAGTGGACTCGAATAGCACGATTTCAATTTACACGACATTTTCGAGGAATCAATCTACCGTGCAAATCGAGAGTTAGATGTATTCACGTTTTCTGCTGCAACAGTTTACAGTGCAAACAATTCAATTCCCAATTTCGCGCAATGCAAATTTCCCAAAAACATTTCGCATTTTTCGGACATTCTTAAATCCGAGAAGAATGCGTGCAGTTGTTCACAAATCTGTCCCGCTTAATTTCGTGCCATTCTTCTTCGTTCAAGCGTCCGCTGTGCCTCGGATAGACATCCGTTTAATCATTCCTCGTTTCATGTGGCCCCGGAATATTCGAAAGAGAAAGGGCAATAAAATCCTGTGACGCCCCGCGTAAAGAAATCTGGTGAAAGCACGCGTCTACATCGCGAGATCTCTTCAAAGCGGCCACAAGAAACGAGGTGAAACGTGCCAGGCAACTGTGAATGGAGATACACTGGCTCTGCTTTAATAATGCAACGTGTGCATCGTGTTCTATGGATAAAGGTCTCAAGGGATATGACCGATCGTTGTGCTTCGCCGTTTGTTAGCCACTTCAGAACACGATCTCGACAAGCTTGCATCGTAGCCCACGGAGGGCGCAGCAGACAGGGCCCGAGCGTAAAATGAACGTGTCACAAAGCGGAATGATACGCTGAAGCGTGCTGCCATTAAATTGGAATGAAATTTTACGATCCTGTGAACACTTCCGTCCAATTAACCATACTACAAATGGAATGCGAAATGAGTTTAATCGAACTGCGCGGATCGAACGAAAATACTGGCTGAGAGATTTATGCTGAGTTTTCGTTCATGGATTGCTGCTCATGTTTTGGGAAGGGATGAGGGATATCACGAATAAGTTTGAATTGATGTTTTATTGTTTTTTAGAATATTCTCCTTCAATATTAACGATAGAGCTACCATACCAGTGAAAATAACTAGTTTCGATTTTTCTGTTTCGCAGTTATCGATGTCTTAAAAACATTGAATATTCGAAATGATCTTGAAAATATATAGTCATATCGTCAATATTTAGTAAACAGAATAAAGCTTATAATATGAAATTCGGTAATGTAAATTTGTGATACGAAATTATAGATTCACATCTTTAGCAATATATTTCGAGGTCACCAAAATCTGAGAAATTGTTAGTTTATATAATTACTAATGAAGAAAAAATTGAAGTACATTAAAATTCACCACGCTAATTAACTCTTTAGCCTATAATATCGTATCTAACTCGTAATAAATATTTTGAGCTAAAGATAAATTTAAATGTTCTTTACTTATTTTCAGTATAAATGAAATATTACTTTTCCATTATGAACCCTTAATATCTGGAATAAACGTAAATGTAGACTAAGTTTTAAATCCTTTTCTTTTTCTAATAAATTATTAAGAATAAAGGGCACTTACATATTATAAGGACCACCTTTGTTTCCTAACTGAAAGTCGCTCTGATCAATTATTTAGGTTAAGTCTGGATTAGTATTTATTTGATATTCGAATACATTATTAATATCTTATTATTATCTTATTATTATTATCATTATTATTAATATTATCACTAACACATTGTTGATCGGTCACACATTAACACGTGTTTGCACTTGCATTAGCTATTTCAATTTTTGAAACGTAGGGCAATATAAAATATTGCAAAAGTAAAATATTAAACGATATATAGGAGATATGTCCAAAGATTCATTTCAATTCATTATGTATAAATGATTCATACGGAAGATTATTTGCATGTTTCACTTTCATATTTAATTACGGAATAATAACCGGTGGCATAGGATAGCTTCTGCGTAAAATTGCCAGTCAGCAATCTGTCAATATCTTATTTTTTAAAAACAGAGGTAGTCCATATAGTACGTAAGTACCGGATAAAGTAGCTTCACGAAGCACAATTATGAAAGAAATCACAGAACAAGGAGTTAAGGACGGAAGTGTACCTGAAAAAATTGAAGACGGCGACGATCGGCCAATTAAAATCAGGAGAGGACTCACAGCGACGAGAACATTTAAAAAATCAGGCGTATCAAGGCGCGATAATAATCCCAGCGGGACGGAAAAGTAACACTCTTGCGCAGTTCTCGAGTGAACCGAAGATTCCGTTCGAACAAGCGCGTCCCGTTGCACGCTTCAAGTACTCCGAATCGTGGCAGCGAGTTACGGATCAATTAAGTCTGCGCTTTCGAGCACTCGCCAGCTCGAAGAACATTTGTCAAGCAGAATTCCACTGTTTCCCATAACGTGGCACACAATGGAGAGCGTTTATTCTTGACATTCTACTTGATTTATAACAATGGATCCATGTTACAGGTTGGTTCGTCCAAAAGTTAAAACTCATTCGAACGGTTTGATATACAGAAATATAATTCAACTACTTGCCATATTTTAACGTGTCAGATTCGAAGAAATCTCAAAGAGAAATTAACAAAATTGAGTATTACTCTAATGTTTTGAGTTTTTAACACTAAAACTACCAGACTGATTTCTTCCTGTTGCAATTATTATAAGATAACAGATTGAGAAATCTAAGAAATGATTAAAGAAATTGATTTAGGAATACGCAAACTGAATTGTAAATCAAGTAAAGTTTCAATATATGGACTTTTGGAGTTTCTATAAAGAAATTTTAGAAAGTTAATTTAACTGCTTGATAAGTTTAGTATTAATTAATCCTGTAACTGTGGGCGAGTTGTATTTGTTATGCAAACGCGTCTTAAAAATGAGATAAAAACTAAGTAATGGGACTAATAAATAACGGGATAGATGATAACTAACAATAGCCTGATAAAATACTCAAGAGAGGTTAAAACTCGATTAAAGAAATATTTTACAAAATATTTAGAACGCGAATCCTATTATTATGCTCCAAATATCTGTTAAAATAGATGGACATAGAATTATTTCTTGTTTCCAGTAAATTATTGAAGACTATTCCAGTGCAGTTATGAAAGAAATCACAGGACAAACGATTGATAACTATAAGCAATATAAATTATATTAATTTTATTACATTAGTACGAAATTAATTGAACACTTGGCAAGGGGCAGAATAATGAATAGCTTGTGTTGGAAAATTTGATTAATTTATTGTTGGTTGATGTAAGTGGAATAACGTTTAACAATAATTCAGATAATAGGAGCACAATTAAAGTGCAGTTAATTAGGTACTAAATTTTGATTAATACAAATAAAGCTCCTTTGTGTTCAATATTAATTTTTAACAAGTGCTGCAGTGAATCATATTTTTATCTTTATGATCGAAACTGTTCCCCATTCTCCGTTCTTCGTTCCGGAAATTGCATCAACGTTCCTTAATTTAGCTGCAGTTTAATATGGCACTTTTCCAATTCGTGTAAAAAGCATTTAGAGTAGTATTTAAGAACCTAGAGTTCCACTTATACACGACATATTTATCCTATTACGAATAAATATAGAAAATCGTATTTACAGAAAACTGTACTTGTTATTTGACACAGTTATGATATTACACATAAATAAATGAATAAATAAACATAAAAACACTTGAGGTAAAACCACGATTTATTTTTTTCCAATTTTACCTATTTTCCCATAATTTATCTTTAAAGACCTTCATTTCACTGAAACGTCAAATCAATCACAATGATATCCCTAAAATTCGTAACAACTGGAATAATCTCGAACATCTCGTTTACTTCAACACATAAATAAAGAGTTGGAACACTCCAAAAGAAGGACAATAAGTTCAAGAGCTTCGTACAGTTTCGATTTCGTAATTCAAGAACGCCCTAGAATGGTTCCGAGCGTAGCTGAAGGCTACCAGGGACAGACGAAAAGAGCAAGGGCCATTGTGGCCGAGATAAGGGATGGTAACAAGGGGGTGAAGAAATACGCGAAGATCAGGGATACGGTGGAGGAAAGGCGGCCAGAACGAGGAAGAAGGAACGCAACGGTACGCGCGGTTAGGGGAGATTTAGAGGGGTTGCGTCGGGTACTTCTAGCTTGGGATAAGTAGCGCTGGGATCAAGAGACTCGCGCTGCGTTTATATCTGCGCAACGTTTACTATTCGTGTCCGTTCGACGCCAAGATGATACCTGAACGCATTACCGTGCAGCCATTAAGATTACGATGAATTCATGTGACCATAAAGCCGCGATACGCGTGTACACGCCACGAGTCTTTATGGGCGTTTCTGTAAAATGTTGTTTTTATCCTTTATGCCCTGAAGGCACCTTAACTATTTCGTCCCGAATGGTACACATAAGTATCCCGAATATTTTAAATTACTATCTACTTCTATTTAAGATTTGTGACGCGACTTTTGCAGGACGTTTCAAGATCACGTCACAGTCAAATACCTCCTGCCGTGGTATGTAGTATTTCATACCCTGTAATTTTTATTTAACACGTTTGTTCGTATCACTGATACTTTTCGAAATAATTCGTGTATTTGATTCGGCCTCCATACATTTTTTTTAAACTAAACCTATTTTTATCTCGGAAACTATTGAGTTTTGGACCTCTGTTCACTGGGAGTTTTTTATTCAGTTTAGAGAGTTGTACATGCCCTATCATTTGTGCAGAATAATTAAAAAGAAAGAATGAAGTTAGCGAATAATATAATATATGAGATTTAACGTGGACACAATGGTATTAAGAAAGATTTTAATTGTATTGATAATGTTTAAAACTAATACAGGTTAATCTATGAAAGTTTAACTTTCTTCATGATTTTCTTAGTCGTTTGTTTTGTGTGGCAGTTTGCACCGAGATTCTCAAGTGACCTGACCCATAAAAACGGAAAATAAAAGATTTTTATGGCACGACGTAGTAATAATAAACTTTTACACAGTGAAGTTTCAAATTTGGTTAATATAATTTAAAATGTGGGTGGCTGAACTTTGACCGAAGTACCTTTCGGTGGATGACGTCTGCAATGTTGGTCACAATGGATACAGTTGGGCCCTTTCAAACGGTTAGATCAACCGGAACTACCACTTGCACATCGGATTAACGATTTTCCACGTGCCTACGCTAGGACAAGCAAGTGTAGTAGCAGATCACGATGGAACGAGAATTCGTTCGTACGTCGAGTGCAATATGCTTATGAAACTGCACATGCAGTATTGAAATCAATACTTAGACAAATTCGACTGCTTTTATATACCTAATTTCGTTTATAATTTACTAAATTATGAAAGGTTTATTTAAATAGAATTAATATTGCTAAATAAGTGGTCGATCGAATAAAAATGTACTCGTATAATACTTTATTAGTCATTTTCAGATTTTCATCGGTATATGTACATCTTCTCAGTTTTTTGCGTCATTCGAACAGATAAAAATGAATTATTTTAGTAAATGAAAATGTGTAATTCAAATAAATAATTCGAATGGTGAATTCAAAGTAAAAATGAATAATTAAATTAAATTCACCGAATAAATACAAATCGGTAATTAAAATAAATGATCTAAATAAATAAAAATAAATTATTCGAACGAAATATTTGAATATACAAAGATGAATTATTCGAATAAAGAAATAGAATAATTTTTTACGAATAAGAAATAGTTATTCTCCGAATAAGGTACTCGAATAGAAAGAATTTATTCTGCAAATAATTCTAAACAAATATTTATTGCGACCAAATCGAGTAATGCTCACTTTTGTTTGGGGTAGGATTGAAACAGAACCATAGTACAAATCGAACGTGTGAAAAAGTATTTTCCGTTAATTTGATTGAAACCGTTCGAAAATCCGTGAAGCTAGAACGTTGCACGAACAAAATGGAAATTCGAAATACTCGTAAAATGCAGTAGAACTTTACTTGCCGCGAAATTTAGATGAGGTGTCCCAAACGTAAATGAGCAAACTTTGCTTGTACAGTTTACGGGTTAGCACAGAAAAATATATCTTGAATAGACTTTAAAAGTTTTCAGCGAAACGAACAAGTAGTTCAATTTATATAATATTCTTTTTCCTATCTTTGGCTGTGAAAAGTGCAGTTTAATTGTTTAAATTGAAGACACTTTGCATAACAGGAACTTTTGAAGAACTAGAAGTTTTACGTACAGGGTGATCCAGTTTCTCCTGGACAAAATCTGCAAGTATTTTCTATGCATATAAATAAGATAAAAATGTTGTATTATCATACGTTACTAGAAACTCCATTAACTTTTCAAAGATTTACATTTCTATAGATGAATTTAAGAGAACAGTCAGTTTTGCCATTAATAGTTCTAATACATGGAAAACAAAATGAAAGCATATTAAATATCAAGAAAAATTATGTATTTTATACGTTTTTCAACATTTTCATAGATTAGTTAATAACGTTTAACTGAAAAACTGAGTCATTCTGTACATTCAGAGCAAGTGAGCATACATGTATTTAGCTGAGTATGACTAACAAGAAGTAGGTTGAGATATCTATTCAATGCTCGTCAATTTCTGCTTATTATAGAACCTTCCAATAACATGAAATTTTATTTATAGATTCTGTTACATTGACACGATTGAAATACACTATTCCATAGTACATTATCCAACAAATTCTTAAGTTTTACATTTTTTATGTTCTTTATGTGCGGGAATATTCATTTAAGTAACTGAATGTAAAAGTTTCTATATTTCGTGTAAAACATCCATTTTTCTGTAATACTTTGCAATATTTTTTATTTAATGCGTTTTCTTGCATAGATCTGATTGGATAAAGTTGAAATTTCAATCGTTGCAAATTTTAATTCCGATTTTATTATAAGATGGAAACCTGTGATATTTATATTTCTACTTATTTTCACTCATTCTTATTTTATGAATATTATAACAATACTTTCTTCGTATATGTTTTATTTTATCTTATGTACAAAGATGCACTAATTATTCCAACAACTGCTCCACTTTTTTTTATTAACATCTTTATGTGCCTTTAGTTATCAATTTTTTTGTACATATTATGAATTGTATGTTATTTCAGAACTTTTCTTTTATCCATTAAGTGATTCAAGACACCACTAAGCGAAGGTACCTGAGAAAAGGTAAACTTCTTTTCCATTTCATCACGTCAAAAATGCGAAACACACTTGCGAAAAAATGCATACCTATAATGTTACAAGGTACACAGTGTTGGTTCCGCGGATATCGAGCATCTTCTGGCTGATAGGAAAAAAGGGCACAGCTCTCGTGACAGGAAACTGATGTTGTAGAAATTCTACCACTATCGTTCGAAGAATGCTTCGTGAGCTGTGACGTCGTAAAAATGCATATATCTTTAAGATACCTGCAGGCATGGCGCACGTACCAGGGTACTGAATGAACCTCGGCTTATGATATGGTGCATAATTTCCTATACTTTAAAATACTGAGTCACATATCTTACTCTTATCACGGTTTTTAGTTGAGTTGTGTTCATTCGTCGATTCAGAATTATTTTTTAATTCAATCCACTATGTGTAATGAAAAATTTTTTTCTTGAATACAGTGTTTCTAATAAACTATGTTTATAAGGGAGCTACAGTTCATAAAATGAATTAAAAATAGTAAATGAATATATTTTTTTTATATATATCATGAAATGAACTATCTAAATTAGATCGTGTAAATATTTTCAGTAACTATAGGCGCATGAAAATAATATTCGCAGCATAATTATTCATATAACGTTTAGAATATAAACCGTTTATTTATGATTTATAATTATGTAATTATACTGAGTGAATTGCCCACGTTGGATATAATAAATGGAAAAACTATTTACAAGGTACGGTTGTATGTACGAAAATATATGTATATGAAAATTATTGTGTTTAACTTCAATTGTGTTTATATTTTATCATTAATAATTTATTAGAAAAAGAGAACATTTTTATGCTCATTTTATGTCTATGTTTACTACAAAGGTTAACGATTGATAATAGAAAAGTAATATTTAATTTATATCTAAACAAAATAAATAACGTTTAGATTCGTCAAATTCCGTTTAAAATGTTTTTCTTATAGGTCATCAATAACTATATTGTAGGTCAAGGGGTTAAGAAAGAAATAGTGAACTATTTTTTCACTTATTTGTTAATTATCTAAAATATTTACGTAACCACGTTTATATGATCCCACCTGTATATCTATGAACAGAAGATACAAGTCTATCTGAAACATCAATGTCAACTTTGCACATGAAAGAGTTACTTTTTAGGGTTGAAGTTTTCAACCGCTACGTCGTCGTACCATTCCAAAGCTGTACGTGTTCAAGAGCCGTAATTTTCAGAGTACTTGACATCTCATAATAACCCGACAATTTCAAGCGAGAGCGTGTCAATGTGTCAATATCTTGAACTCAAAAAGAAAAATAATAATTGTAACATTGTATATTTCATGTTCATAGCTTATCAAACACTTGAATCATTGAATACGAAATAAAATCGAATTGATCTGATAAAATTTCGTAATTAATTGGTATTGAACAATTTTTTTCTCGTTAAATTTATCCTTTTACATAAATAATGTAAATCTTATAGTAAGTTGACGATCTTAATTATCTTTTTAAACCTTTGAATTATTCATGGCGCTCTGACCAATTGTTTTTCATTCGTTCTTCATTTGAAATATTCATTGACCTATGTACAGCAGTGTAACTGCCCGATAACTTATGGATAAGATAAGATATAGAATTTCAATAATTATAAAGTAAATAATCTAAAATGGTTCAAAGAGAATAGTCTAGTAGTTCCAATAGTGAATACTTTCACAAAACTAAATAGATCACTCCAATAAAATAGTGAAATACAAGTGTTCGATGACATCCTCGTGCAGCAATCTCAAAGGCACCCATTAGGACGAAAACATTAGACAAAGTCCAATGATATCAATTTTAATCACTTTAACAAATAAATACCATCACCCCAGTAAAACAGTAAAATAAAAGTATTCACTGACACTCTCCTCCAGCGATCCAGCAGTCCCAAATATCAGATCACTGTCAAAAACCCGAAGGAATCCCCCAAAATCCTCCAAGACAAAGATGCCTCCTTCCCCGGGGGGCAAACTCATCGGATGATCATTTCTGCGTGCGTCGGGCACCGGGTGCACCGGTTAAAAAACGCAGGCGGCTTGGGGGGATTCGTGAGTCGTTGGTAAAAGGGGGCACAGCCGCGATGGCAAACTTTGCGGGACGAGTAGCACTCCATTCCCATCGCCGGCAGCGTAGCACCATAATCTGCGCGAGGGAAGGGTCGTCGTCGATGGGGCCGGCGGGGGCGAGGGCACGGATAGGGGTGCGAAGAACCGAGGAGAGAAAGCAGAGACGTCGGAACCGTGGCGAAGGGCCGTCAGACCTGGTTGCTGCGTTGCTCCGTATCGATTTAGCTTGTGCCGAGTTCTCCATCGTTTTCACGTTACTCTGCCGCCCTCTTTCTCTCTTCTTCTGTCTCTCCGCTCCGGTGCTTTGTCCACTCATACTTCTCGACGAGTTAAAAGCCAAAGGCCGACTGATTTTCTTTCTCCCCTTCTGTTTGCGTTCCGCTACTTGCATTCGCCGTAATGTCGCTTCCGCGGACCGATTCGTGTCTTTGGACGAATATCCCTGCGATTTGCGGTTTTGCATCGGAACATTCGGGGAAAGTGAAGCTTCGCTTCTGATCATTGCAGCGGATGCGAAGGAAAATCAGGTTCCATAGAACTTTGTTTGATATTTCATGTTTAGATTTAACTAAGGAGTGACTTATAATTTTATCTTTAAGAGTGGTCGACTGATTTTTTTCATTCCTTCCAGTTTAAATTTCACTATCTGGGTTTTGTGGAACGTCGTTTACGGGAACAGATTTGTATCTTTGGCTATATATTACAACAAAAAGTTGAGGAAAAACGTTGTAGCGGACGTAAAAAAAATGAGATTGCACTGGATTTTGTTTGCACATGTATTTTATGTATTTTAGAAGATTTTTGTATATTGTTCTTTTTGTTTGTATTTAATGTGTCAGGTGAATGAAGTTTGACTGGTAAAAGTGGAACACTTCCCATATTCAGAGTTCGTAGTTTCGATATTATAATACTGCATATTGTATGTATGAATAATAATAATAATAGTGTAGTATTATTGTTATACGTAACTTGCAAGAAATACTTTCGCTTCGAATCGACATAGAACTTTCGGTTTTTAGGTTATCTTGATAATACTCTTAATTAATAGAAATAATGCATTACATATATACAAATATAGTAGAAACAACTACAGACACCGTTAATCACAATATGTCTTTATTAGAATATGGAAAATCACAAGGGGCTGCATTACCACCTCTTCCTCTAATTGAATGCAACTGGGTTAACCGATTTTCTTTCTCCCTTTTTATATCTATTATGTAATTTGTATGCAACGAAACATTGCTCTGCAAACAGATTTGTGTCTTCGGATGAATATTCCAGCAATTTATGATTTACAAAGAAAAACTGTAGGTAAATTGTACTTTTATCACTAATAATTTCAGTGGAAATTAAAACGAAGTCAGATTAAATTTCGTTCAAGTATACCTATATTTTATATGTTTCTGAAGTTTCTTGTGCGTTATTCTATTTTTTATGTTTCTTCTCTGTGTCTAACGTTTGAATGTGTATTAATTATGTATGTTAATTATGTATATTAATATTACCACATTCCCGACCAGCAAATTTCTCGCTTCTCTAATGCTCATTGCTGGTGAAGATAAAGAAAATCTTAAGCCAGTGCCGCAAATTTGTGACATTAAATCAGTGACAACAATTAGAAAATTTGTTTTGAAATATTAGTCTTGTAACGATATGTTGTTTGTAGTGAGAGGCTTTCTGTTAAAGAAAAGTATTTGCAAAAACATGAATCTGCAGCAGCGACAACCAGAAATAAAATTTGGAAAAATATAAATTCACGTCAACGATCGCAAATGTGGTAAGATAGTTTGATTAGAAAAATTGGGACACTCTGTGTATTCAGACATTACAGTACTTCATATGAAAATGAAATTGAAAATTTATCGGGCATACGTGTAACTGAATACAACTATGTATGTTGACCGATCTACCATCTCTTCTTCTGTTTGTATTGCGCAACTCGTAGTCGGCAGAGCATGGTTTCCGCAAACAGATTTGTGTCTACGGACAAATATTCCTGCAATTTGTGGTTTATTATACACAGTGTACCACTATTTACTACGTAAAATATTTCCAGTGTGACCAAAATTTCACGGCAGTTTTTTCTGCAGAAGTTGCACAGTTTATGATATAACAATTAATAATGTAAACAATAATAATAATAATTAATATAAGCAACAATAAACAATAATAGGATTAATGAAATAATATAAACTTTGTTCTCTTTATTGAAATAATATATTTCATGTATTTATACGACTTACACTAACCTTTAATGTTAATACTTGTATTTGGATATCACAGTCTTCAGGAAGTTATTGTTCTATGTTTCTTTTTCCGTTCGTATGATATTTATAGGATAAAGAGATTCATTGTCTTTTTTAAAATTTCTTTCAAACTCTAGAAACAATTCTGCAGTCATTCTTGGAGCATTTAATCCAGCATCGTTCCTCATTTCCCTAACGATATTATATTTGTTTGCGAGCACCGAGCAGCTTTGGCCGGTTTTCTTAGAAGAAAGATTCAATTCTATCGTAGAGATTATGCACTCAAATTGAGTAAAGTACCATTTTGAAGACACGGTTTTCCTTTCCGTCCTATTTTTAAATGAGCGTTTCACTAGTCTTAAAGCAAATTTATGAGATATAATATAAAATAATTTAATTATCATCCCTGACAAAAAATGTTAGGAACGCGAGAAATTCCGGAATATTTATGTAAGTGCCACGGAGTAATTCAAGTGGTAACCCTGGAATGAGATTATCCTCCGCGTAATACTGTCAGAAATGCGAGAAAATTTGGAAGACTTATGCATATGTCAGGAGACTTGTCCTTAATCCAGACATGGGAGAAGTTTGATAATACAGTACAGGAATTTTCCTAAATTTTATTAGAGGCCATGGACTGATAAACATTTTATTTGTAACAGTTTTATAAGACGTCCCTAAGACTACAAACTAATACTAATTGTTCTTGTGGTATAAATCAGTAACGGCTCACTCCATCTCTTGCCGAAAACTATAATTTTTATTCTCGTTTACAAATTTCCTAGGTACTTACGTATTATACGGATTACTTTTGTTTCTAAGAGACAAAATATTAACAATAATAATGATAATAATGATGATTATGATAATAAAATATTAATAATAATAAAATAGTAATAATAATAAAATATTCATAATAATAAAATATTAATAATGTGTTACAATATTAAAAAAATACCAATCCAGAGCTTATACTCAATTTTTTGGAAACTAGTTAATTTCTCACGAATTTTCTCAATATATACCAGTGATATTATTTCACTCGTTTACGATTTGTATTGTAAAATAATATTTAAACTTGATACGATTTAACGAGACCAGAATTAATAGAGCCATCGAAATCAAACAGAAGGATCGGTAATAAGATGATACTTATTGTTAAATCCAAATTTATCAATAACGGTTTGTAATTGCATGCGCAAAGCACATAATGATTTCTGTCCTTGGAACCATGCTCCATTCAACCGGGAAGGATAATAACCATTAAGGCCCTGTGTACAAAGTACAGCAGCGATTCTTCGTGAAGGGGCAATTTAAGGTTCCCCTACTTACAGTGTACACACTCGAATTGTACCCCTAGGTACGTTCTGACGGAAAACATTTCGAATTAGACTAATTAGGAAAGTTTTTGTTATTGAAATATAAAATCGGAATATAAAATCGAATCAGCAAATCAGGGATCAAGAGGTCGAAATGAAACTAGTTGACATTCGACTTCAAATGGAAGCTTTGAAGAACAGAGAAGCTTGAATTTGGTCAGTCAAAGGATGAAGAGACATAAATCACACTAATCTATAGTTTAGAGACTCGAATGGGACTACTCGGAAACCGGAGAACTCTATTCGTATTCACTCAGAAACGAGAAACGAGAAATGGCGAAACCCAGGACTAAATGTTCCGAATTGGACTGATTGAAGATAGCAGACAGGAAATTAAATCTTAAGAATAATTTAAAACGCTGTGACTCCTGAGTACATATGTGAGTGGCACAGAATAATAGCGATCTAAATATTGTTTCTGAATTCTCGAGAAAAAAAGCTTCTGTGAAATGTTTTTGTATTAGTTAATACTAATATTACAATACTATTCATAATATTAATTATTATTGATTATAATAGTATTAATATTATAAATCATTATTAATAGTAATAATTGTAATATTATTATTTATTTAAATTATTTAATTTTTCCTGTAACTGTCATATTTTTGAACTTGATTACCATTAAGTTATTAATGTAAAAATGAAAACATGCATTTTTAACACATTATGTGCTAATAATCATTAAGCAATTTATCGAAGACTAATCAATGCCTACAGATTTCTTATATCAAATTTTTAATCGCAATAACAATTGCAATTGTAATCTGATTTATTTATTGTTCAAAGATAATTATTAGAATTATAAAGATTAGAAATCATTGAAAAGCCAAAAGTTATGAGATGACGCGGATACTTCATGAAAATAGTAAAATATCTCAGCAATGGTAAGTTTTTGAATATACTCAGAATACGCCAATCTATCGAAATCGAGCATAAGAAATAGAACGTTTATACCATATTCTATACGATTATACCATATTCTATAGTTTCTTAAAGCCTACAACTTCTATACGCAACATTTTCTCGTATTCCTTGAAATAACCAAGATATTTAAGTGGACAGAGTTCGTGAGATACACTGCATATACTTCCCATGGCGATTGTTCCTCACATTGCTGTGCGGATTACGAAATACATCGGTGTCAGGGAAGGTGGTATTTGTATTACACTGCATAATCCAGAGACTTTGAATTACGCCGTTGCCGTATGCTGCTGCTTCGATACGATACCCATGGTTAGAGTTTCCGTAAGCGAGAAACACCGCTGGTAAATTAGTGTCGTCATTCGGAACGTTAATTTATATTCCGAACACATTGTCGCGGGTCAACTTGCAGTCTACATAATTCTATTCAGTTGTTTCACTTTATGTGCCTGGCGTACGTGATGCGAGCGGCGTTATCGGCGCTTTAAATTAAGCCGGAACGAGTGCCGGTAGACCGCGACGATTCGAATGCGGGAGGGCCGCACAGAAAAACCGTGAACGGCATCCTGATTCTTGTACAAAGGTCGCGGCGATTGTGTCGTCAATTGCAAGACACACGTGAAATCGTTATTCCACTGCTGTTTATTGGTGTATCTAGATTGAAAAAATAAAGCAACACGAATAAATCAACAGGAATGAGTTGAACAGTATTTGTTAACGATAGTGCAAGTACTATTTATATAGTGAGAGCACTCTGTTCTATAAGTACATTTTGTTAGATAAATAAACGTTTGTTAGACATTACGAGAATTGGAAGTATGGCGAAGTGAGCCTGGGTTATGAGTAAATTTCGCTAGATGAATAAATTTTTACTGGAATCCTATCACGAAAATTGAAATTGCTATCAACTGACTGTCTATCGCAAGTGAACTTTACTAGATAAATATACTTTTGTTAAAGATTACTTTGCAGAAATTATAAATAAAATAAGGAGATTTTAAACTTCATTAGATACATACATTTTTAATGGACGACACACCAAAGAAATTATAAATATAGTAAGGTGATTTTAAATTTATTTAAAAATAGTATTATTATTTATAAATAAATTAAATTGATTGAAAAATAAAGAAATTTTTGTTAAAAACCACTCCACAAAACTTAAGAAATCTAAAAAGTATAGAGGAATAAAAATAATTATCTCAAAGACATATAACTTCTTTAGCATGTCGGCTATCAAACTAACACTCGCAAACCTTAAATCAGAGTAATTTTTTTAATGAAATAGAAACTGAAGAATCAAGTTCATTATAACCATTTCTTTATTCAGAATCTCGTGTCTCGCAAATCTTAAGAGAGTTTCATTCACTAAATATACCTCAAGAAAAACTAACTGTAAGTTTCAAAATTAAACAAAAACTTGCATTGTTCACATACAACTGACAATGCAGTCAACATGATAATTTCGTATTTGCGATGCGAGAAAGCATTGCAAGCTTCATCAGAAGTTTCGCTGAAAGTACCTAAAAATAAGAAAAGAAAATATTTTTTCCTTAATCACCGCTCGCAGCAACACTTCAGGTATGAATAGAAAAGTGATAAGGTAAAAAAGCTGTTGGAAGAATGAGTTTCTTTTTTTCTTGGTTTCGCACGACCAGCGTAATTCGCGAAACACGTAGACGGCTGTGTGGGTTGCTTAGACGAATTCCGGAGAAGCGTGTCATAACGAAGAAGTGCTCGAGACCGTGTTGGTCGCACTCGGTTACCAGGAAAACCAGATAACGAGAGTGAAAAGGGTCTACGCTTGCGCCGACCAACCGTTCTCGCGTCTCATAGAACACCGGTCGGTTGCCTTTCGCTTCAACGTTACTTCTTTCACTTTAAATCTTTGCTGACGAGCATTTTCAGCAGCATTCGACATTTTTTTCCGTAGAAAACTTAACACTAAAACTACCGAGTATTCAATGTGATTAATGTGTGACTCTTATGAACATTGTAAGAATAGATTTATTTCGGTTTTTTTCATATATTCATTGTAGTATTTACGTATTGTAAGAATTAATAAAAATCTCACAAAACTGAAATAACTTACTTGATGAAATAGAAAATAAAATGTTACAATCCTAATTTTAAACTTTTTCAAGTTTGTTATTTCCAAATGTGTTTCTACATTGTACAACAAATGGAAAAGCGAGGATATTTTTCTTTTGGTAAATTATAAGAATCAGAAATTGTAAGGAAAATTTTTTTAAACCACACCTTTGCGATGACCTCTTAAAACTTGTATATTTCTTTCGTCACATTACTGAATATAAAAAATTCAGGTAAAACGACAAAAATTCCAGAAAATCTAAGGTTTCATCGATCCTTTGTGGTTTTCAGGTATTTTCACGACACTTTCTTAAGTCAGTGTATTCCTTTTCGACGTGTAACCACTGTCTCGCCATTAGCGTTCATTCCAATTTTCAGATAAGACTTTAAACACCGCGATGCAATTTCATTGGGGTTCCAAGCGAACAAAACGGTAACAATGCATTCGGAAATAATCGCAGAGAAACGTACATGTGCATTGTGCATGTCGTTAGTGCATTGTTCTTATATAAAAATTCGGGATAATTTTATTCAGATAATGTTAAGAAATGAAAAGAACAATTAAAATTTTATTTGAATAAAATTGTAATCGGATGACTAAGATAAAAAGTGAAAATTACGAATAAGACTTTATTGTAATAAGATTTGCACATTTAAATTTGCGTATAAATTTTAGTCTAATAAAGATAAGAATAAAATTTGATTGCAGTAACATTGTATTTGATTGAAGAATAAAGAATAAGAATAAGGAATGAAATTGTATTGAGATAGTGGATAAAATATGTGAGTAAAAGCTAAAGTTTCATTGGAATAAAATTGTATTCAATACTGATTAAGAGTTAGTCGAATGAGAATTTATTCAAATTATTATTTATTCGATATTCTATAAGGTTTTTAAAAATGGTTCGATATCAATCAAATAGTATAAACGTCACGTATTGTTAGGCATTGTGGAAACTGTTATTTTAATTTAATATATATACAGTGCCATTAGCTATGAAAAATAATATCGATCAAATATCCCCTATAGCTTCGTTTGATGGCTTATGTCCGGGAGCCCCAATTTTTGACGACATTCTCACATAACCGGGGCTCTATTTCACCAGTAACACGAGTAATGTTGTCCGTAAGGTCGTAAACCGATCTTGGATTACTGATATAAAACAGAAATTGAACGTAACCCCTCGAATAATAGACCAAAGTCGTTAAATTGCATGACTCCGGGGACCAATTGATGTCACTATTTCACAAAATAGTGAAATCTCGGAACATTTTCCGCTAAAAGTCTACAGCCAAGAATAAAAAGACATTACATTTTGTATTTTCCTTAGTTTATTATGTTAAAATAAATTTATTAAACAAGGAAGCTATGTTTTTAATGTATTAAAAATATAGTACTTGTTAGTAAACGTAACTGTATTAAAAATTATCAACATATACTTTGACAGAGTTGTGATAATCAAATGTGATATCTACTTTAACCTATTCAAGTGGTAAATATTATTTTTTGTTTTGTACGAATTGTGAACTATAAATTTCATTTAATGGCGGAACGATTTATGAATATAAAACAAGATTTGATGGTAAATTTATATAATTTCGACGAGTTGTTCAACTGCATGTATCGTGTTGCATAGTTAAATGAGAAACTATACTGAAAATATATATTTAGAGGTAACAGTTACATAACTTTCACAATGGCCACTGCTGATTGTCAAATAAACATCTCTGTTGCTAATAAAAAGCTCTATAAAACTATGTAGAAACTAATTGAAAGTTACAAACTAAAATCATGTCTATATATTTTTTATAAACATTCGTAATTCTTAAAAAAGTTAAAATCCAATAATTTAGAAAAAAACGTAATATAATTTTAATAGAATCTTCCTAATCGAAGACGTTGTAGAGATTCGAAGATCGAAAACAATAAAACGTTATAGTTAATGATATTAGTTATTAGTTTAATTTAAAATTTGCAAATGACGAAGTAATTAAAAACAATATTTAATAATGATAAAGGATAATGAATTTATGTGAATCCCTAATTAATAATGTTCCATAGAAACTTTTCTCCTTAATAAAGTATGCAAAGTGCTGAATCAATTTCAACAGTGGATTCCATATGATACGGGACACTGTATCTAACATACGGTATCTAGTGACATTTTATCACTTTCTATAATGATACATTTTTTCATATTAACACATTATAACACAACTCATTTCAACTTACATCAATTACATTCAACTCATTTATTTATCAGTCAGTATGTTTTCGTCAAGTTTTCTTGTAAACAGAAATATTTTCAATCGTACGTAAAAGGAAACGAACTTTTGCTTTTAACATAAAATATTAATGAAGTAAATACAAATATTTATTTACTAGTAATCGACGATGTGCGAAAAATGTGCTGTCAATAACGTAATATTAAAGAAGATGAATTTCTTATATAATGAATTACCAATCAAATGTTTACGATATATAATTTGAAAATATATATGTTTAAATAATTTTTTGGAACATTTTATTATAATATATAATAATATTATAAATATATAATAATAATAATAATATAAATATATATAATAATAATAATAATATTATAAATATATAATAATATATTATACTTTATCATACCAAAGAAGCAAATGTAAATATTGTTCAATGAATTATGAGAAATTTTCAGTTTAAACCCAATCCAGCGAAAGCGTTCAGAAAAACAGGAACTTTCCTTCCTCGTGTTTCCTGTTATTCGATATTTTTTACGCGGCAAGACCGTACTGCACTCGCTTTCATTAAAAGCGACCACTACACTCGAGCGAAGAATGTTTTGAATGCCTAAAAGGAGTGAATGGTGAAAAGAAAATGGAGGCTCGCTTTGCGCAAATTTTTTTTTTATGCGGCAACGTGTGTGTAATTACGTAGAAAATTATTGCTTCCACGGAAAAATGTGCGCGACAAAAATTGCACGATTTCGCCGCGTCTGGTAATCCGATTACAAAACAAAGGGCACGAAGAAAATAATTCTATTCGCTTTGAACTAAGTATGAAATATTCCCAGATTTTTTCTTTTGGAATTTTAAAGCTAGGAAAATTATACCAAAACAAAACTGAATAATTTATGGAGAAATAAACTCGCTGGAAATTAAATTAACGACCAGAATATTCGACGCTCTATTTAGACTTATATTTCATTCAATAAAAAGTTGTTACGTCTAGAATAATTTCATATTAAATGAAAGAATTTTTCCTATAAACTAGCATTTGGAAATAATTGATAATTTAATAAACAAAACAGAAATCAATGCTCGAATCATTAAATAATCGAAGTTAATCAATTGAATAAAAACATGCTAAAGTATATAACTATATGCAGATAAAAGAAATAAATGCAGACAAAATAATTAAAAGATAACTAGCTATAATTATACAAATGTATATACAGATATTATTATACAAATAATTGATTAAATAAGAGTGTGATAATTATATATACTTTTCAATTGAAACATGCATCTATGCATTTAACATGCACTTAACACACCGACATTACTTTCTTACCAACTTTATAGTTTCCAATTTTTTCTACACTGTATCACGACTGATTAACTATTTTTAAACACTAGTGCACATACCGAAGGAAAGGTTACACAGGTCACTGCAAAAGTAACTCTCTCGTGTCAAGTGTTTACTGCGTATTTAACACTGAGTGTGCACCCCGTGAATACGAGTATCATCCTCTCCCTCATTAGTTCGTTTTACTGGTCCTGTAGTCTTACGCGCAGCATACACTCTCTTAGTTCAAATAATTCATAAATTCATGATTATAAAACTAAATAGTTATGAAACATAAATTCCACTAATTTGAATGAACAAGACATTTAAACAAACTCACAAGTCTAAATATTAATTTATTTAAAGCAAAAAATGTTAGACTGAATTTAATTTTCCTTAATAAGGATCTCACGTTCATTATATCTAAACAGTAACGTTTCATGTATGCATCCACAAGTCTTCAAAAAGTAACAAAAAGAAGAATGCAGTATTATCAAACTTTACTGTATTCCTTTCATTATCATCTCATACACATTTAGTGGAAAGGCACTAGTAATTGACCAAGTATCAGTAGTTGACCATTTTTCAGGAAAACGTAAAGAATAAAGTTTTTAAAAGTAACTATCTTTCGATAAAGATGTCATAAATATGCTGCAGCATCTACCGACTCAACTCCGAAACACTTTTATCTGAATTAAATTGTTTTATCGTAAAAACTAACAATTTATTTCATTCACGTTGGTTAGATGCCCCTAATTTCCAACATGAAATCAACTTCTTTTCATTTGTATTTGCCCTTTTACTTGTAACTTGTCATTATCGTTGCAAATAAATGATATTAAAGTAGTCACCTTTAGTGTTTCTGGTTTAACCACAAGCGGTCAATTACTAGTTTTCGCGTTTTTAAGGGTGGTCAACTTATGACGCAAGTGTGGAATTTTAAAAAATGTCTGACTTTGGGTAACATAACTATTTAAAAAATGTCCGCTTTATCACATAATGGAAATTCTAACAGCATGTTCACGCACAGAGTCCCTCTATTTAATAAAGTAGCAAGCGTATACTATTATTCACGCAGAAAATTTGTGTTAAACGGTCAACAACTGGTGCTTTTATCTACAAATCCACCAGTCTCATCCCTGAAAAAAAATGAACTCTTATTTAAATCGTATCCTCATAAACTCCCCCATAAAAACGCGAACGCGCAGAATTCCGCAACCTAATTACGCGCATTCGTACGCTATATATCTTTAATAAAACTTTTATTCGTCTGCACATTGTAGGTTATCGGTGGCTATAAACGAGGGAATTGCCGCCGCAGTTCTAAAAAGCCAACACATGGGTAAACCGTTACATAAACCGCACGACTCGTCGAACATGCGAAAGATACTTTTGTTCTGATAAGTTGCCAGAGATATCGGACGCGGCGTCGTTTTTACCGGGACAAATGTTCCTTTGAGGAACGCACGCGTCCATTTACGGTGCGCCAGGATGACAAACATAGTCGAGGCCTCAGCCGGTAGGTACACACGTTACGCGTATTGCCGCGTATCTCTTGGCTCCGCGGAACGATTTTAAAGCGCGCGCCCCCTCCCCTCCCCGCCGTTGAATTATCATCCTTTGTGCATTTTATGGATACGGTATTCCCAGTTTCCCGTCTATATTCTCTCCCGTTTCGTTCCTCCTCGCAAAGCTGTGCCAGGACACGCGCTCAAGGAGCAGGCAAAGTGCATCCCGCAGAGTCAGACGCTGCTATTTCAAACTCGAAACGGGCCACGCAATTAAACTGAAACGCGATGGAGGTTTCTTTTTCCTGTTTTTTTTGTTTGCGATGCGATCTCCTTCTGCCGAGACGATATTGTGGGTTACTTTTTACGACTTTGTGCGGATAATGGAGATCGTAGGAGAATCAAACGAGGAACAGAGGTGGCGCCTATGCAGACAGTTACTTGAATTGTTTGGTTGACCTTTATGAAGTATGAGATGCATGGGAAATATTAACATTTTGACTGGGTGTTTTGCAAACGACTCGAGACGAATGCAATTAACATTTTAACTACCGCGAGCCTGTTGGTACTAGAACTAACGAGCATTTAACCCTTTGCACTCGATTTATTTTCAATGTTGTTGATTGTAGACTTGTATTTATTTTTAGGCGAACGAATTAAAGTAATTTACAGCGGTAGGATTCAACGTTTTATATTTAGTTTACTTATTATTATTATTATTATTATAAGATTTAATTTTTATATTGTCATTTCCAGCATGGCATACGAGTGCAACAGGTTAATATGATTGATATGTAATCCCTGTAAAAGTGACAACAGTAGATTATTTTCAGTTTTAGGAAAATTATCTCTGTGTATTCCTGTGTGCTGAATACTATTTTAAGTTACTGTTTTTCTGTATCACACATATTTAAGAGGAACTTAATTATGGGAAAAGTAATTTAATTAATAATAAAATTAATAAAAACGTTAATTAAATAATATTTTTCATTAAGAGTTTTGAGAAGTTAAATATAAAGTAGGAAACTAATTGTATGTTCACAGTAGCATTTAATTTTTAATAATCACTTCAACTGTTACAGCAATAAGTACATTCAATTTGCAATCCACTTATCACTATGCATTACTCGAAGCTACAGGCATAAAAGAACCTTTCATTTAATTTCAAATAAAATAAATACAGTGATCCACCACAAGATTCTGATTTCCAATTAAACCAACATACTACAAATATTTATCGTTCCCATGAAGTTCTTTTCAAAGAACAAGTATCCTCAATTTCTAAGAGTTCCTTATGTCTACCAAGACAACGTCGAGGATATCTGAAAGCTTCCAGACATACTAAAAGAGTTTTAGCATTTTCAAGTGTAAGGTTTCACTGAAAAAACTTCAACAGTTTCGAAATCATATTGCCTAGATCCTCTAAGAAGACTTACAAAATTTTCAAGTGGTCACAGCGGCCACGAAACTCACTCTAAGAATTCGAAAGTTTCTTCTACCCTCGCTAAGGCGAACTGAAAGACTTCGTAAATTTTTTCGAACTAGTTTAGCAAACCAGGGATCTGTTTTAAAACCATTCCAGAATTAATAGAAAAATCGAGGCAAAGATCCTGAAATATTCGCTCGGTTTGCAAAGATGAATTTTATGAAGCTTCAAGCTACGCAGAGAGAATAAAGGATCCTGTGGGCTCCACCGGAAGGACTTCCAAAAGAATGCCGTTAACCCCAAGTTATTTGCCCTGAACCCTTTAGACCCCTGGCTGGCGGACGACTGTGTCATGACCTTTACAGTCTTTGGAAGATCGACGGAGGATCTCGGAAAGCTTTAGCCCGAGACCACTTCAAAGCCTTGGTTGCGCTTGGAAGGAATCGGTTGTCATTAAAGTGTTACTATTATAGCCCCTATAGTCCCTGTGTCCTGCGCAGACCTTGAAAACCGAAGTTTAACTTCGGCTAACTTAGTTTCCAGTGTTACCGATGGAAGTTGTTAGAAAGTTTTATTTTGGCATTGGCACCCATGCGAACAGCTCTGTGGCTAAAATGACATATCCTGCCAGTGAAGGACAATAAAAATATAAGGAGAAAATAGTAAGAATAGTAAGTACCAGTTTTTACAGCTATCATCTAGGTTCTATCAAAATAACAACGAATGACAGTATGTTATCGTATTATATATTATGTTATGAGAGTATCCCGTTTTAACCTATAAACGTAATAATAATAATAAATGTAGTAAATATAATGTTAACTTATAATTATCAACGGAACTATTGGTTATTGAAAAAATGTCTCAAATGTAATTTTTTCTGTTTCGAGAGGACAGTGAATGATGGTTATTTTTTTATCGTCAGCATTAAATTATATTTGAGATAAAATTATTTATAAATAAGTTAATAAGTTTGAAATAAAGCATATAGTTTGAAAATATAAGACAGAAGTTTTCATTTCTATTAATTCAAAATAAATTTATAAATGCTTATTTCCTTTATTAATAAATTAATTAAAATATAACATAAGAAAATTACAATAAATTTGTAAATAATGTAAATCTTCTTGCTTAGTTTATTTCTAGGTTGACGTGTGTAGAAAATAGAAAGGTTATTACTACTTTTTCGAGTATAATCATGTAATTTCTTTCTATCGATCAATGCAGCAGGTCATTCTATACAAAAGAGTGTTTACCTACTTACGTCTAAAATCCATCGAACCAGAAAAAACTGCGTTTGAGATACTTTTTAAATAATGACGTAGCACACATTGAGTACCATCCAGCATATTAAAATCAGTGCTGACAACTTCTACTGATATATTGCACAGAAAGAAAATGAAGAAAAAAGAAACCGTTGACACTGGCGGAAAGTCACAAAGTAAATGGGAAAAATGATATCCGCGTCGACGCGTAGGATCCGGTAACTTTAAAATTGATGGGTTCAGCGCGCACCGAATTAACGGAGAAACGGAAAAGACAGTAACAGAGAAAATTCATGAATAATCCCACTCCGGTTAAAAGGAATTCGAAATTAGTCGCAATCAAGCGTTTGACTTCCCAGGGAATCGGAAATGTTTCGACTTGTAGTTTGCACGTCGCCTGGTAGGTTTGACTAATGTTCCTTTCCGAATTGATGTTGCTTCAATTATATGCAGCCACGAGTCAACAAATTAGGGCTACTGCAATTTTAACATTTTTTCTGATATTCGTGAAATTTAATATGAAGACTGCAGAGCCATTAGAGTAACTTATTTCCAATGTTTTATAAAAATTAGAACAATACGTTTCTTAAGATTCGAAAGGTCTACTAGCCTTGTACCTGTACAAATACACGAATTTAATTAAAAATTTTTGGTAAAAACGCATTCATAATTTAAATATTTGCAATATAAATTGTGATAGTTTTAGTATTAAAAGTTTAAATGGAGTGTAGCTACAAAATTTAGTATTAGTATGCTTTACGCACAAATATTGATGATTTACATATTATTATACACAATGAAATACTATTAAATGCTAAATCCATCAAAGAATTATCTTTTTTAAAGAAAATCCTTTTAGTCAGAAAATTCTATCGACCCGAATGCAACCCGGAACATTTTCTTCAAACAATTATTCATGCATCAGTGATCATTGGTAAAGGAAGAAGTTCGGAATATCTGATAAGTCGCTCAAAAATACCAACGAAGATAAAAGCCAGCATACAGAGTACAGAAAGACTATGATCAAAGCAAAGCCAGATAGAACAGATTATTAATATAACATATACAACATCTATACGTTCACTTTATCAAGTAGTTAAAAAATAATTACTGTTAAATTGCACCTAGAGCTTTAAATTTTATTAAAAGCAAAAAATATGTTAACCCTTTGCACTCGATTTATTTTCAATGTTATTAAGTGTAAACTTGCATTATATTTATTTTTAGGGAAACGAATTAAAGTAATTTACAGCGGTAGAATTCAACGTTTTATTTTTATTTCATTATTATTATTATTGTTGTTGTTGTTGTTGTTGTTGTTGTTGTTGTTGTTGTTATTGTTGTTGTTGTTGTTGTTGTTGTTGTTGTTGTTGTTGTTGTTGTTGTTATAAGATTTAATTTGTATAACCTTTTAAGGCGTGGTACTTGTTAAAACAATTTCCAACGTTCTATAACAACTTCGTATTGCCATCTTCAGCATGACATAGGAGTGCATAGGGGTAAAAATTGTGAGTGACCCACATTTCTTGGCTAAATTTCTCGGTTATAGATTACGTTCAAATAAAAGCTTTCAGAATTACAGCTTTATGCTGATAGAAATAATACAAGTACGCTGTATATCCGACACTCGCGTTTCTATAGGAACGCCGACTCCGACGCACCGAGTTATTGGCAAATAAAGTCCAGCCTGCGCAAACTAAAAATTGAAGTAAAGCGTAACGTACGATATGAACCGGCGCTAGGATCGGTGTATCGGGAACGTGTCTTCCATGCGGATTACGTTTACTACCGTCGACAGGATTATTGAGTCCACGGTACCGAGAAATGTCCGGGCAAGCGATGAAACTCGTATTTTATCGACTCCGATGCTCGCCCGTTGCAGATCCTCCGGATGAAAATTGCTACCGAGACGCAACATCGAAAAATCGAAACTTAATCAGCCGAGCAGTTTCTAATAGAAACGTTGTTACATGGTTACTTCATTTCACCAATTTGTCTGAATAAACGAACGAGTAATGGAACGCGGAAAATTATTTTAAATGGAAGTTTAGCGAGATGATAGGTGAGGTGCGTGTTCGAAATTACTATCACAAGTTTAAGCGAAGGAATCTTTATTTAACCAGAGACCGCGAGGACTTCAACTCTTGGTTATTAACAGATGGTTCTGACTGGAACTATTACTATCTATGTCTAACTATGGCTGACTGTCTGTTCGTGACAACTGACTTCTTATCCCTGCTTCACAGGGGGCAAAAATGGTGAATTTTCCCTAATTGGTTAAATAGCACATTGGCGTTAACCAATCAGGTATTTCCGGTGATTTTCAATTACCGCCTATTCCTTGCGCCCTTAACGCGTTCTTTGTGGAAAGACAGTGCGCTTTGATGGGGGAGTATTTCTTAGTGGAAGTTTGGCAACGTAGCGGAGTTTCCTCCGGACCCAAGCTTCGTGACGTCACTCGCCGAGAGTCGCTTGACCATGCATTACATCCCTTCGGAAATTCATGGTTTATAACACCTGCAATTTGCTACTGAGGTCGTCTGCAAATATTGTCGAAGGAAAAACAAACTTGGCTATAATTCTCAAAAAATGGCTTTCTCAAAAGTAGCCTCGCTAACTTGCTTGCCATAAACCATACTAGTTGTTTGCGCGCCAAATGTTTGTTTATGTCGTGCTTGCTAGCCGCTACAGAAGAAAAAACGTGAGTGGACAGTTTAGTGAATTTCTGTCAATTCTTTGTAATTAGGTTAAATGACTTTAAAATGATAATTGATAAAAACAATTTTTATTGGGAACGTTTGAATACTTTTGCCCTGTGGTATATGTTTCTGTTCTAGAAATGATTGAATTTCGAAAGTTTTAGAGCGACTGGTAAATGGTAATATAATATTAAACTCTTCTCCACTGATTTATTTTTCAACTATGATCGATATAACTCACTTTGTCATTAATAATTTATTAATAAAAGAGGAAATTTTGGGCATATTCTATGCCTATGTTCGCCTTAAACAATAACAATTGATAATAGAAGAATAATATTTAATTTGAATTTTAACAAATTGAGTAATATTGGTGCTGGTTGAATTCTGTTTAAAATCTTCACCATCTTCACCATGAATCTGGTACGTTATCGAAAGGAAAGAAGTTAAATAAAACTACTTTCCTATGCCCCAATTATTATACGTGTTCTTATTTTCTATAAGAGAAAATAAATATATTTATATCGAAAAATAACAAAAAGATATACAAAAAGAAGATTTTAATACAAACGAATGCAATTCTACTTTTAGCTTAATTCGCTAAAACTATTCATAAATAAAATCTAATTTTTTTCACTCTAGATCACTAAACTATGATTCCCCCAGTAATATTTTTTAATGTAATCTCAAAATCATAATAGAAACATAAACTTCGGCATTTTTTTACAAAATTAATTATACAAAAAACGTAAATAAATTACACTACATAACGGTGTAATAAATAAAACCACGCGAACAACAGATATGATTTTCACCTTGAAGAAATATTAATGATCTAGACAGACATCAGTTTCTATTAATATTTCTACAAAAATGTAGAAATACTAGCATAAACATCATCAATCTATTTTAATATTACGTTTATGTTACGTTATGGAGTATATATAAACGTTCAAGTTTGAGAGTGATCAATATGAGAGTGTTTCTGTCATCAATCAAATTCGGATAGTCGATGGCCCGGATAAACGGCGTTCCGATAACCGAACCTCTTCTCCAGTACCGCAAGCACTTAGCATAACCGTTCAATCGATATACATACATACATACATACATACGTTTCGGAATGATGTAACCAAATTACCACGGAGTATTAACAAGTTTCCCAGAATTAATAGACCTTCGGGTATAACGTTTGCTTGGTATTTCCGAGAGGACACGCGAACTAACGCGTCAAAGGGACAAATGATGCGGATTTATAATCGAGTTCTTCGATAAATGGCTATCGATTGGGATAGTTACGGCAGGCGTCGATTCAGTCGACAGCGACCGTGAAACAACGGACGCGAACGGTTTAACCGCGTTCTCGCGTCTGATGATGAATCGGATTTCATAGCGACAGTGGAAATCTATGTCAGACGGGAAAGAAGACTTTTCTTAGGTTATTCACATCACTAATTCCTCACCAATTTGGTTGACCTAGAAATATGCAGTCAAGGTCATCATTTTGAACAATCTTTCCTTATTCATGTTACCGATCGGCTTTAGTTTGCCAGATATTCGCAAAAATATATCCTGGAATGGAGAGTTTTCGTATTTATTTACAAACAGAATAACACTCGTATGACCTTTATCTTGACATTTATTGTTAAGTTCATTCTTCTGTAGACTCACGACTTCAAATTTTTTAGCAATGAGTGTTAGATCCAAAGTTATGAAGCATTGAAGTTTAACTAGAAATATGTATATAAAATTATAAATTAAAAACTAAAGAAACATCGATTTGTTTTCAAAATCATTCTTTGACGATAATTCTCAAAAAGTCTTTCGACTTTCTCACGTAAATAAATTACACTAATACATTTTATTCGACAAACGTGGAATGATTTATTATTTGCAAACATTACAGAATTTAGATCAGTTAAATTATACTATTGATTGAAAATGATTAAGTTAAATCGAATGAATGCTTACATTGTAGATCGTAAACTTCTCACAGCAGAAACTATAGATAAATAAACATTCTATATTTAGTTGCCGATGACATGAACCAAGTGTTTAGCAATTAAGTGTTAACAGATATCTTTAGAAGCGAAGGAGCGAGCTTCCTCTGGCTGAAACGTCGATTCGATTACAGTGTCAACATCCGATAACTTTGATTTAACATTAATTCCCAAGGTATATAACAGCTTCTGGAACGCTTCAGGATCGTTCACAATGAAGTCAATTTCCGAACAATAGATTCAGTTACGGTCGAAGTAAGTATAAAAGTAAATTCAGTTTAAATTTAACACATTGTCTACCTACAGGTATTGAATAGTTTCTTGAAGATTAATATCACTGATTAACAATATTATTTGTTATTAACAATTATATTAGTAACAATAATTTCATAATTAAAATTAATAATAATTTCATAATCACCAATAATATTAAGAATAAAAATCTTATAATTATTAATTATTAATATTATTGAAGATTAATAACCAAAACCCAAGGGTTTCTTAATCAAACTTTCAATAACAACAGTTGCAATCTTGAATCGACAAATTATATTGAGTAACATAATCTAATTATGATTTGGGCACGACTGTAAAAAGGAAGTTATTCGTCTACGTTTTAACATAAGATTACAAGCACTTTAAAAGTCTATTAATAGCTGTGCAATGGATAAAGCGTTAAGAATATCTTCTCTTTGAAATGTGAAATCCATTTTTTTTCGGATTATCGTTCAATGTCAAATTTAATCAATATTTCTTTAATACCAAGATTCTTAACCGAAGCGTAGAAATTTCCAAGAGGACCATCCTTAATGAGATTTTGATAAGCACCGAGAGAATTATCGGAAAAATCTTTGATTTATTTTTGAATGGTACAAGAAGCAGACAGATGAAGTGTATTTTAATGCAGATATCCTGCTACTTTATCGGAATCTTAATACCTTCGTTTCCATCTAAGCGAATTCAATTTCCGAAAACGAACACTGATTGATGTCTTAATAAAATTTCACTGGACGTCCGAAGAAAAAGGAACTTTCAATATCCCCGCGCGAGAAGTTCTTCAGATCAATCGAATTTTTGCAGAATTTAAATGCAATGGAAGAAAGTAAGAGTATTTCATTATTGAAGAAAACAACTATTCCGTGGCAGACCAATGAACTATAATATCATAAAATTTCAATGAGTCAGCAGGTATTGACGTTAGCAGACCATGTATTATGTAATCGATATCGTGATTTATATCTGTGAATTACTACCGTGATGTGTGTCTGACAATCTATGAGATAACTGATATTAGTCGAACATGGTGTATTTCTCTATTGATCAGTTTTTGAATTTTGAAATACTTTCTGGCTCTTACTTACACAATATTTGCATATCATTTAAATGTTTAACGTTTTCATTTACCTAAAAATTCAGTTTCATTCCCGGGAAATGTACTTAGCAATTATCAAATCTAAATTCAAGTAATTATGTTAAGAGTGGATTATAGAATACTTAAATAAAATATCAATACAAAATCAATATGAAATTCAGATAAATGATTTGAATCAAATGTTGAATCAAATATCTGAATTAAACATTTCAATAAAAATAAATTAGTTCAATCAAATATCCGAATAAATAAAGATAACCTATTCAAACAACTAAGTATAACAATTATTACAAATAACAAATAACGAATGAACAAATAATCCGAATAAAGCATACCACTAACAGCAACTCATTTACCTAATCATCTCACAAAACGATTCCACCAATACTCAAGACATACCATCACCTTACCAGAAAACAAAATTCTCTATAGTTCCGTCTCACTGCATCGCATTTGGTCTCGTTTGCGTCCTTCGTTATTGCCGCGCGCCAATAATGATCACGCGTCGAAAGTCGAGGCGACCCGAGCATCGTAAGTGAAAGAGTCCCCTTGCCCTTGTGCACTTTCAACTTGGTGGTCGATGGAGCTAACGTGAGAGCTGCACTGTATCTACGCCGCCGTATTATCCAGTGTCGTAACCGCACGGGTATGATCGATCAATTTGCTCGGATTGCATGGAAATAGTATTTCACTCGAATCGTTTCCTACGCGAGGAAAATTGAATGGGGCCCACCGTCGGCGTCGTTCTCGTTTTATTCTTCCGTTACTCTATATCCCTCGTTGATACAGTCCGCGTCGCGCGATGGCCCGAAAATTTCACGAATCGTCCCTTGCCTATTCCCTTGTCGACAGCTAATCGATCATGCACGATCGAATCACCGCGCGATGCAATTTTAATGAAGACACGGGACGACGATCGCTTGTCACAGACGATCGGATCGGACACTATTGCTTCGTCGATGTAAACGAAACTCGATTGTCCATAACAAATTTGTCCCATTTTCGTTTCTTTGTTTTCATTGCTTTATGGTTGCTGTTTATCGTTTGATCGGGACATGATGTTGGTAAATTGGTTTACTTATGTTATGACGTAAATACGTGTAAACGTTTTGTCGTTGATCTGTGGATTTTTTTTCGGTTCGTTGTATGTTTTGTGTGTATACTAGGTAATCCTATTACGTGGATGCGTTCTTAAAAGACTGCGTTGTGGGAAATCGGATTATGGGACACTCTGCACAAAAGTGCGTTCTGTTTTAAATAATAAAGATATTGTCTGCTTTTATTTATCGTGGATGAAGAACATAATTATAATTTCGTGAATATTAATATAGATAAAAAATTCAAAAGATTTGGGATTGACATTTAAGGAATCCATAGCTATTAATTAGACCTGTAACAGATTATCAAATATTGTTCAATAAATGAAGTTTAAAATTTTGCTCGATATATTCAGCCAGAATTTGGTATAACGTTATAAAACAAGTAGTAAAATCTTATTTCTTAATAATCTTAATAAAAGGAGACTTTAACAATAACTAATGCAATTCTACTTTTCACTTTAATGTATTGGAATTCTTGGTAAAAAGATTCAATCCTTCTTAACAGCAATTTTTTTAAACTACTGTTTAAAAATGTATTACCTCCTGTCTAACTAATATTTATTAACTAATACATATAACGTAAGTATATTATCTCTTATCTAACCAATATTTATTAATTAACATTTATCACCACAATGTCTCTCGACACTTTAATCAACATACCAAAGCATCAAAATTCAACGAAACGTTTTCGAATTTTTATCTCCCGACAACTCAACAATTTTTCCATCGTATCTATTCCGATTCGCATCTAATTCCCAAGATTACCTCCCCGTTTCCACGCGCCCAGGTATTTTCACTTCTCGCAAGCTGCTTTCCGAATGGCGCGGATTACCGCAGGAGTTAATCGAATAAGGATCGCGTTAATAGAATTTCGAAACCAAGCGAGTACGATTACGTTGTACGGCTGCACAGAGAGAAGCGACATCGCGGCGCAGGGTCAATGACTCGCTGAAATAAATCCCGTTCTCGAATTAACATCGGCCGATTCTTTTACGTTCAATGCCTCGACGCGACACTCCCATCGGTTCTAGAATTTCATTAGACGGGAAACCCCGAATTACCTCGCCTTGTCTCCGTACGATGGCAACTGTAAAGTATCCACGTTGCAGGTAAGTAACATCGAGACGACTCTCGAAGTCCTTTTGAGCAGGAAGAAAAATAGAAGGAAGTAAGGTAAAACGAAACGGTCAGATAAAACGGGACAGTAATGTTTTTCATAGATAAAGAGCTGATGGAATTGATATCTCGTGACATGGTTCTAATAAATCTTCGATGTAGTTTGAGATCGACTGCAGAACAGTGCATAAGTTATTTTTTGATTAACGTTTGACTTAAAGTAAATTATTAATTTAAATTAATTAATTTAAATTATTAAAGTAAATTAAAATAAAACGTTATCTTAAAGCTTGAAATAATACTAATTCTTTCAATGATGAATTCTTCATTTTCTCTGATAAACATATAATTCTTCCATGTTTTGCTTTAGTTTTTTTTATCCTGCGTTTGACGGGTACACATTTCATTTTTTGATCTTGTTGCGCACGAAACAAGATATTTTTTAAACTAAATTCCACAGTTAACAGGTTAGAAGCATTGGAAAAATATTCAGTGAAAATATTTTTATATTACAGAGATATTTGAGGCATTTTTGTTTCCTTCTGATTAAAAAATTGCTAAACTGTAAATTTTAATCTTTCTAAATTATGATGTGCACGGCAAAAGGGAACACTTCAGCACAAGAGGAATTGGAGTTCCCAGCTATGTGCTTTGTTTATAGTTTTAATTGGTTACGTGTAATCGTATTAATGTATAACAAATTAGAATTGAAAATGAGATAAAAACTGACGAATTAGATTGCATCAGTGTAGAAAAAGATTATACATATTTATAGTTTATTTATATCAACTAACAATTAAATATATTCAGTTAGCAATTCTAATTTAGTAGAAGTAGAGATTTTGTATTTTTATATTTATTTTCGTATTTATAAACTACCATTCTTGCGAAGCGAATATTTCCATACCTTTATGAAATTGTATATTCCTTCGTAATTATATATTTTCACTAAACAAATCTTTTATTTGCTTATAGCTAAAGGAGTACTTAAGACTTCCAGAAAAGGTTTCATGTGTTTATTACTCCAAGTGGTTTGTTATTAAGATTAAAAAAAAAACGTTCCATTTTAACCTACTTTCCTCTAGTAGCAGCAACCCTTAACTGCGATCCTCTTATCACTTAAGGGGTGAAAACAACTTATACTACAACCGCACCAACAGGTACGTGAGATTAACATGCACTTTAGGATGCAATAAAAACATTGGTTTAAAGAATGAAAAAAGTTTTGTTTGCGATTTTTCTCAGTGTATCTTATTTAGAAGATTTAACGTCATTTCAACTAGTGAACAATATTTATTCTAATCAGACTTATTCATTAATTTATTTCAGGCACATTTTATTAAAATATTTTTGATGAATTCTTAATTCATTTAAATATTCATTTTTTATGTTAAATTAGATAGTTAAGGGTTACACAAGGAGAAAAGTACACCTAATTCTGTTTTTATACGATGAATTCCTTGTAAAGAAATAAATTGTACTGATGACAAAATAGAAACTGATTTCAGATTTAAGAAATCAGTAAAATAAATCCCTGTATACTAAATTCGAGAAGAAATTTTTTCCTTAGAACGTGGGTGATTATATAAATGAAAACCGTGTAAAAACAGAATTGGGTGTACTTCTAAACTTTGCTCTATATGTAACGAAACTTTTATACTGATTTCGGACAGAGGTTCGAACTGTTCTCTGTAACTATCTGTTCACGTTATGTTTTATATAATTTTTCGAAACTAAATGGTCGTTTCATTAACAAATCAGCGGTCAGTTGTAATTGCTAAAGTTCAATATGATGGTACGCCGACTGCCACATGCTTCGTATTTGTAAATTCAGAATTTTCAACAGTTACTCTGGGAGAAATGTTCACTGGTCAAATCCAATCTCATATGTTCTTCATCCGTTTATCTTTATTTTGCATACCACTCGCTGTTTCCCACGCTTTAATTGCGTGGTCACGAGGTCTTCATACCGTTTTATTATGAAATAATATTTTAAATAACACAATAAGAAGTATTGTTATAAGATAAATATAAATTACCTCTAGGAGAAATTACTATACGCATAAATTCATATCCCTGCATCATTGGAGTAAAAGTGGTGTGGAACCCTGATAATGTAGTCTTACTATTTTCATAAGATAACATTAACTAATCAAATAAATTTGTGTGATTTTTATCTTATTTTATTATTATTTTAGAACCCCTAATCTTTCGAATAATCCTCATTACTATCAATAACTTTTTCTCAACGTAATATTTTTCCACGGTATTCCGTTTTCAATAATAATAATGAAAATTGCTGTTACATTGATTTTACAACATTTACGTTTACAAATGTTTCCTCCGTTAAATAATTTTGTACGCGGAATAATATGTGGTAAGTTGGTCGGCAAAACATTTGAAGAACGCGGTGGCGAATTCAAGCTTTCCAATCACGTTTTGAAATGTTTTCCATCATAGTTTTCGCTGTATATGTTTCCACGTGGCTTAGCAGAAATACTTTGGAAACAAGTTTTCACATTAAAAATAGTATTCGTACTACGAACTCTTCATATTAATAAATATATCCTCAGTTTTTAGTTCTTCGATGCATGAAAGCAATATAAACAATAACATTTTTGGGTATAAAATGTGTATTCGATTACCTAAAAAGCACATCAATTATTTAATTCACTTAATGAAAGGAAATGATTTTTACTTAACGAAAATTGATAGTGTTTAGTACAATATTTGGACATCATTTAAAAATTAATAGAAGATTTGGATACCGTTTAGAAATTAATAGAATATTTGGATATAATTTAGAAATTAATAGAAGATTTGGATACCGTTTAGAAATTAATAGAATATTTGGATATAATTTAGAAATTAATAGAATATTTGGATATAATTTAGAAATTAATAGAATATTTGGATATAATTTAGAAATTAATAGAATATTTGGATATCATTTAGAAATTATTGGAATATTTGGACACCAAATGTCTGCGTGTCACTTAAAGGAAGCCGCACAAACTTTTTGGATTACTTAATAGACTCGAATCGCGTAGGAGGTTCTAGTGGCGTGAAACTTGAGCTCCAACAAAAAGAAACCAGATTTAACGGCTTGATGTTCGAACATGTTCGAACCACTGCGAGCACAATCCGGATCAGACGGCTTAAAGTTCACGCGTCATCCAGTTATCGTTTACTTTTATTCGTGGAAAATCATTTCACACACAAAACGTGTATAAACGATAATATTTCAAAATAAACATTCCGACAGTTGTGTTGATCCAAAGAAATCAATATTTCTAAAAGTGCATGTAAAAAAAATCGTGATATTGTGTTGACGTAAGATCATTCAAATAATAAAATTTAAAGGAAACTCGATTTTTCTTTCCGCTCTTTAAAAGTATGAATTTTTAAGAAATAATTATTAAATTTTTACAATGCAATTCGAGATGCAAATTTCTTAGACACTTTTTACCTAACACACAATAATTCAGTGAAAGTATACACTGAAATATTTTATAAGAATTGATTTTTTTGGTAGTACACATATGTAACAGGTAAATAAAAAAACAACTGAAATTATAATCATTTTCTTTATTCAAAAAATCTTCTAATTACGTATTTGTACAAGAATAAAGTAATTTTATTAAAACTGGTATATTTTTAATTAAATTTTATGTCAGTTGATTTATAACTGTACCTACGTAATTATACGAAATTAATTTACGGATTTCTTATTTCCAGTTTCTCACGTTTCGTCAATGATCGTCAAATCTGGATCGTTCTAATTTTACACACAGATCCCGTCGCAGTACACACATGCAGATCACCAGATCAAAACAACTGTTTTTAACCCTCTGAGAATTAACATCTTTCTCTTAAAATACATTGATTCGCGCGCACTGTTGTTTCAGAGGCGGTATTGACCTTTATACCCCATTACCAGCGGCGATATTTAAATCAGCATTTGAGTGTTACCTTCTAAGAATAGAAGTTGCAAACTAGCGAGCCAAAGTTCACTGCAACTGAAAATTTCATTTCGTAGAAAATATCTAATTACTAACAAGAGTAATTTCTAGATTCTATTCTTTTACTAAAATAATTTCAGACGATTGTACATAATAAACTAAAAAATATGTAACAAATATATGCATAAAATATATAATGATTTCGTTACGAAACAATATTAAAATCTTCTATGTTTCAATAGAATTTCTTCGAACTCCCAGTAAATATAAAAAATTGACAGATTAGTTATTTAAATGTAAAATTTTATTCAAATAACAGAGGTAAGATTAAGGATTAAAATTGCACTTGATATTAATAAGTAATTATTCATTAATAGAAGTGTATGTACTGGCTATTAAATACCTTTCTATGTATCATTTTACAATTAACACTTTCTTCAAACATTCTATTTGAAAGAACCTCATTATCCTATGATAAATTAATTATCGAATTGTAACAAAATATATATCGAAACAGTTCAAAATTGTTTTAAATATATCAACTAAATAAACATGAATTCTCCAAATAAATACATGGCATAATTTCTTATGAACAACAAACAAATGTTTATTCGGAACACTTCTAAAAATAAAGTGACATCTAATTACAATTTATTCCAAATCCATGCAAAATACAATTTCCATAAATCTGCATATTACACAAATATTAATTCATATGAACGTTTATTGTCTAACTATAATAGTAACAATCATCACGCCGGTATTTATGCAAATCCCTCTTCATCGAGATCCTTCTTTTCAACATTAGATCTATCAGATGGGTCAAAATGACCAATTTCTAATTTTCTTTCTACAATTATCAAAAAGATAATCAATACTTTTCTGTGAAGTTACTAAGGAAATCAATTCCATAATGTGCAGTCTTAATTACAAACGTTTCGAAATTTCAATAACTACATTCTCAGAGTTTCTCCAAGAAAATTAAATAAACTCAATTCGACTGCTCAGTAGTTTTAATGTTAAATCAGATAAAAAAAAGTCTTTGGAATCCCAAGACACTCCTTATCCGGATCCTATGCAACCCGCACTTGTAGAACAAAATTCTCGTTCATAATCCTCAGAGCGTGCGTACCGCCTCGTTGAAACGTTTACCACAAAGTGTGGTACGTTCATTAAAAGTTTCAGAAGACGAAGCTAAACGAATCCCTCGCGCCTCATCGTTCGGACACGCGCAAATTGCCAGGCGATATGGTAATCGCGGCAGGCGGAATCGTAAGCTAAGCAACCGCGGCCTAAAGCCGATTAATTATTGACGCGGTTAGCACATCGCGGCTGTTCTTTCGAAAAACCGAGTTGATTAATTCGGCCACTAGCTCGGTACCAGTTCCATCAAACGGCACCGGTGTTTATTCCCGGCAAATCCGTTTCGTTAAAGGGATCCGCGGTCAGACCCGACGAGCGATTATACGTGCCGACTATTACCGTAACACGCGAAGAGACGGAGTACTCGGAATTCCGAAACGAAATCTCGTGTTTCGCGGCGATTTGATTGTATCTTCGGGGAAGTATTCCACTATTCGTTGTTCTCAACCTTGGTATTCAACGAAATTCCCCATTCGCTGCGATATTTTACGAAATTTGATCGGTTGACGAAGAGCACAATTTCACGTGCTAATGAAAGCGCAGTCATTTTCTGTGATCCTCGCATACAAGATATTTCTTAACCTGTTAACTATGGAATTTATTTTAAAAAATCTCTCGTTTTGCGCGCAATAAAATCAAAGAATGAAGTGTGTTAAGAATACATACAGTTAAGAAATAACCCTCATCGTCCCGTTTGTATAGTCAAGGAACATTTAGTTTTTACGATAGAGAAAAAGGCCCGGACACATTAAATAAAACCCTAACCATTCGAGACACCATAAAACAAACAAATTCAGACATTTTCAAACACAAAGGACGGCTTAGCTTCAAGGCGTGACCACCAGACAGCAGACTCAACCCCCAACAACTTCATTGGACGAAAATGTTTCCCACTTTTAACATACACATGAAACAGTACACACCCTCATCTCCACAATTAGTATAAGACACACTCGATTGTACAAATCATCCAGAGTTCATCAAGACAGCACCATCATAGTATTAAGACAAGTATTATCAACAACAAAATAAAGGGACACGCAGTCCGATAAATCAAGCCAAGCTTTGTTAATTATTCAAAACTTATTCAGTACGCCAGTGCAACCAAGTTACAATAAATATCTGGCCTTACAAACCAGATACATAAAATTAACAACTTCTTTGGTCCATTGACCTACATTACACATTAACAAAGTGTGTACTCGTCAAACGCAGGACGAATGTGCCTAGGGTATATTTTAATGGAAAACCAAAGCAAAGCACAGAAGAAATACAGGTTTATCTGAAGAAATAAAGAATTCATCGTTGAAAGCATTAGTACCGTTTCCAGTTTTAAGGCGACATGTATACTTGTCAAACGCAGTTAACTGGTTGATACTATTGTGTATAGGCGTACTTACTTTCGACATTACTTTCACCATTTGGATTATGATATCGTATTAGACTCTTAGTGAAGATTTCGAAGTATAGTTTAACCCCTTGCGTTGGAAATTAATTCGAAGATTTTGCAAAGTCTTGCGCGAAGAATTTGGTTTTTACCTATTCTACGCAGAAATGTACACTAATTTCGTTTGTTTCCAGAACAATTTAGTATGTGCAATGCAACAAGACTATTGATTTCTTTAAGATGTGATTAGCAATTTTGGAACAAAAATATCTCGACGTACGCGGCACGTCTTGCTAGCACAATAGGTTAATAAATATAAATGTCATTTGATTTCTTTGAGTTCAAATGGAACTATTTTCACTATTATTAATTCGTATGGTTTGTAGTGGATTTGTAGAGAGTGAATGACATTTTTTTTCCTTTTCTAGTAAATTATTAACCCTTTGCACTCCGAATTTCTTTTACATTTTTTCCTCGATAACTCAGTATCATTATGATATTTAGCGAGCAGTGTAAACGATTCTTTTTACTAATAATATTAAAAATAACATAACAATATAATCCATTTTAAAAATATCTTGACAAAGAATCACACCTGTGAATAAAACTGATGTCGAGTCACGCTCGACATAGCAGCGCAAAGGGTTAACGATACGTGATTGTAACAAATGTAACTGCCAAAGTAAATTGTAGGGCAGAGATTAATAAATAATAATTTGAATTATAACAATTTATTTACAAATATGTGCATATAATATCGAAATCTTCGTGGAAACGGTTTTTAGCACGTCCGTTATCGATCACAGTTCATCGAAGACTATCTTTGGTCCATCGTTCAATCAATCATCCCTTAACGGCCACTATATTTAAACAGTTTTGATATCGTAAAAGTTAATAAATCCCTAACAATTCTAGATATTGCAGTAATACGATATCGTTTTCCTAATGTACAGAATTTTTGTACAATTAGTGTAATTTTCCCTTTGTAACATCGCATGACTTGGAAATTCCAACGTGACGCTTAAGAGTAGTACTATAAATAGTGGACATTTCTACATATTTGCTTTCAATTTCATCAGCTGTTATTAGCTGGTGACATGGCTCTGTCTTCCGAAGACAAGATGTTATGTTTAGCAATCTAGTGCGTCTGAGTGTTGATAGGGGGCAGGTTACTCGTTTACCGTTTCTGGCAAGTTGTAGTAACGATCTTTGTTTCTATATGTACATCACTACCAAAGATTAGTTTCCTGTCTACGAGTATGAAGTAATATGTCTTTGCTAATTCGTAGGACATAGGAAATTAGTAGCATAAGAAATATGAAGTTTCCTTTTACTTTGTAAAATTTTTAATTCGTAAAATTTTGAAGTTCATAATATAACAACCTATAAAATTAATAACGCAAAATTGTATAGATTCAGAATACAATCCAAAATAAAGCTTGAATACAAAACTTCCAAGTTTTAAACATAAAATGCAAGTTTGAAATTCTAATGTCCACTCTTACACAGAAAATACAAGTTTGAGTGCAGGATCTACATACTTATGAATACATAATATGAATAAGCTAACAGAAATGCCAAGTACAAGTTTCAAAATGTCAGATTGAAACTGCCAGAGATCGAAAAAGTTATAAAATAACTTTCATTTTTCTTCTAAAAAGATATTCTTGGAAAAAACACTGTAATGAAGTATAAGCATAATAAGAAAATATCAAAACGCGAGGCTACAAAGTAATGGTGTAATAGTATTTCATCCTCACCACACCTTCGTTATATCTGGTTACACAGAAAATTAGAATCCTCCAATAACTATACAGGAATCCGATTTCCACCTATCAATCTCTTTCTCTCTCACAAAATGTATCAGTACTAACGCCTATACTGACCTACATAGAACACGTGCACTGCCATTTGATAACTCATCAAATTTCAGGTTCATCTAGAAATTGTTAACAACTCAAAAACGAAGAAAAAATCGCATTTCATGTTATCCCAATTTAAAGCTATACGAACTTACATATAAAATAAAACTATATAAAAGCACAGGAAAGCTATATTAATAATAATCTCAAAAGCAATTTCTACAAACGTTATTGACGTATAATACTGTAAAGCACAAAAGAACTTTGGCGTTTAGATGACCAAAGAGTACAACCACCAAAGAACATTGTTAGCGATTAATGATGCTGTCAATGAAACGTGTTTTCGGTAAATGCTTGTCGTTAGAAACAACGTCAGCAATTTCAATGTAACTCGAGCCGGTTGTACGGAGAACATGATCGACACACACGTCGATAGTGTTTCACGGCCGTTCTACCGCGGATCGACAAAGCCGACCACTCAATTTCCCATCGGGAACGAATCCTACTTGCGTTAAGTTCACAGGTTATTAACGAAGCTACGCCTCGAAACGGAAAATAACTCTGCTATCGATCACGGATCGCAAGTAATCGTTGCAATTAGACGCGTCGTCGCTATTATTAGCGGCTTAACGGGTTCCGTTCTTGCTCTCTTTCCCACTCTCTCCTTCTTATGAAGGTATCAGCTCAACCTGTGACCTACTAGTTATCCGAATGATTGTTAGTTACGACTTTGAGGTACCGGCCGGCACGGAACGTCGAAAAGCGCAGTGGCGTGCGAGATTTCGGGATTTTATATCGGTGATTTCGGGAAATTATAACTTAGCATTACTTTTACCGAAGGGGTTGAAAGACACCTTCGTAAAGTGTCGAAATTTCAAGTTAAAATAATTTTTTGAGTCTAATGATTTTTCCACCGTCGACTTTTCGAGTCTTTCTGTGATGATTATACAATTAATTTAGTGATGTGTGTTCTTATTAAATTATATTCAATTACTTATTGAATTATACTGTTAGATTATATTAAATTATATTAAATAAGTTAATACATTTTGTTAAACTACCTCTTTTAAGGTATTTTTGGTATTTGATAAGAAAAATTATCATTTGCTCTGAAAATATAAAAGGTAAAAGAATCTTATTTGGTGCTACGTTTTATCTGTATTATTATCCAAACTGCAATGTTCAATAACCATGTTTAATTTTCATGTCCATTCACAAACATGTTTTAAGTGATGCCAAGGGAAAACAAAATCTTGCATATTCATTGCTTGCTTTTAATTACGCAACCCACGAGAGTTTTTTAAAACTTTTACTGTTAAAAGGTTAAAGAACTTTTCATGTGCAAGGAAATACGACTGGGTTGTTGCTTAAGAACGTGCGTCAGAGGAAAGATACTTTTTCCACTGTGTGTGTTTCATCAAAGGTCACGTTATAAATGTTAATTTTCCACCTGGCGATGAGTAATATTAAAAATTATGTGGCCCAGAGAGAACAATAATTGTGTATGCGACCACTATGTGACGCAATTGGACTGTGGATGGTTGTGCAGAATAATGGAGCAATGGAAAACTGTGATATAATAAAATTTTATTTCCTGCACTGACTTTGTCTATACATGAATTATATCAATAACTTTATTTTTTATTTGACTAAAACAGTTTACAAATTTAACTATTTATCTTTTTATTATGTTGCTCTCTTATTGTCATTTCTATTTCAAATCAAGAAAGTATAGACAAAAATAAAAATTTTATCCATTTTCTATTTTTAAGTTTTCTTTGAAGATTTTTATAAACTATGCACACATAAAGAGCTGTAATCTAGTTATAAATAGAACTGCATTTCCATGGAATCCCATATTTTAATATAAGAAAAATCGAACTGGAAGTATTGGAAATAATAAAACAGCTTTGTGTCTCACTCAAAACACAGATATATATCGTCTATACCTTTTCAGATTAAAAGATATGGTTGAATAAAACCATTAAAAAATTAAAGTACGATATAATCTTCGAGAACCTTCTGGAACCACGTCCTTCGTGGCAGAATCTTGATTGATCAACTAATAATAAAAATAATAGGGGTGGATAAAGCAATGCGGTTCAGTCTATATAAAAAATCCGTACGTACCATTATTATTTTCAGACTTCGGATGATATATTATATCGAGCGCATCGTAACGGTGCATTAATTACGCACGACCCAAGAGAAAAATCTGTCGAGACGTAACGATTAAGGCCGCGCGGAGAATTTTAGAAATCGTATTTCGTCGTTTTATTGCACCTAAATGATCATCAACATAATTTATGCCTGACCAGTGGCTTAAGCCCTATGGATTAAGCCTCGTTTGCATTAGTCGCGGTGCTCGACTTTAAATAGATTGAATTCAAGTAATTTTCTAATAATCTAGAATTATAATATTTCGTTAAAAAGAATATTATTTAGATGTTAAACTTGAAGTATTCTGTCAAATGAAATAAATAACACTTTCATTCCATGAAGTAAGAGACCCAGTCTACAAGAAAATCCAAAGATGCCGATGTTAACCAAAGAAAATCAAGCCGCACACACCCGCATCCGAACAGGCCATTCGAAATTAACACACGAATGTTTACTAATAAAGCAACCTCCAACTAAATGCATACTTTGCGAAATATCTCTAAGCGTTAAACACAATCTAATAAATTTCCCCTATTTCTCCCCTAAAAGAAACAACTATAACATTAAATCTAATATGAAGACGAAGTTTTTCAGACAAATTAACCTTCTAAGTTCATTATAATTAAGATATGTGTTCCGTAAATCTTGTATTGTCCTTCATAGAACTAGTATATTATTATACAATAAGCCGTTACGCAATAAGTATTATTAAGTAATAGGTAATGCATCCAAATGTTGGTGGTCACTAATGATTTCACTGTTAATGTGACCACCTTAAAATAAACTCAAATGAAAAAAAAACACTTCTATATTTGAGAAATGGTTTCTAGAAAAGAAAATCGTTACTAATGCACTCTGCAGAAGTGTAAAGATGGATTTCGAGAGCTGGCAAAGACAGAATGGCTACTCCGCCTTCTCCATTTGGTTCTGTCCGTTATGTGATGATCTATAATTCGCAGATATCATTTCGGTCAATAAAGAAGGCACACGTGCACTGTCTTTACTACTGCATTAAAGTAGAAGAACCTAGAGTTATATTTGCATATCTTATAAAGAGTCTGTACACAAATGTTCAACGTAACTTTCAATATATAATTTTTGTTTACTTCGTTGAAGGAAAACTGGTCATTTTTCAATAGATAACACGTTCATTTCTTTGTATTTTTGAAGCAGCACATTTTTACGTTCTTTGAACCTTTGTATATTCATGATCCAAATGTATTCAAATCGTTATATCATCATGAAGCACACTGCGTTCAGTTTACATTTCTATAACAGAGCGTCGGCCATCCATACGTTACGTAACACTAGAACCAGTGAACAGTTAAACTATCTCGTTCGTATTTTCTTATACAAATGACAAAAGAGCGTTTCTAATAATATTTTAGAAAAGCATCAGTATCTTTCATTGTAGACGATTCTAAAAGAATTATAGGAGATACAAAATTATAAAAGAATAACGAATAATGCAGACACGGTTGGGCTCCTCCGCTTTACTGGTTAAAAACGCCAGCCTATAGATTCCTAGACTCGAACTCAGTTTAATTATTAATTTTTGTTTTATATTAGCCATTTATAAATAAAAAATGTGACCATTAATCATTTACTAGTTTTTTATGTAGAACTAGAAAAACGTAATTCAGTTTGTGAGCTGAAACGAAACAATATAATGACCGAATTTTTGCGAAAACCGGTGCCACTCAAATGGATAAATGTAAAATGAGTAATTCTAGCTTATGTACACTCAGCGAGAAAAAGATAACACACTATATAAATAAGATGTTTTTAACTTTTAAAACTATGTATTGGATAACTTTTGATATTTATATTATTTAATAAGAATAATAAATTATTTTAATGTATTTACTCAGATTAAGTACAAAAAGGAACATTTATTTTACAATATATACTAGAAAATGAAAAATTAGTGCGTCAAAAAGATTAGCACATTCTTTTTAGACTACTTCATATATAAAAGAGCTCTTTATAGCTCCTTCTTTTGTTTGTATAATTGACAGTAAACGTCTTGGAATAGATTTTAATAATAGTTTAAGACACTTTTTGCTTAGTAATGTGACCTGCACTCTTGTTTTCCCATAATTCTCCATATTTCTTGAAAAATTATAAATAACCTTACGATAATAATTTAATATTTTCTCAATTTTACTGATAAAAAAATTTTCTTCATACAAATTCTGAATTGTTGCTATTTCACAGTCAATCTTTTACCGCGACTCATTATGTAATGAAGTATATAATCTCACAAAATATCGCATTTGAAATACGCACAGTATTATACACTTGCTGGTGTAAACAGTTTTACAATTTTGTACTAACTGAAAAAAGAAAACGTGGAAGATTTGCTATTATTTTGACGCAGCAGCCAATACTAATGTTTACGTTTCCAGCTTTCCTGTGAACTCATAGGAACAACAAAAGTGTTTATCCTGAATTCCTTAACACTATAACTACCGAACAGGTCAAATTGACCCATCTCAGAATTGTTATTCTGCAAGTATTTAAATTACGAAGTTGTCTTTGAGAAAGATCTTCAATTAAATTGGTGTGTCTGTACAGATAAAGAACTACATAGGAGACTCATCGAATCTCAAGAAACGTATTGTTCTAATTTTTATAAAAATAAGTCTCTTTAATTGCTCGGTAGTTTTAGTGTTAATGCATTGCTGACTAGAACGCGATAAATAGTACAAAAACCTTTACTATTCAATTATACCTGCAAAAATTAACAAAATTATACAATGTGTTATCTTTTTGTCACAGAGTGTGGTACATACACCCATCGTCAGTATCATCGCCGCGTTATCATTGTATAACAAATACATCCCGCCAACTAGTCCGAGTATACACACAGGCAATTTTAAGCGCAGTCGCCGATGTTGGCAACGGAATGTTCGAAACGTTTTCCCAGCACCCCATCGACAGTTTCAACCCCTGCGAGGAAGACAGACTACCGGGAAGCATCCCACGCATCTGGGGGGCTATCCCGACCGGTCGATTTTTTTCGGTCGACTTTACAGGGCGCCGTCCCCGCGTCAAACGCCGAATTGTTTCGCGTATCCCGCGCCGCCCCGACCCGTAGGAGGGTTTCTCTTCCCGGCATCGATGCAAATCCGCCTACGCGACCCTTTCATGCCTCCTTCCCCGGTCCACCCTCAGTTCAGCGAAACGCGCGCGTGCATGGGGTCGATACGCGCGTTTTCGGGGGCCGTAGCCGGCACCCCGTAGCGATAAATGCTCCTTTGTCTCTGGCAAACGACAAAAGTACCCCCTGTTTTCTGCGGCAGAGCGGTGCCCCCGTGCCCAGGACGTCTAGAGTCCGGCTGTGCTCCTTTCCCCGCCTCTAATTTTACCAGCCGATGTGCCCTCGAAACGGGGTCCTCGACCCTTTTCACTTTTTACGCTCGAACGTTGGAAGAAGGTATTTACAATGTACTACGATGGAGATATTAACCCCTTCTCCTGTAATATCGAGTCAGACTCGTGATGAAAGTTTGCAACCGAATTCGATAAATCTGAATGCTGTTTACTTATTTTTCATATAAGGGATGGTATTAATGGTGTGCTACGATGGAAATATTAACCCTTGTCCTGTAATATCGAGGCAGACTTGTGATAGAAGTTTTCAACCGAATTCTATAAATCTAAATGCTGTTCACTTATTTTTCATATGGGGAATAGTATTTATAGTGTGCTATGATGGAGATATTAACCCTTTGCAATTGTACATGATATATAATAGCGCTATTCTTTGATTAATGTATCATTTCTGTTTAATACAACTAAAATTTAATCATCATTTCATTAGAAAATTACGAATGTATGTGCTGAAATAATTTTCGAGTGCAGATGGTTGATCCTTTTGCCTGTAATATCAAGTCAGACTTGTGATGAATGTTTTCAACCGAATTCAACAAATCTAAATAGTAATTATTTATTTTTCATATAAAATAAATGTTATTTTGTCCACTATCAATCTTTAACCCTTAAGGTAAACGTAGACGCAGAATAAGCATCAAATTATATTTTACTAAATTGTTAACAATAAAGTAGTTTTACCAAGCACAGTTGTGAAAGAAATCATGGGGCAAAGGGTTAACACATTAGCTGCCACGTCATTTATGTCTGAATGACATGGTCCTACATATGAAACTGCTTAACACATTGCATTCAAACTGTTTTACTCAATTTAACCTATATCAATTACATTCAACTCGTTTATTTATTATTGAGTATGTTTCCGGGAATTTCCGCTGCAAATAGAGATAGTTCAAATCATACGTAAAAGGAATCAAACTTCCACTTTTAACATAAAATATTAGTTACTTATATATTTCTACATTAACCACGCGCTGTGTGTTAAATACTTTCTTCAGGGGCTTTTCTATCATTCAAATGAATGATAACAAATAGTTTATGAAAAATACTCAAAACATATAATTTGTGCATAATATGTTAAAAAATATATTCCTGTAGTAAAATTGCGGCAATAAAGCAAAAAAGGTGAGTTGTCTTCGGATTAATATTTTTTACATAATTCTGGCTGCCGGTATGTAAACGTTCCATATTCACTGCCTAAAAGTGCCAGTCAATCAATTCATAGAGTCAAATTAAGCGTATTTATTTACGCTTTTTTAAATTAATCATCTTCATTTCTTTTTATTATATAATTAGAAATATAAAAATGAGGCGGTCGCGCGATTTCGCATTTTTTAATGTAGAACTAGAAAAGTGATATTCAGTTTCCCAACTGCAACGGAAGAAACCCGATCGCAGCACCTGGCATACATAGGGTAATTCCAAGTAAAATGAGTCTGCGGGCGAGATGGCCCGATTTTATTTACATTTATAAATACATATATTTTCAATTGTTTTTAGTGGTGTACTGTATTTTGTACAGAAGCCTATTTAACTATTCTTCTTGTATGTATTTAACTTCACGAATACATTTTCTTTCTGTCAAGTATTAATAATATTTACGCTATAATAGTTGTTTTCAAAGAAATGAATAAAAGAACCTTAATGTATTAGTTTAGTTTCTGTGAATATGTTGAAATATGAGAAATGGAAAAGTAGTGTAAAAAATTACTCGATTATTAAGGAGATTAGTTTGCAATATTATTGGAAAAATTTAACTATGATTGAAATTTAAGTAATTATGACTTACTTATTGATAAACACATTTTTCTATCAAAGTGATGTAAAGTAAATTTTTTCATGTAAATGTTACGTTGGTTGAAATTACACTACTGGCCAGTAATTGTTGTGTTCGAAAGAAGATTGCATATCTACTAATTATACATGTGAATGTAGTACATTCAATGTACCTGTAACTGGTGCACTAAAACGAAAAGCATTTAATTCTACATTAAAAAATGGATAAAACATACAGAATAAAATTTCTTCATTTAAACTTCGGTTTCGAGAAAGCCAACTGAAACACGAAATTTACGTTTTTCCCATTTGCTTTCTAGTCCTTTATTTTTTGTGTGATTATTGTTCGCCTTCTATCGAGTAAATGCAATCTTATCTGTGTTTTGTAAACTACCAAGGTTTAATATTTGCATGGCAACACGTTGTACCTCATTGCAGAATTCCTGGAACATCACTGATGCTATTTACCCGATGATTTGTTGGCCGAAGCGAAGCCCCAGTATCGGCGAGACCTCGATTCTTCGTTATTCAATCTCATTGGCTATTCTACGAAGCTGTAGAAGTAGAGGTGCTTAAATTTCAATTTCCATAATACACGGAGCCCTTAAACCACTAGTTGAAACTTCAGCGATTGAAAAAAATTGTTAAAGTTAGATTAAGTATTTGGTGTTGTCCATAAATTTTAGGATGCTAGGTGCGGACTATAATATTTTAATAAATCTAATATAACATCAAATTGTATTACATGATATTTTAAAAGTCGAAGTGGACGGAATTGAGTTTAGACAATGATTTATTTTTGAGTATGCAAAAGTAAATTACAAACTGACGATAGAATATTTGCCAATACTTCTAAAATTTTGACTTGCAAACACTGATTGTTGTAATAATTGTCTACCCTATTCCAGTCGGTTTGAACTAACAACATGCGAGTACTGGGAGTGGAGTAAACAGCTGTTATGACCATTAATATAGCTCGAGTCCCTTCATTTGATAGATTCGTGTATGTATAATTAATAGGATTCAAATATTTGACTGCCTTTCATCTTACGAATCCTACCATTTGCTACAGTTTTTAAATAAATTAATTATACCCTTCTAATAGATAATATTTGTGAACATATACGAGGACTAATGAAAATGAAATATTATTCAAACTATTCGTTCAAGTTTTTCTTTTCTCTTTGGAACTACAACAAAAGCTTTAATACATTGTGCTGTTTAATACAATAATAATATTTTTTACCTATTTAAAATCAGAAATTGAATCTAAACAAAAAGACATTTAATCAATCAACTGTAATGTCGGAATAATGTTGCAATAAATGTATCTTTAAAGTTTCAAAACGTTTTGCAAAAAATGTGTTCCTAGAAAAACCTAACTAACTTTTCGAAGCTGAAAATATACGCTGTATTTAAAACTTGAATTCTTCGCAGTCTATTTGAAACGATTCAATGTAACATTTAAATAAAAAATCTGTAATCTGTTAAGTTTTTAAATTTTACTATACCCTAACCCTTTAAATATTCGATCAATAATGAAAAAAATTATACACTCTAGCCTCGCAGCAAGCATTAATACTTTCAAGAATTCAATGGTGCGAAACTTTAACGATGAATGGAACTTCATAGATGTTATGATATTTCAGCTAACCCCAGGCAATCCGAGCATCGACAGACAAATAGTTCGGGTTTCTTGAATTTTTGCATGTCGCGTGCAGAACAGGTGGCACAAAAACTTCACGAAATCGATTTTCTCTGACAGTCACTTGCAGAAGGAAATCGCGTTACGGTAGAAGAAAGCTTCAAATCTTCTTCCTCAATTCCTAGAACTTCTTTTCTTGCTTCAAAGTTAAAGTAAAATAGGATATTAATACTGAAGAAGACAAAGCAACAGAGAGAGAAGATATGTTTTCGTAATTGACAAAGTTTGCCGGGTTTGTTAGCATTACTAAGCATTGGTAAAGTGATATATTTAAATTGCAGTCGAATTAAATAAGGCTAACGCAAATTCTGAAATGGAGGACTTAGAAACACTTTAAACTTCAAAAAAGATTTCCTTTTATCTTAAGGATTTCTCTTTCAATTTTGTCTCCCTATCCTTATGTAACCTTAAAATTACTTCTCAGAGAAAATTCTCATTTTTTATCTATTTTAATCCAGAAACACTCGACGTCCTTTACCTAAATTACAAGATTTATCTAAAATTATGGAATGTAATTAGTAGATCAATTTTTGGTGTCAATGTTTATCAACCAAGAACATGCTCACCGTTATTTAAATATAAACAGTGACAGTAAAATAATAAAAATAATAATACATTCAAGATAATCCACGGGAAAAAAACATTTACATTTTTTCAAGAGGTGATTTCACCCTTTCAAAGTGAAATTCAGCACGAAAAAGAATTGCAATGTATTAAGCTTGACTTACTTTACTTACACATAAAGCTTTATATTTTTTTAACTTCCTGGTTCGACACCTTTCCTTATAAGTTGGAGTTTCTAGCAGTATCAAATCTCTGTCCCTGTGCACTTTTAAAGCTATAGTCGCCGCTATAAACGTAGGAGCTGCATTGTAGTTAAAAGTGTAGTACATTATATATGTCGGTTATTCTATTATAATATAATAATATAAAGTACTATTATAATACAGTAATATATAGTTCTATCATAATATAATACAATATTATATATACCGTAGTATAACATATAATATTGGTTCCATATCGGTTCTATAACAATCATTTTTCAGTTCTGAAAGTAATACAGAAAAATAACAGTCATAGAATCGATATAAAACCAATATTATACTAGGCTTCTGAAAAACCGAAACCAATATAGTTCAAAACCGACACATCTAATAACAACAACTTTATGTCAACTCTCCATAACAGTTTCAATCAGAACCAATACATAAAAGTTTCAAACACTTATGTTGACAACTCTTTCAATCCCTAATACAAATAGCTATACTAAAGACGAAGCTTCTGTTGCAATTTTCAAGCACTGCTTCAAAAAAACCCCAAATGCGGCGCTTTAGGAGTGACAAAATACAAAATGAATGCGCGAGATCCACGAGTCACGTAGTAATATTATGTGAAAACTGCATAGGTATAAAATTCTGCATGAATTTAATAAGCCGTAGGGTCGGCAAAGCGTTAATGGAATCTCCATGCTCGTCGGGCGCATCCTCTGTGTCTCTTTACCGCGTCCAGCGTCCGCGACGCGAGCCAAAAGGGGTGCGAGAAGCGCGAAACGACGAGACGCCGCGCCGTGCCGAGCTCACAATACGTAATATGCAGCTGTGGATCAATGAACTGGGGCCGGTGCTTTCATTTCAGCCGTTCTTTCGAGACTGATTCTATAATCAACGAAAACGAGCTCCGCCGTGGTTCATCTTCATCCCGCGGCGTTCGCGAGGCAACACCACCGCCGTTGGATTACGCATCCGCTTGATTAAGGGGGGCTCGAACTCCCTCCAATTTGCTCAAGTCGATAATCACCGGTATCGATCTTTCGCGTGGGTTGCACCTTTGTTCCCTCTCCGGCGACGACTAAACTGTCCTCAAGACGACGGTAACTCGTTAAATTAAGATCGCCACGTTAATGACAGGATAAACGCCACTTTTAATTACTCGACGTAGACGCAATATCGCGCGCGCTCGCCTCTGAATCGAGCTCGATGCTTTGTATTCCGGCGATAGTGTGTTGGCACCTACTATCGAATTAATTATCATTTGCATCCGTAGTACGTGTAACTTGGAACCACCTTGGATGCCGTTACCTCTGGAGATAACGTTATTTCTTGCAGCGTAATTAAAATTTGTTGTAGAGCTTAGTTGGCGTAGTTTAGACAAAGCGTCCGAGTTGGAAGATTAGATAAGATGCGTGTGTATTTGTGTTGGAAAGTTGTAGGGTGTTTAACACAGTTTTATGGAAACCGAAAAAGTGATTAGCTTCATTAGAATATCTGAAGATCTTTTTTAATATTCTGTACAATTAACTTTGCGTAGGATAATGATTGTGTATAATGATTTATTTAGTTCACATATTGTCCGTGTGCTGCAAGCGTTAGTTTTTAATGAGTTGGGAGATCTGTAACAAGTAGTTTACAGAAGTCTATGGTAAAAACCTTCAAAAATATATGAAGCACGAAATTTAATGAAATTTAATGAAATTTAATGAAATTAAATGTAATTTTATTTTATTTTTGATTCGTTAAAACTTCTGTTTTCAGAAACAAAATCAATTCTCAATTTTTCTGTGATAACGTTTATTTGCGTAGATTTTTTTAGCTTAATAAAAGCGTATACGTTTCTACTGAGGCTGAAAATTTAAATCATATCAAACAGTTTTTCGAAGAGAGATAAATAATCAGTATAACGAGGCAATTGTAATGAAAAATAAGAGCATATTGATCAAAAGTTTGGACGAGTCCGATACTATAAAACAATAACAAGGTTTATAAAAATATTGGTACGAAAACTAATATCAACATCGAAAGAATCGATTTAAATTGTGTAGGTATCCAAAGTGTCACGAAATTCAATTACAATTCATGATAATGAATATTTTTGTTAATAAAAATTTAATGAATACTAACGAGCGAACGTAATACGGATCGAATACGTAACTATACATACAGAACGAATGACAACAACAACAAATGAAAATTACACGTAAACAGAGAAATCGCACCCAAAGAGTATCGGGAAGAGATTAAACAAAGCCGCAGCATTGATGAGGATTCAAATCTGCTAACAATTACACAGAATTGCATCCGGATTAACCCTTCACAGAGCAAAATCCGTGGAACAATAGAAAAATTTGTTCTACTGAACATTATTAATTAGAGATTAACAAAGATTAATTGACCACCTTCTATGTTAAACACATTCTTTAAAAAATGTTTCTTTTTTTTAGAAATTTTGAGTTGTATTCGATTAATAATTAATGACGATAATTAATTCATATTAAATAGAAAAAGTGAGATATTTTGAGGAGCAATTTTTAATGTCATAGTGCAAATAAACTATAAGATCTGGTGTGCGTTTTGAAACATGTATCACCTACCAAAAATGTAAAATGATTTTGCAAATTGACAAAGCTAAATATATATTGTTAACCCAATAAATCGATGTAACCAAGTAATAATGATAACATTAGCTTGAAAAGTATGCAAACTAAGAATTTAGTTGAGAAGACAGTTTCCCACACAACATAATTTTATTGTCGAAAACCAGCAAGTGCTTCAAAAGTTTTTAGTAGTTGTTGTACTTACATGAACAAATTCCCTTAGTTCAGTGTCTCAAATCCGTCATTGTAATTATGAAACATTGTGTTTGGCAAATAAATACAAGCTCTGTGCCAAAACACGTGTCTGACAGCGAATAATAACGTCCGTGACAATTGAAAGCAATTTTCCGTGCTAATGCGATTATGATCGTATTGTACTACTGACGCATATTATTAGATCGTAACATGAGTTCACAGCATTTTAACTCGAAGTAAAGATTTTTTAATGATATTATTGCATTCATATTAAACGCTACATATATATTTTCGATATCTTCTTCCTTTCATTACAAGATCCTGCTATCAGAGCTTTAATTCTAGGAAGGAATTTAAATTAAACGCAATATGGAATACCAAGCGGAAAAAATGAACATTCCCGACACTTGTGACTCTTCGGATTAAATCAAGGTTTAATCATTGCCAAAGCCGCTGTAAATGTTCGAGTGGTCTGCGGAGAACATTCTATGAACGATTCAACGGCTTGAAAGTGGTTTGCGCAGTTCAAAAGGAAAATTACATTAAATTTTTTTTGGAAATTAAAAGATTTGCTAATATAATATCGTAAAGTAAATGAAGCGTTATCGAATAACATATAACATTTAACATGAACGTTAATTTGAAAACAATTACATTTCGAAACGGGAAACGCTGGATTTATGATTTAATTTAATCGATTTTTTCGTAAAACATATCAAATTTTGTGTAGTTTAGAAATAAATAAAACTAAATAGGAAGATAAATAATGTATACTTGTGTTGATATGTATTGGTGTGTATTATATATTTTTTGTATAAAATAATTTATGTAAAAATGTCTTTACTGCAAAAGTGGTTCGCAATTAAGCATTCATGGATTTCATGATTGTAAACTCAACCAGTTCATCATTAATTGGGATTTATATTCCAATTTAATTGCAATTTATGTAAACCAACACAACTTATAAATAAGACATCACGTAATCGAAAAGACTTTGTAACAAAATAAAATATTCAGTAGGTGAAAAAAGTTTAAATATTACTTTCTATGTTTTTAATCACTTGGGTACCACTATAAAATTAGATTTTTCAGAATCCAAATGAATTAAAAAAATATTGTTTTCATTGAGGCGTATACAAAACATAAGCCATTATATCTAGTGCGCTTAAATGAAAACGTTTATATCAACATCATCATGTAAACGTGACTTTACTCTATAATTAGTTAGCGTTGCAACTATATTTCTATTATCAAAATGAAAACTATATTATATAATTTAAATCATTAATTTAATATGTCTATGAATAAATATATTACATATTTTTACCGTAAGCAATCTTTTAGAAGCCAAAGTAAATTTTTGTCTGTTACGGTGTTATAATTTATTATTAACCACTTCCTTAATTTATTCTACGTTAAATTTCTAATATATTATTACTTCATCTACAAATTTATAATTCTCATAAAATAATTCCTTAAGAAAAAACAAAATATCGCACAATTCTTCGCAGTCTAGGTACAACATTCCGAAAACACGAAGCTGACAAAAAGCTCAATCAGCGACGTTCACTCGCCAGCAATCCCAACGACAATCGAAATCAAAAGCAATGATCGGATCCTTGGAACGTAAGCTGGGCGACTATCTGTTTCAACTGGTCGGTCCAAAGGGAAAAAAGGAATTGTGCTGGTCGATTGCTGCGGAGATGTGTTACGAGAACAGAACACACATGAGGACAATGGGCGAGGACAAACTTCAGTATCAGCAGCTCTGTTAGCTCCTGATAAGGCCCTGCCTACAGTACTGACGAAACGTCCGAATCAGTTCCCAAGCAATCGTAGCTTTCTCGGACACCGATACGAGCTGCGACTGCAGAAGCTTTAGAACTTTTGATATTAAGCATTTTATACTGGACGCGTTCCTGGCAATATTTAAGTCTAGTTAATTGGATTTTGTCCCTTTGATTTAATTTATTCCTCGCAAAGAGCAACTTTCAACGCCTGGCGAGAAACTATTAGGTTCACCAAATTTAAAAGCTATCTATTGCCTTTATTATCTACTGCAAAACTATTAAGTTCACTAAAAGACTCGCTGCGTTTTGGAATAAAGTTTGAAGAAAAATTTCACTACGTTAAATTAAACTTCATTGAATTATGGGTTGTGCATTTCATTTGAAAACTTTCTACTGCCTTTTGATCTATTGCAAAACTTTTAGGTTCGCCAAAAGCACTTGCTGCATTTTTAAATAAAATTTAAAGAATGGTTTCATTATGTTAAATCCAGCTTCATTAAATTATGGGCTGCGCAGTTGATTAGAAAACATTTTATTGATTTCTATTTGCAATGGTTGTTAGTACATTATAATACAAACATTACATTGAAAAGTAAAACTTTTTGGCTAACCTAACATTTATCATTGTGATGGACAATTATTTTACTTATAGCACAATACTTTGTATAACAAAAATGGGAAATCCAAGTTCTTTAAATATCGTTTCACGTATCAGTGTTCTTATATATAAATAAAAATTTTATAATATTTTTTATATATTTGTATTTTTTATTTTTGTTCACAATTTTTAATATGCAAACAAATTTTCAATAATATCCTTTCAGTAATAATAATTTTTAAATTTGTTTTGTTTTCTTTTTCTTTTTATTTCCTGAAAATTATATAATACGTACAAAAGTCCTTTAGAAAACTCCACCAGAAATTTATATACAAATTTTAGTACATGCATGCTGCACAGGACAACGGAAAAATTAGATGCTCCGCCTGTCCCTAATTTTTTCTACGCTCAGTTTTAGCACACCTATTACAAATAGGAATTTGGAAAATTTTGCAGGTTTGTGATGATGCAGATTTACAGTAGAAAAAGGAAGACAAATTTTATTTTTATTATGTAAAATAATAGTGTTTAAGTAATAAAATATTTGCAAATGGTATTCTATAAATCTACTGCTTCTTGCTAAAGACACACCTAAAATATTTCAACATTTAAGTTTATCCTCTTTCTTCATTTAACGCAGAATACAGTGTATTACAACCGAAAATTCAATAATTTGTACAAAACAATTGTAATTGCAACCTCAAATAAATCCAATTTATTAATATAGAAATTGTAAAATTTTACGATGAGATCTGTTATTGTTTTATTTTTATATTGTTTTCATATTGTTCATATTGTCACAAAGTTCCCCATCGCCGATTTAATATGAACAAATTGACGGAAGTTGAAAAATTCACATTGTTGTAGAAATATTGTTTGCATAAAATGAAATGTAAATATCGTAAAAAAATTGGACTCGCGGATATATAAAGAAAGTTCAAACTGTGCTGCTTTGATGAATGATGAAATTCATAAACGTTGCTATGCAAACAGTTTTCACTGGATTTGTTCGCGCGAATGTATAAATACAAGAACTTTAGTAATAAGTTACCACCGCTTAAAAATAAATATTATTCTTTAGTAGTAAATAGCGTCACTGGAAAATGTTGATTCGAACAGCGTAGCATTATTAGCATAACCAGCTCTCCATTACGGCCAACCTTGTATATTTATACACGAATAATAAAAAGAAATACGAGACAAGGTACACAAAAGATGAATAAAACTGGTTGAGGCCATAATAAAATCGACGAAAAAAAGCTTTTGTTACTGACAGATTTTTCAGACAAAAACGAATACTTTTGTGTTTCCGAGTATTATTGTGAAATAGCTTTTTAGATAACATCTCCTTACTGTCTTCGGTTTAAATCTATATATATTCTTCATCGGGTAAGACTTCTAAAACATGAAGAGAGCATCTTTTTATTAGACATTGTAAAATCCTTGTTTTATAATGCCTTTTCTATAAAGCTTAAAAGAACTACTTCATTATTTTAAATTTTCCCAGAAAAAAAAATTCTACATTTATTGTAAGAATAAATTGAATATAGAGTTTAGATACTCGTAAGGAAACAATTCTTTTCAAATAGCGTGAAGTGAATATTATTTATATGTATCTATTCAATTTAATGCAAGGTCTTTGTAGCGAATCTGATTCAGTATTCTAAGGCAAGCAATTAATAAGAGGATAAGAAAAATTCACTGATCACATTGTATCTTTAAATATTTTCAACGATTAAGATTAATTAGCGAGAATAATTTGTTCTTCTCAATTTTGACACTGAAATTATATAAAGATACACGGTAACTTAATAGTTCATAACTTTTCTTTATACAAAAAAAAACTCACCTTTTATATAACATATGCAACAATAAATTGTACTTTGTAATAAAAACAATAACCAATATTAAAACGAACAAAAAATTGTTTGAATTATTTTAACAGCAATAACATCGCTAATACTGACAAAAATTGAAAAACTATAGTAGAATGAAGTAAACGAAAACTATACTGGTTAAGAAATAAAAGAACCTATATAATCCTATACCGTAGCACACTTGACATTCAATTTTATTTCAAAGCCCGCGTATTTTATCAATTACTTTATTCATTCACCGCGTCCTAATTATATCACACGAGTACAATTTTAACTCTTCAAATGTCACCGAACGAATGAAAAAAATGCCATATATATTAATACCTTGCTGGCCGGTGAATTTGTTTACAGAAATCTTTCAACTTTAATACACATATCATACTTTTCACATATAATATTCTAAAATGATTTAAATGATGTAAACTAATGAATACAATACATTAAAGTAAGTGCAAATACAACGAAACTTATGAACAACTCGGGCCGATAAACACCCGTGACTGGACAACAAGGTGATAATTAATACTTAACAGGTTTGCTTAATACGGAGCTTCCTAATTTCTGAAGAACAATTACAATAAGGAAAATTAAAAATATTTAGTAAAATAAGTAGCTAGATAATAGTGTAATATGACTATTGTAATACCTAATTATTAATTATTATTTTCAATATCATTTACCTTTGCTACAAAATAATAAGTATTACCATACAAAACGTTAGAAACTCTCGTGGCAGTCAACGTGTTAAATCAAGAAACCTCGAGGCGCGTTTCTAACCGAGAAAGTATCAAAAAATCTCAAACAGGCAAGGGTTGAAATTGTTACCCGATTACAAAAGACAGACAAACCTGGGAAAGACAACAACGCCGTTGTTGCCAAAGATAAACGACCGCGTTTTGGTAAACGATGCGTCGGGCGGAAACTTAGCTCGCTAATTTCGGAAATTGCGTACACGTAATCAACTGTATATGCACGGTGGAACGACGAGCGAGGGGGGCGGTTCTCGTGACACATATACTCGCCAAAACCAGCGGGGTGGGTCTGCCGGCGAAAAGAAAAATTCGAAACGTTCTATTTCCGGTGGCCGTGCGGCGCACATCTGTCGCCGAAAAATGACAGACCACGTTACGAAACTCTCGCGTATCGTCGCTCAAACGAGATCAGTCGGGGGTGGGTAGCTCGTCGGATTACATGATGAATGTTTTAACGCGTATTATTCCTTGAGGCGCGGCAGGGGTCTTCCAGCTCCATAACTCATTCCTCCGAGAAGGTAATATTTATTACGCAACGCGGGGCGCGAAATGGGATTCCCCCGAGCGAAAAGAAACCAAGACATAGAGCCGCGAAATTGCGGGGAATTTTACCCGCGGAAGCGTTGTATTGAAAATAAATCATCGGACAATGGATTCCTATGATCATCGCGAGCGAATGAGTTCCCTGTGATCATAGGAAACAAAGAAAAAAGAAACACCGAGAAAAGAACAAACAGGAACGCACGACAGTGAATTGATAAAGGTCTCCGCGCCAGAATACCTTCTATCGATTCACCGTTCTGCACCGAGCCGCGAAGCTGAGACACGCTTAAACTTTTAACCAGTTAACTGCGTTTGACGAGTATACACGTCATCTTAAAGCTTGAAATGATACTAAATCTTTCAACAATGAATTCTTTATTTTCTCAGATGAACGTGTAATTCTTTGTTTTACTGTAGTTTTTCATTAAAATATAGCCTAGGTGCATTCGTCTAGGTTAATAAAGCGTAATCGAAGCTTGAGAGAGCGAGAAATAAAGATATGATATTTATTCCTGTCGTCGCTTGCCGCTTGGAACACGACAAAGGGCTCGGAGCTCATCGAGTCGCTTGAGAGAAAATACGGGAAGTCTGGAAGTTGACGGAAAACCAGGAAAGAATCTCCTGCGCGAAGTTTCGAATAACGAGGACGCTGTAAAACGGACAATACCCACGGACAGACTGATCAACGAGTGTCTCGCTGTTATCGGGAAGCGAGAATAATATATGCAGGTTGAAAAGTCAACTCAGCCTCAGCTACTGCGAAAGTCTGCTCAAGGGGACAAGGAAGGAAAGAAAAGTGAACATTGGATAATTGCAACATCGGAGACCTCTTTATAATTGCAACATCGTCATCTCCATCATATCCCCACCAGATTTCGTTTAACCCTTTGCACTCGATTTATTTTTAATGTTGTTGGGTGTAAACTTGTATTTATTTTTACGGAAATGAATTAAAGTAATCTGCAGCGGTAGAATTCAACGTTTTATATTTATTTTATTTACTATTATTATAATACGATTTAATTTTTATAATTTTTTAAAGTGTGGTACTTTTTAAAGCATAACAAATTGGTATTGTCATCTTCAGCATGACATACGAGTGCAAAGGGTTAAGACACTATAGCACTCGACGACCACGGTTAAAGGGTGCAACATGAACTAACTATTGTCGAACTCGACGAAGTCAATGTCCCTTTCTTTTCGATTAGCAGTTCTCTTCTACATATATCCGAAACATCAATCGCTTATTATACAAGCACTTATGATTGTAATTTTATCGTGTTTCGTGTCGTTTTAACTTTTTGAGTGCAGTGTCTTATTACAGTAACATACAAGCTTAAAACTCATTTTTTCCGAAAACGGAGGACCACTGTCAAAAAAGCCATGAGGGTTTTCGGCATTTCTAGATATGTATTGCAAACATGCATAAGGTTTCATTCAAAAACAGATTTTTATGCTTGGCTCTTTCCTTGTCAGTGTTTTTTTTCTCGTGTTGTCCTTTTCTCTGTCCATCATGCTAAAATCTTTGTTTCTTAGGGTAGATTCGATTCTACTTTTTCATAATTGCAATCTTCCAGTCCTGTTGAGTATTGCAATTATCCAATATTCACTGTAAATCCTCCAATTGTGAATCTTCTGCGTAAGTTGACGCTCAATGAATCCTAAATGGTGATGGCTTATAGAACGGACTTATATTTAGCTGCCTGCATATCGGAGAAAAAATAGTATTCGATACACGTGTACGCGCTTAACCTGTGGAAGATGTTTTACAAGATCATTGAGGTTGCCGTGGTCTGGGGTCTTGCGGGTAAATGAATCTGCCGTTTCGTTAACACTAGAACTACCAGATGGGTCAAAATGACTCATACCTTGACTCTTTGCTGTATCGAATACGTAATTACATCGTGCATTAAATACCAAATGGAAAGAAGAAAATATCAAATAAAAGAAGACACTAAAGAAGTAACCCGAATAGTTGACCCCTGCTCTAATATTTGGAAATTTCTAAAACTAATCAAGATAGTACATTTAATTTAATCAAGGATTCACAACTAAGGAACACACAATACAATCACATACATGGATAATCATCTGCATAATTTAAAGTAGTTGCTAATAACCCAATGGGATTGATGCAACTTAATCCCTTGCCTTATAACATCGTGTTAGACTCGTGGTGAAGATTTTCAACGTGATTTAACAAACATGAGTATTACTCGATTCATTCGAATTCAAAGTAAACATTATTCTTCTGTGATCAATTAGAATATGCCCACAATTTTTCTCTTTCTCCAATAAATTGTTAATGGCAAAGTGCTCGTAGCAATCAGAGTTAAAAGAGAAATCATGAAGCAAGGAGTTAAAATATACAATACAAAATTACTGAAAAGATACGCATAATTCTTTAAGAAATTATTAAATAAATAATAACTAAACTAAAATATAAGGTAATTTAAATCTGAATAAATCCACGTTCGTAGTTTTTATAAAGACATTTTCAAAAGTCAAAGTTAAGTACTCGCTACTTCTAGTGTTAATACAGGTAACCCCCGTATAACACAGTGCTTTTGTAACACGGTCCGAGAATTAGGTAAAGCCCTCGTACAATACGAAACGTAATAAGTGCTTTTAAAAGCGAACGATATCTTATTTGAAATTAGGTAAATCTTCATACAACAGTGAATGTGATAAAACTTTTACGAGCAAAAGAAGACGCTCCCAATTAATGGGGCTTAACAGTGATGATGAAGAAAATATTTTATTCATATTAACCCTTTACAGACTAAAATTGTTTAAACTTTTGAAAACCTTTTTCATAAAAAAGCTGAGTTATGCATCGAAGTCTTAAATACTAGGAAAAAAAAGCTACACATTGATCTCTCTCAACTATCGAATTTAGATACCGAAGCTCGAAATATCCATTATGGCGGCGTTCCGCCACAAAGAGTTAATATGTAGTGCTTTTGAAGACAATTTCTTTAATAAACTTATTTTTGTTTAATTATAAAAATATATTAGATTGTTTTTTAGTTTTTGAAACCTAATTCCTTTTGTCATATTAGTTCTTCGTTTCGTATAAGAGGGAATCGCATAACACAGCAATTTTTAGGAACCTAATCCTCGTGTTATACGAGGGTCATCTGTAGCTGGATTGCCACGTCAATCGTATATGATGGACACAATCTCTTGTCTAGACATAGGCAGTCGTTTTTACAGTGATGAATTAAAAGAGTCCGATTCGTTGGGATTTTTGAAATGCAAAAAGTTTGGAAGAATATTCTCTATTACGGTAAATCTCAAGCTTGTTTCCTTTGTTTTAATTACTTCGATTTGTGAGAATTTTTATGGTTATTGGATCAGTAATCAATGTTACATTACCTACAAATGCCAGCCTATCGGTTTGTAGAATCAAATAAAGTTTATTTATTTGTTTTCCTTCTAATTATTTACTCTTTTCTTATTATTTGCTTAGAAATGAGAAAATGGAATGATCGCACTATTTAAAATTGTTTTATATAAAAATACAAAATCGTAATTCAGTTTTTGAGATGAAATGAAAGAAACGCACCGCTTGGCACCTTTCGACTAGGTTTCCACAGAGACTTTTATGACACTGCAACGTCTAAGGATGAACGTGAAGCTGGTTGCAAAAAGTATACGATTCAGTGAAATATATGGAGATCTTGGAGCTTTGTGCTTTGGATTTGAAAGTTCTTGGATTTGTTTTCTGTATATGTAGATCTCCAAGGTTGATCCTGGGTCTGAATGTCTTCTAGCTGGACTAAATTCAAGTCAGAGAAGCCATGGATATAAGAATTCAAACTAGAAGACTCCGAGATCCAATAATATAAATCTGGCTGTCTCTAGATCTAGGAACACTCAAATTTTTCCTTGAATTTATGGATCCAAGGGTTCTCTGCCTTGAGTTTTAGATTTATAAATATTCAAGTTTCTATTTTTCGGACTAAAAGTCTTTGAACTTGGAATCCTAGGTTCAGTAGTCCCCTGCATGGGTCGTCTATACGATTGCAGATTCTACAGCTCCGGTTCTTCGAATCCTTCAATCTTGGCATAGTTTGATTCAAATGTTTGAATTCTAGATCCATCTATTTATTATTAGTCTACCTCTTTCAATTAACATTTACCGGCCCTATATTGATTCAATTTATACTTTTTTCTTTTTATTCGACCCAAATTAATCTCTACGTCTTCATAAAGAAACATATTTAAAATAATTATTCAGAAGCTGATTAATCTCGTAACACTTTATCTAAATCATTCTGACCCAATTCTGACCTAATCTTCCGAAAACATAATTTGTCATTCTTCTAATCTTCTTATAAATAACTCAAATTATTAATCAGTAACTATTTTATTAATCATAACTTAACGTATGAAAGTTATCATCATATTATGAATTAATTGTATCAAATTTAATATGATTAACATATATTTCGTAGGAGTATCTACACTCTAAAACATCTGGCCCCAAGCATCCATGAAACCGTCAACTAATTCGCCTCATGGTTAAATAAAAGCAGAATAATAAAGAGGGAACAGGAATAAGTGCCAATATAATACAACATAATAACACCGGTTACACACCAACACATACCCCCAAGTTATAAGCAATAAACAACAGCTCATATCTCACACAAAGTGTAATAAAGTATGTACAACGATCGGCAATAAACGTTATCAGTAAAAAAAGAATGTTGTTCTTACACGCGTGAATCGCCAATGAAACCCAAACCCCGAATGACACAAACCGTATCAGTGGCTAGAATTTTCCGAGTTATTCTCCAAGGAAAACGCGGTTCGCGCAACGAAACCTTAAGGGATCGTGTTGCTCGAATATCTCGAAGAAACGCGGCCGCACTCGCAGATTTATCGAAGCAATGTATCGCGTAGTTGGCTGCTCGCGATATCGGGGGCTAGAATGCGGCTGGTACAATACGGTGCAATGGTTTCGGGCGTAATAGTTGCGGTGCACGCGCGCGTTAACGGCGCGGCAAGAATATTCCGCCGCCGGCGCATTCCATGATTTATGAAAACGTACGGCCCGGTTGAAACATAAATAGAACATACCCAGCGAAAGATGCTATCCTGGCCAAAAAAATGCGCGCGACACGCTCGAGTTACACCGGACGCCGCGGCGTCCGCCAGCAACCGAAGTTCCTCAAAAATTCAACCGATCCGGTCCTCACGAGAATTCGACTACCGCGGTTGTTCAACTCGTGGAAGCGTTCTTCGAATTATTCGACCCCTTGACCTACGAATTGAGCATATCTACACTGAAGTATAACGATCAAAGCGATACTTATGCTAATATTGTAGTATCTAGAATTTTTGTTATTTTAATCTCTCCCATTTGTTACATTCTATTTTCATGAATTTACCAACTGCCATTGAATTCGGCTTATTTTACTTTATTTTATTTTACTTTACTATTTTATTTTACTACTACTGTTGCTCGTACACTTTATGAAATCCACAGCCATGTCTAAATATAGTATTTAGTTATTGTTGTATGCTCCGTGGTACGTCTCAATGCAATCGTCCACAGAGATCTTAAAACAAACACCATTAAAAAAGAAATCATTCGCTTCAGTGAATGATACCAGCTAAGAATCGCTAACCAACTCAGCCTGCTAGTATCAACAGGACTATGAAAGCGAGGGTATTTCCATTATGACCGTGGTCGTGAACGTGTTAATACATGTTAATGTAAAAGTCAAAAAACTGTAAATTTGTCGATTCTTTTGCTTAGCAGTACAGTAGAATCTCGGTTATCTGATTTAATTGGGCGACTTACAGTCGAGATAAATGAAGATTTGGGAAGAAATCTTTGAAAATCTATTTGCAAAATTCGATCGTATATATTCCAGGATACAATATAAGGATTCAAATTATTGAGTTCCAATCTAACCCTTTCGTTCCAAAATATGTATTTTTTTGAATATGAATTTTGTGAAAAAAACTTATGGCTGCACACTAATCAACCAAAATACATGTACAGTTAATTAGCATTTAAGCTGTCAGGCATAAGCAAAGATCCCCGTCTGGTACAATTTTTCTTTATCTGTAAGTCCTTGCCTTACGATTTATTTCTCAACTATAATCGATACAACTACTTTGCCAGTAATAATTTATTATAACAAGAAAAATTTTCTAGGTATATTCTATGCCCATGTTTATTCGAAAGTATAATTATTGATAACAGAAGAATAATGTTTAATTTGAATTCAAAAGAGTTGAGTAATATTTATGCTTGTTAAGTTCTCTTTAAAATCTTCACCACGAGTTTGACATGTTGTTGTGAGGCAAGGGGTTAAGACGTTTTCTAGATTTCCGGTAATTTAAAATGTTCGTGATACCTAGTGTACCATTCGAGACGAAAGGGTTAACTGAGTCTCCAAACAATTTAGATCGCGAAAAATAGCATGATAAAGGATATTGTATATACCTGAATATAACACGATCTGTAAATAATATTATTAATCCCTTCTTCTGTAATATCGAAACAGACTCGTGATGAAAATTTTCAGTCGAATTCAACAAATTTAACTGTTATTTATTTATTTTTCATACAGATAAAATATTACTTATCTATTATCAATCTGCAAACTTTAGAGTAAACGTAGACACAAAATAAGCATAAAATTATTTTCTTTTGTTACTAAATTATTCACGATAGAACAGCTTTATCAAGCACAATCATGAAATAAATCATAGGACAAGGGATTAAATAGCAGTGTTCAACCATGCAATACAGATTTGTATATTTCTCATTACATTTGATTAGTAAATTATCACCGTAATCCGAAAACAACACGATGCGACATCCTATGTAAGACAAGAATTCCAAACAGAAGTTTAATGACGCGTTTAATGCGCCCATAAATGACGCGTTTAATGTGCACAAAAGTACAGCAATGCATGAGATGCATTAAATGCACAACAACGAGGAACGAGGAAACAATTCCCAGACGAATAACAAAAGACAAATGGAAAACACGGAAGCGGCACATCAATGCAAATCAGTTAAATAAATATGAAACAGCTGAATCTGTGCATTCGCAAAGAGATGCGTTGATGAATGCAACACGCTGTTAAAATTGTGCGCGTCGCGTGAAACTTCAGGCCTTTCGTGACTCGACAAATATATTCTAATAAACTGCCCCTGTTACTCCTGTAAAACAAACACCTGTAATATTAACCCTTTGCATTCGATTTATTTTCAATGTTGTTGGGTGTAAACTTGTTTTTGTTTTTAGAGAAATGATTTAAAGTAATTTACAGCCGTAGAATTCAAGATTTTATATTTTATTTACTACTATTATAATAAGATTTAATTTTTATATTCTTTTAAAGTGTAATACTTTTTAAAGTACTACAAATAAAGTATAACGAATTTGTATTGTCTTCTCCAGCATCACATACGAGTGCAAAGGGTTAAATCTGATATGAAGACGAACCTAAATGATCCCAACAGTATCCAGAACGTGCATAAGTTTTTCAGAGAAATAAATTTTCTACATTCATTATAATTAAACTATACATATTCTGTTAATATTGTATTATTATCCATACAACTAGTATATTATTATACAATAAATCATTTTGTAATAAGCATTATTAAGTAATGTATGCAAATGTTGGTGGTCACTAGTTACTTTACTGTTGATGTGACCACTTTAAAAAACTCAAGTAAAAAAGAAGGATTAATTTTTATTTTAACACTGCCATCGCGTTCTTCTTCGGGAATCTTATCGCAACGGTTCATTTCTCCACGCACTGATTCAGCATAATTCGATGAAATTTAGTAACAGTTCATTTGATCACGTTGACGGTCAAATAAATGCTCGTCAAATCTTCCATACCGTTGAAACGTGATTTTTTAAAACGTTGACTGCCATGGTGGCCGTCGATGGCCGAAGCTTCTAAATTGCTTGAAAATAATTACGACAGGAAAATTAATATTGCATAAGAATATTTATTAACGTAATAACTCTGATATCGAATTATTAATTATTAGAGAAAAGGTGGGAATCCCCACCCTTTCCCATTTTATATTTTCCTCTAAAATTTTATTTGTAACATAAATTTCTTTAAATTTTTACAGAAAGTGTCGGAAAAATAAGTAAGATTAATAAAATAAGTAAGAAAAATAACTACGATTAAGTAATCGTAACAAGAGGTGAAAGTAAAATGAAAACAATTTAATTAAATGTAATACGTGTTACGAAGTAAGTAAACCATTTTCGGAATTTTTATGAAATAAAGTTAAATACTAATATGCTTTTAATCTTAAATATTAAGATTAGAAGTAAACAAACAAAACAAATTTCTGTATTTATCTACAAAGATTTTACAATATTCTCTTTTCACATAATGTACTTTATATTCATAATTAGATTAGTACATATAAAATTGCTTTATTGAATATCGATTGCTATAAACCTTTGATAAAATACATTCCAACGCACGATTGTTTAACTTACATAATTTGCGAGAAATACGTAACTTCCGGACAATATACAACTCTTGGTCCTGACGCAATATTATTACGTTCTTCATTATCCAAAATAATGCACTATACAATGTAAATTCGTTTACCTATGTATGTATAATTCTAATACATGCAACTAAGAACACCGTTAACTATTAGATGTTTTTATACTAATGAAAAATCACGAAGGGGTTAGCATTACCAGCAGGCAGTAACATTATTACCCCTTTCTATAGCTGCAATGTCTTAAAACTATACACGATTGCAACAACAGACACTGCATAATGCGACGATATTTCTTAAAACAAGTTATCAACATATAACCTTACAGGATATGAAGTATAATGCGTACAACAAGTACATTATAAGGTTTCATCGTTTAAAATAAGAACGTTAACCAACATAAACTAACAACGTTATTTTCAAGAGCATTGTAGGATCGCGTAGGTATAAAAACCTTTTTAATATCAAAATTGATAATTTTGCAATATGCTAATCACAATCAGTTATCTTTATAGTCACGCACCTCTCGTAAAATGTTTTTTTCGAGCATTAAAGTTTATAAACTTCCATAAATGTGCTACAAACTAGATTAGAAAAAATATATAAAAAACGATGGTACAAGCATTTGTCAAGCAGTTGGGAATATTGAACAGCAGCTAGAACTTCAGGAGAAGAAACATGTTGGGCAGTATCCGTTACTCACTCTTGTTCATTTCTTTTGTTTTAGTGTCGTCGTTCTTCCTAACATCAGATGCAGTAAGTATAATCCACTGTCAAATATTATAATACACAACGAATGTCAATGAAATGAAACAATATGTATTCTCAGATCTCCTGCAGCTGTAATGCTCCAGTCGGAGGGAGATGCCGGGTAAAATCATGTCTAATTAATTGTCATTACAATACATTTTATATTTCAACAATACTTACATACTTGTTTTTATGTATTCTGTAGAGGAGGTGTCAAGGACGTAAATAAGGAGTTTGTCCAAGAAAATAATGTCCTAACATGGCGAAGAACATAAGGACTACTAACTGTACTGAGCACTCAATGTCATGTGAGAATAAATTATTTACAAAAACATAAAACATATAATTTGATCTACCGTACACAACCCATTCGAGTGATAGTTATTTGGTATATTTTGTGAACAAAATCCGCGTTGCCAGCACACGGTAGAAATAATCTAAAAATTACTTAGAAGCTGACTAGATGGTATGATAGAGAAGTACGAAAAATGTAACATTTTAATATTTATTAATACACCACGACAAAACATGAGCATACACCACGAGTCTTCCGCGCGGACAGGTTACGACCATTTAAATGTAATTTTACCGTAATGTGAACATAAGGTACCTAAGAAAACAACCAAAAGTCGAAAGTAAAAGAAAAACAAATTAATTGAATGTAATATGTGTTAAGAAAGTAAGTCATTTTTAGCACTCTTGCAGAAGTGAGAGCAATTTGGTCCTCTAATAAAAATCATAGAAAAATTATTCTTAATAGCACTAACTAAAAATTGAAGATTCTTTACAGCGATAATTTTATTATCTTTATATCTTGTATATCCAAACAAATTCGTATGCCACCAAGAAAATTAATTTTTAACATTATGTAAAATATAGTGTTACACGAATTCGGCTGACGTGGCAGTCAAAGCGTTAAACAGTAGCTCGAAGAGCTACACAAGGTTTCCGAGAAACTGTTGCCGCCACGCAAAACGAAAAATCGAGAACAAAAACGGGGCAAACGTGAGATTTCCCGTCGATCCCGAAAAGGACGAGCGTGTTGCGCACGGATTCGAGCACGGTACACGCGCGTAAACACAATAGCGCGCTGAATGGGGAACGGATATATAGGGTGAACCTTAAATGATTCATAGCAGACGAGAGAGGGTGTAACGGGCCATTCACAAGCAAGACCATTGCGCGCGTTGTGCTTGACGTATTGATCCCAAAGAACCGCTATCGCCGATGCCTTTTGCCGATTTCTCGATACAACGGAGCTGATGTATCTCTGCCACTGGGCTAACGCTGGAAACGATGTGAAATAAGACCTGACGTTACGATTGTAATGTTTATGTGAACCATGACTTTGGCTAAGTTAGGTAAATGGAAACTTTTAATACTATAACTATCGAGCAATTAAAGTGATTTTTCCAAAATGTCTTAAAAAAATCAAAAAAGTCCATTCCTCGAGATTTATAAAGCAGATTAAATCTGCTTTATAAATTTTCATAAATGTATCTTCACAGTTTTGGTAATTGAAAAGCGCCTGGAAAACAATTTTTTTATTTAATTTGTTAGTTTATTTTGTAGTTTTAATTTATAGTGTTGCTTTTCAATGCTCTATACATGATTTCTCTGATTTTTAAGAGTTAAGAGAAACTTGAAAGTACATTGCAATTTTTATCTGAACTATGACTTTAAATATTCTTTCTCATTATTTTTTTTTTACTGATTACGAAATTTAAATCGTATGAAGAGTCAAAATTATGTTATAAATTATCAGGAACGTTTGTGATATAGTGAAAAAGATCCGAGAAGAAGAAATGAAAATATGAAATGAATAAAGAGAATAATATAATATTTACTTAAATTAATAATTAATAACAATATAATAACAATTACGAGTTTCCAATTTAAAAACGCTTGCGTCATCAAATAAATGCACAGTTCCTTTTCAATCTACGCAGATGACAAAACAATGAATATTTCATACGAATATGAAACGTATAAACGAATGATTTGCTTTCATAATTACCTGATAATTCAGAATATCTCGTCATTCTCGTGGATAATAAAAACAGGCTCCGTAATTTACAATGCAACGTATTTCAGCGTACGCATATAAACGAAAAAATACATTCTGCTTATAACATTCAATCATATGCTTCGAATATTACTAAAACAATAATAAAGATACCCGTTGGAGCGTCGAAGATTTCATTAATCCCGTGAACGATCCGAGTCCTTAATTTGAATCCCCCCGACAATCAAAAATGTTTCATTAATTCGTGGAACAATGCTCGACGTATAAATTTAATTTCCTCGTTAAGCGAGTGCTTGCGTTTCAACCGTTTCGCGGAATCAGGAAAATTTTATGTACCCGTTCGGATTAACGCGTCTGTGGATCTCCCTATAAACAGGCGTGGGACGCAGCAAAAGAACTTTCTTTACGATTATTTTTGCTCCGTTTTTTCAAAGGTCATTTCCACAATGCTGGGAAAAAATATGCGCGACGCCATCGCACGGTGGGTTCAGTTTCGCCTAAAAGGACATACCTACGAATAGGAGTCTCGTCAGGACAGCAGACGAGCTCGACTCGCCGTGAAAGAGATCGCTCGCGTTCCGAGGGTGCGTGTTCCTTGATGCCGCCGATGTTCGGAAGCTTAAAGGGGATCGTTTTATGGACAAGCGAAATGAATTCGATATATAACAAGGGAAGGTCCTTGATTGTTTGACTTCCTGATATTAAGGGGGACTTCTGATTTGAAGAATGGACCAAACCGATTTTTCCTTCACACTTTTCAAATTTTCATACTGTTACATTTCAATATAAAACTTTGTGAAACCACATAAAACTATATGAAACTACACCAAACCACATAAACCTATATAAAACTACATAAAACTATATGTTAAACTATGTAAAACTACATAAAACTGTGTAAAACTATATGTAAAACTATGTGAAACTACATAAAACTGCATAATATTATATAAAACCATAAATAATACTTCAGATATTACACATATTACATAGTATTTTGAGGATACATTTTTAATCCTCCGCCGGCAATATGAATTACTGTCTGGTCGAAAAATCTTATTTTTTTATGATTTCGTTATTATTTTTAATTTTTGCAAAATGATACGAAGATTTTGTTAAAGTGTGAATTGTGTTTTCCATTAGGAACTATAATAAGTACTTTAGAATTTTCTCAGATTTTTACAGAACTTAAAACAATGAAAAATCAATCATAAAACGTCCATATTACTACATTGATGAAAAATTATGTTGCTGATGGAGGGTTAAAAATATTACCTGAAGATGATATTATGTAATATGAGAAATTATGAAGTTTATAGAGCCTTGAAGAGTGTAACGTTATTAACGACAATTTAATATGGTCTATATGAAAAAATAACTTTAAATCAGTTCTAAATTGTTCAGATATGTATAATGAATATAGTTTTGCCTGTTTGTAATAACCTTGTTGACAAACTTTCTAACCTAACTTTTTCCTTTAACGGACCAAATGAACTTCTATTTTTTACAAAAAAATAACATTTAGTAATTATGAACTTTAAGTAGATGATGTATAGCATACCAATTCATAGAAAACAACACTTCATTTTGGAATCATTGTACATTGATCTATTAAACAAAATAATTCAGAAATCTATAGTTATAATAACTTTTAAACTAAAAGAATTTTTAACCCTTGTGCAAACAACCAAAATGTTTATAGTAGACGAAATATTAATATTAAGATACTTTTGCATAAATATGTTACTTTTCAAACAGAAACCGACGTAAATGTGTTCAAAAATGGAAAGTCATAGCAATCATTTGATGAAAACAAAATAAATTTTGTTATAAAATGGGTATCTAGGTACGGAGATACTCATCAAGAATCAACCACGAATAGTAAACACATGAAAGATTCTAAAAGTTGAAAAGAAATCAATTTTCTGAATGTTCTAGGTTAGAATACAGCCTTAAAGTCGAAGTTCGACAATTGAGGATTATCAAAGATCTTCCCTTACAAGTCTACGCGTCTTGTAACACGTGGCAACGCCTCGGAACCAAGGGGACACCGGAAAACTGTGGGAAACGGGTTCGCCGGGAATTGTTCCGCGATTCAATTTGGAAATAATTATGAGGGAGCGCCAAGCAATTAAGAAGATCGAAACGGGAGATCAGCGGACGGTTCTCTTATGTTATAATTTCAACATTACTGAAAATTTGTTGGCTGAAAAATGGTAACCGCGATACGATCGCCATTATTAGGCGCATTCCCAACAGTTGACACCATTCAGCGTATTTAATTACTAAAGGACGCAAATTGGTGTTGCGATTTATTATATATTTCATTACATGCATTTTGTACGTTTAATTAATCATTGAATTACCATTTGGTATGATATGTATAGGAATGGTGGAAAAGTAAATCGATTCTACCGTTCTGTAAATTTTGTAACGCTTTTATTAGTTGCTGTGAATGAAATATTCAATTAAGACAAATATTAATTTATTATCTAAAATTACGATTTTAGAAAAACGACAATTCTTTCAACTCTTGCTACAAGTAGATGCCTATAAATAAATTGTAAGCTACTTAAAATAGTCACAACAAATTTTGTATATTTTAATATATCTCTGGATACTATATATATCTATGTAATATAATTTATGATCACATGTTTCTCATTCATATTTATGTTCTTTGATAAACGAGTATAAATAATAATGTGATTTTTTAAAAATCAAAAATTTAAACTGATAGATAAATAAATTAATGTACATAAAATCGTTGTACTATTTAAATATTTTAATATTTTAAACATCTGAAATTTAATAGCTATATGTAGAGTTGTTAAAAATCATCGCTTTTAAATATATGAATTTTGTTGGATAGATAGTTTTCAAATCTGTGTGATAACTATTTATGTAATGTAAGGTTAGATTTATTTATATTTATATAACATTCTTCGAAAATTTTTCGAGGTAACCCAATTCTTATATACATTTGTAAATATTATATCTTTCGTTTTGATTATTGAACAAATCTAAGATATTGTTTCATAATGTTTCAGACTCAGCTCAATGTTATTGCAGTAAATAGAACCAGCTGACGCTGAATGTTCCCTGTCCTCTTCAGTCATTGTTTATGTATGAGTTAAAAGCGACCTGGTATCGGCCATGCGAGGGTTGAAAGAAGCCGGTTGTGCTGTATAGACTGAAAGAATCCAGTGTTGCGATCTTTCAATCCTTCCTACGAAATACGGTTCGCGGAAGATCCGAGCAGATCTAATTCAATTTTCAGTAGAGCAGAAATAAGAATATATAGGGTGACCTGCACAAGATAAGTCACCGAAATATTTCTTTCAGCTGTAATAATAGAAAAAAATATTTCGTTCACAACTTGAACAATATTTTTATTTCAAGTTTTTCCAGAATTTTTCAATATATACCGTATATTAAAAATCATTTTTTACCATGTATCTAATAGATTCACAAAATCACCTTATCTTAAAAATAAAGCTTCGTTCGCAACTTTGTTCTTCAATATTATTTTATTCTCCTACATGATGATTTACTTCAGTTGTGATAACAAAAAATATACTTCATACGCTATTTGAGCATCCTTAAAAAACAAATAGATAATCGAACAAACTGTTACTACTTCAAGATTATTTTTCCAAAATTGTTTAAGATACACAATACACTAAAAACCATTGTTTAATATGCATTCAATAGATTCTCAAACTCACCTTATCTGAACAACAACGTTTCGTTCGCAACTTCGTTCAATATGCAGTTAGATATTTTTCTATATGGAGTCATCACAATCAATTACCAAGACCCACTTTTACATAAACAAGATAAAACAAACGAATTTCCGAAGTGCGCATTTGCATCCCCAAAATACCCAAATATCTTTAAAGTTGCTCGCTGAAAAGATGCGTGCAGTTTCTATTCTCGGGCTTTGTTCGCTGGTCGCGCTCAGCATTACGGCCGTTCCCCGTAAAATTTGCATCGTCGAAGTTTCGCGCGCCGATGAAGTCGACGCTTCACGGTCGCGAAATTTGAAATTTAATCGACTTTCAAACGTGCGCCTTTGCGTGAGCACGATTTCCACATGAATTTTTCATAGAGACGAAAAAAGACGAAAAAAGGCTGGAGCCGAAAAGAGAGAGAAACGGGGGAAATGGCCATCGGAGGAATGGGATTCGAAGTTAGCAATGTCGACGCCACCCAACGAGGAAGCCCGACGAGTTTATACGACGACGCAGTGCGGCCGGATTTAGAGCTAAATCTACTTACCGCCGCGAACGAACCCCACGGTGCGGGACGTCTAAGATCCACGCCGGAAAAGTGAGAAACGTCGTAAACGGAAACAGTGTTTCCTCGGGCTGTTTGCCTAACATAATCGTCATTGTCTTTGAAAATGACGATGCAAATTCGCCGACATTTAAGATTCAAAGGCGTTTGATTCGCCCGGGAACTCTCTTAGTCCCAAGATAACAAAACATCAAAGTTCCTTTAACACGTTAAATGCCGCGAAGGTCACTGATTACCGACGCTTCTGAATTGCTTAAAAAATGTACAATGTGCAAAATTACTGCTGTCGACTAAAAATATTTAATAATATAAATAAGTTAACAATAATGTAATGTAAAAATTCTGATGCAAAATAATTAATAATTGTACCTATTTATCTTTGCTACGAAGGAACAAATCATGTATAAAACGTTCAAAATTCTCGTGGCACTGAACGTGTTAACCCTTTCGTCTGTGAATATAAATTTGTTTCCCTAAATCTGTCGAAAGTATGCTGAAAATATACTGTTCGATATAACTGCAAACACTATCTTTATTGTCATACAATTCACGCGGAAGGAATAAAACGAATATTAACTTGTCAAGAATTTAATAATACTGTGCACTCGTATTACGAAGTACGTACCTACGTCATTTTATCATTTTTGTGCTTCTTTTAATTGCAATAATTCACATTTTAAATTTCAAAATTTGTTTAATTTTGTTCCTGAATTGTGTTTTTCCTCTAAATCAAAGAGAAGGGCAAGAACAGCTGCTTCCAAGTGATATTGAAGCTTTTCAGTAAATGAAATAAGATAAGTACTGATAATACTAATAATTAGCGCTTAAGCTGCCAGTCCTAAGTAAAGAGTCTCGTGTGGTACAATCTTCCTTTATCTTTAACACTAAGTGAGCAGTTAATTTGACTTTTTGAAACTCCTTTATAGAAACTTCAAGACTTGAAACTTTAATTGATTTATAATTTAGTTCGCGTATTGCTAAATCAATTTCTTTAATAATTTCTTAGAAAAACATTTGTTGTCTTTATAATAACTGCAAAATAAAGAAATCAAGAATGGGTCATTTCGACTTGTTTGGTAGTTTTAGTGTTAAGGCATTTTCTAGTTTTCCGGCAATTTAAAATGTTTGTAGTACCTATGTGTACGATTCGTAAAAAAAGGATACATGTCCTTCACGTAATCTGTGATTTTAATCGAACTTGTAAAATGTTCACTCTATAACTCCAAATATTTCATTTTAGATAAAATAATATTGATGCTGTAAGATTGTATTGATTTTATGTGTGCTTTTAATGAAATTAAAATTCATATTTGGATTCAAATGAGAGTGAACAATATTTTGTTGCATCTTTAACCCACAGATAATTTTTTTTATCGAGACGTTAAACCTAAGAACAGATAAAGCGATCACAAGAGAAAATTCTTAAGCTTTCTATTAATTCCATCCTTTGCTTACCTCTTTCTCTTAATTGTGTATCTCTGTTGTTTATATTTCTTATTATTTACAGTATGTAAACTTTTCGACATCTTCAGTTGCTCTTCGTTGGCAAGTATTGTGACATGTTTAAAGTCCCAAAAGGTACTGCAATTGTTCTCTGTGTAAATATCACGACACGATGTAAAGACGTGAAATTTGTCTCATGGAGTATAGAAATTTAAAGCGAACGTAAGAGTAAAGAAAAAACGCGTACGATATTGAAAAAAATTGTGATAAAGTAATCCTTTGTTTACATGATATTTACATAAACAAATGTTCTGAACTCTGACAATATACATTTTTCAATCCACTTTGTACACTTTAACGGGTTCTTCGGTATTTTGCGTTTAAAAATATCTGTGAACGGTTATATTTGATAACATTTGCATGTATAGAAATATCGATACGAATTTAAATTTATCCTCCACAAAAGCTGTACCATACAGTCTCCATTGGGCATTATAAACGCTTGCATACGTGCTATCATACAACGTTTCACGTGTAAATATGATCCCTTTGACGATTCTTTTTACAATTTTGGACCCTTCAATTACTATTGATTATGATACGTCTGTATCACTCTCAACGATAAATTAGAAATATCTTCATAGAAACTGGCTTTAATGAAATGTATCACACGGGCTTCATTACCAAACGTTAAAATTGCTATTTGTGAACGAATTTCGACAAACGAATTGCACTTTGACTGAAATGTGAAAGTACGAAAGAAAGGTTTAAAGGTTTTCGCCGTAAAGAGAAAAATTAGCAAAAGGCAACACGGATTATATTTCAAAGCAAATTTTCCCGGTCATTAGATGCAAATGTCACGAGTAACAGGATGGACGTCTGGTTGTACGTGTTCAGGGGATAGAAGAAGCGGTGGTCAAAAGTCAAAGATAAATCTAAAGAGCACGCTGAATGTAATAGAGTTTCGCGCTCCGGATGACTGAAATATTACACCACCAAACATGAGATAGATATGCGATCAGGCATCATCGTGGGAAAGAACATCATCTGTTCGGTCTCTAAAGACTCGATGCTCCGACGATTCCCAAACGAACTCGAAAAAATTTTACGCGTGATATAAAGAAACGTTTGAAGCAAACGGAAGCATTTTCCAAGAAGACTGATAGACAGTATCTACGTTCGCCATTTCTGCATACAAGTTGTGCATGAAATGTGACCCTAATAGACTAAATATGATTCCAAATGACAAAATTTGTTCAATATGCATTGGATTTGATTCATGTTTTATTTATATTGGGACATTCTATAAATAATGTGGTCTCTGTACAATTTTTTTATTTCCAAATATTAAGATAAAGATTTTTTAATGTAATTTTAATTTATAGACGGATAAGCTATTGATGGTGATGGAGAATATATTTTGGTCAAAAAAGAATTTTGTTTATTTTAATTTTTAAACAAAATAAACGTACAAAGATCAAATTATTTTTTAGATGACTGAAGACATGAAAAATTTGGACGTTTTAATGAAATTATGCAAACATTGGCTATAATTATTATTACAATAAACGATTTGCAATTAATAAATTCTAAACTGTTTTGTACATCTGAATTCCTTAGAGTTAATGTTCAAACATAATCATTAAATATATAATCATTAAAAAATTTATATCTTCTATTACTGTTCTATTATATTAAAAACATAAACAATAAAAGACGCATTATACCTTATTATAGGTCAATAATAACATAACTATTAATTCAAATTTAATAATAATACTATTAATTTATACTTGATGCTTTACGATAAACGAAACTAATAGCTAAAAAAAGTAAAATGTATTATCCGTGACTTTATTGTAGAAAATGACAATTTCTTTTTTTTTATCTGTAAAATAAGGAATTGAAGTCTAGTTTTACATTTCTAAATTACTTTTCAAGCATTTTCATTATTATATTGATAAATATACCTCAAAGAATGTATGTGACAATATTTTAAACTGCATTCCCCCTTGCATGAAATTGTACATTAATGTTGTCAATCAATTATCGATCTCCCGCAGAATTTGAACTGTTCGATGTTACGGAAAACATGGAGCACGGCCAACGTGATGTCGATTGCAGAAACTTTATTATAATGAGTTTGAATTTTAATAGAACTTCAAATGTAGGACGCACCTCCTCCGCAACTTTTTGCATGAAAATACAGAATGAATGTTGCATGTGGATTTTCGACAGCCCCCGAGGAATATCAGAACACAACGTCATTAAAGACGTTCTGAAACTGTTGATTTCTGCGTAAATGTTTAAAAACGAAAAATGAAATATAAAAAACAGTAAAATTAAAGATGGTACAAGACATTTAGACAATTAACGTATTCTAATTTAAAGTATTGAAACCTCTCAGGTTTAAATATTTTTATATCAAATCGTATTCTTGTGTTGTATTTTTCACGCACGCCTCTTCTTAAATATTCCAAAGACTTAAGTATACTGGTTTTCAAAATAACTTTCTAAAAATATGTTAATTTACGTGCTATCCCATGTACGAAAAATGGAAGCGTTGACGTGCTCACCGCAGGGGCAACAGAAAACAATCATTACACATCAATACATTCATTACTGAAAACAACATAAAAATAATTTTATAAAACAATGAAGGAACAAATTATTGATTTTAATTTTTCAGTATAATTTTACAAAGTACAATTTCTTTCTCTCTACTTTTCGATTAACTTATCCCTATATTATGAAAGAAATGACACAATTGTTAATTTTACAAAAACGTAAACTTTTCTGCTGTCCAGAGTATACGTATATCACAGTAAAACCTCGATTGTCAAAACTAATTGCGAGACAAACGTATTTGAATAATAGAACTACAGTTTTTCCTATACTAAATTTCGTACAAGCCATTCACAAGCTAAAATGACTAACTCCATTTTTATAATTATTTTAAATCAAAAAAAATATTTTTATATAATTTTTATAATCCTATGTATTTAATTGCTGCTCTAAATGTCTTCTATAATAGATGATCTAATAAAATTCTTCTCTTTTACCAAAATAAAAATGTTTATAGCATAAACGGTTCCTGTGCTCATAAAACAATGCAAATATTTCTAGCTGTTCATTGATGTCCATGCATAAAAAAAATTTCCAAAGACTTTTGTATCTGGCCAGCGAAAAATGCGGAGGACATCTTGTTTGGAAAGAAACGAGATAGACGTCACCATAAAGGAAAGTACTCTACGTTGAGCATGTATCCGGACGCGGTTATTACTCTTTGGAGAAGTTCCACGCGATGTGCTCGATAAAAGTTTTTCCTTGAACTCATGCTGTCACGTAACGCGTGTAAAGGAGACATCATTTATACGCTAAATGGATCATCGATACCGTCCCTGTTACCGTAAACCACTTTTACATACTCGATATGCCTGCCATTTTCCCGATATCAGTCGCTTTTAATGACGTGAAAAACGAAAATGATAAGACACGCACTGCGAAGATTAAACATCTGATAGACGATGTCTCGAGTATCGGGCTGCTATATCCAATATCAATTCGCATCAACTGCGAAACGTAAAGTGAAATATGTGAAACGATATGATGTACCTACAGTACATACATTATATGATGCATGAAAATAATGGTACAGATTAAATTTTCTGCAACTCTAATAACTGTAATTCATAATAATAATGACTGTGAAATATTATTATAATAACAGTAAAATTTTATGTACTTTTATTATAAAATAAAAATAAAATTGTATTTAGATTAATTTAACCCTTTGCACTCGAAAGCTTCTCACTTGTAATATTCTATACTAAAATGAACTCAACAAGAAATCATACATAAATTAGTTAACAAAGCTATTTTCTTCCAATATTTCACGTATCGATGCAGTATACAAAGGTTAATATTAAATTCCAAAGTTTATAATTTTTCTGTATCAAATCGTCTGGCGACTGGCAGTCGCCTCTAGAGTGCAAAGGGTTAAAAAACAGGTGTTCCTGAATTCACTAAAATACCTTAACTTCTGGTGCAGAAACGTGCATCTTAGGAATGCACCATTTAAAACCGTTTGACTTCTAATGAATTCTTTTTTATCTTTTCCCCTTTCAATTTCGTGATATATTGAAAAAAGGGTTTGGTGTAAATAAATAATAATTATTTTAGATGAATAACTTTAAAGTAATCTATATTATTCATATATCTCTCCAGGTTCGAATCTTTATATCATAATTTATTATCATTAAACTTTTAAATTTACTGCTAATCATATTTCTTCGTAAACAATCTTTTCTGAATTTTTTATTATTTATCTGTACTTCACGGGGTTTTAATGAAAAGTAATTATGGTATATTTATCCGATTTAATAATATTGTTTTTAATTTTATCTCAAAAATTATTCAGTTAACAGATTTACATAAGAGTTTACAAAGCATTCTGATTCGTCCCAATACTTTCGGTTCATAACCGTGTACAACTCTTCACGCCTACAACGTTTCTTAACGTAAATCTCGAAATAGGGGCGCGAAAGTGATATAGCAGGTAAGTTCACGCATGTAGCGTTCTCACAGTACACATCGTTGTAAAATTATCACTTGACCTTTGTACTGTTGCATCACAACCAAAATTTATTTTCGTCAGCTAATTAAGGGTCAACACAAGTACAAATACATCTCGAAGTATTCTGTTCCGTTACGTGTAGAAGTACATGTAGAAAGTTCTGTACATATACACACATATATCGTAACGTAACGAAATGCTCCGCTGATTGCACGGTACTTTCGTTATGCACCCGCGCACGACCCGTCATCATCGGATCGCGGAAACTTTGCTCTCCATTTCATCCACAAAATATCTCAGCCTCTCGAACAGCTGAAATGTCACGGAAACGTCGATCGTCGCGCGTCGAACAGGAATGGTTCGTATCGAGCTTGTTCATCGATCACAGTCGACGACAGAAAAGCAGACGTCAGCTGGATAAATTTATCTGTCGATCGTGTTCGAACATCACGGATGACGTCGGCTTAAAAATGCGGCTTGAGGTGATAGTTTAAAACTCGCTCCTAAGGGTATACTCGTACGCTTGTTTACCAACGGAGTGGTTGCACTTACTCGAATATATGAGCACAGGCCAAAGCTGCGGCCGGCAATAGCAAGTCATCGCTGCCGACTCTCCAACGTCTGCCAAACGCGATAAGACTCGGCATCCTTCCGTTAGTGATTTTGAGGCTCGATCCAGTAATCGTCCTCGTACAACGCGAGAAACGTCATGCACGCGCGACGACATAACCTATAACACCGAGTGGAATAACGCGAGAAACGCGTCGCTGGACCGCGCGCTCGGCACTACATAGGCCTCGGAACAAGGCGAACGACCGGACCAATGGACTTTGTGACTAGCCGGGTGTCACGGATGCACTGAATCAGTGAAACGCGGAACGAAACTACGCTCAGCCGGTTCATCACGAGGTAAACAACAGTTGGAATTCTGCGCTGCATTTCCGCGAATATATTCTCGAGAACTTTTAAGGACGTGGATATGAAGGATGAGCTCGTTTTAATCCTGAAAAATTTTATTCGAAGAGAAATAGGACTTTTACCGATTGCGAGGCATAATACGGTGCAATTTCGGCAAATAACTATGTAGATTCTGAAATGTTCTTGAAAATTGGGCAGAGAGAAATGGAAAACGTTTTCCTTCGCAACTGTACATTCTTTTTGTATTAATTGTTTTTATTTTATTCTTTTATCAATTAGAATGTTATCTTCGAATAACAAAATATTTTTTGTTGTGAAATTGAAAGTTTAAGAATGCTTTTGGATGTGTTTTAAAAGGTCTGTGCACACATTGACCTTTTGCTAATTTTTAATACTGTTCAATTGTAGACCACCATTGTTGTTTAAATATTATTGTTTTATATTGTTTCTTTCAATTTTAGTTTGATAGATTTCTTAAATATATAGAATAAATTAACACAAATAATGTGTTATAAAAATTACTTATATAATGGAACCTGCATAATAACTTGCCAGGTATGTTTAAAGTACAGTATTTCATGTTTGAAACATGATAAAATATAACAATAAAATATGTTTATTTTTTTAATAAAACATCCAAATTAAGGAAAAAACAAAAAGTGATTCAAAAAACATTGAGCTCTGAGGACGATATATAAAAAATTAATACATTAAATATTTATCTATTCTCGTTCTGTATATAAATGATAGTTGAAAAATTATATTTTATTTCAGATTTTGATGTGACTCTGTTATAAATTAATTCGTATTTATGCGATACTATCGTTTCACTTTTACTGACAACATATTGCTACGAAATAAGAATATTTTCACCTAATCGTATCATTCATCATCTATATACTTAGGTACTTAATGCAAGACATTGCAAATTTGACAAAAAATATTTTAATCATTCAATTCAATAATTATATAATTCAACGTACAAGATGTAAATAAATTCCAACTTAAAACATAATCTATTCCACGTTTAATACAAAATAAACCCTCAATATTTAACAAATAATTAACAAATGTTATGCTTGTATAATATAACAAACTTATTACCAATTACTCTCTGTACCCACTAGATTAAACAAAAATCTAAAATGTCACGTGACTTCGTTCAATCCTATCACTAAAACGATATATTTTTTTTCGTTTCACGTAACTTCCAATCAAACGGTAATGTTTAAAATTGCATTTAAAAAGGAACTCGACATTGAATCGATGACGACTGTACTTTTAGTTTCCTATTTTAAGATAAGGTTTCGATGTCGCACGTGACAAGTCCTGTGTAACAGCAACGGTAAAATAAGAGAGAAAATTGGTTGCACATTCGTTAGAAGGTCCGTGGAAACGTCAACAATGGGCCGGAACGTTGTTTTAATTAAAATTTTATCGACCGCGTTGTTCGGAGTGAAAGGAAACACGAAGAAGCCAAGTTGCTGCATCGACATATCGAAAGACGACGAGGGACGAGGAAAATGAAATGGACGATCGCCAATTTCTCTGTTACCCTTGCCTCTCTGTCCCGGGTCATTTACCACGTCCGTTAACGATTTTCTGAAGGTAAGACCTGCTAACGCGGATCGTCGTGACGCGAAAACTACCCTTTGATCGTCGCTAATAATAATTCAATGATATCGGGGCCTAATAACGTGTTAAGCATGTAATGAATATCAAACATTTCTGCCCGAGTAAATTATCGACATTCATGTAACAATACCTGTACAATTATATCGTATTTGCAAAAAAAAAATACAGTAATTAAAGAAAGAAGGTAATTCTTACGAAAAGAATTGAACAAAACAGAAATTAGATAGTATAATTCAGTAAAAATGACTAGCATAAGGTGTTAATGCATTATTAGCTAACGTTGTTTTCGTTGATGATGTACAGGAGAAATGGGAGAGGCAAAGCTATATTTTGTAAATAATATAATGAGGTATATAAACGTTTTTATTCTCAATATTCTCTGAAAAATACAGATATTTAATTTTTTAGTGAAACTCCGCTGGCAAAATTGGTAATATTTTGAACGAGGCATTTATCAAAGCGTTTAATTGAACAATAATGAACAACTACATTATTTTTAGACAGTTAGTCTATTAATTATATACATACTATATTTATAAATATAATACATATGTTTTATGCAATATTTCAATTAAATCTTGTTATTTAATATTTTTATACAATAAAAGTCATAATACACACGCTATGAATATGAGTATACATAACAAAATAAAAACAGTAAAAGCATTAAAAAGCGTCATTCTATAATTGTAACTTTCGTAAAGACTTTTTTCAATGTTGGTCCTTTGCAGAATACAATTTGCTTCGTAAAGAAATTATATTTCCGTTTCGATTGACATGACCCGTTTACCGTCGCGGTGTTCACGTTTCGTAACGATAAGAATAAAAGATCCCCTAGTTATTGATGTACCCATGCACGACGACCATGTTATATCGCCCACGCCGTTCATTCTTTAAGTATACAACGTTCTTGTCGATATTCAGTGGACGCGGTCAATGAAAGTACGCGCATAGAGGCATGAAGTCCTCGTTTTCCATAATACATACAAATATCAGAATAACACGTGTGCGTTGAACACTGTTTCACACGATCTCAAATCAACATTTAAATGAAATTTGAGTATGTATCTTTCGCGCATCTGTTTTGTTTGATGTTTAAACAAATATACCTCCTGTACTTTAATAATTAAGGTGAATTCACCCATGATATATAAAGTGTCCCACTTCAATCTGCAAATTCAATTATTTCCATTCATTATTTAAAAATTGTTTCAAATGCAATTTTTTCGGTTTTGATAAATTTTCTATATAAATGGAGTACACTTTTTTTGTAGAGAATGATTCTTTGCATCAACTGACAGAAAAAATTACATTATTATAGTTAAACAAGTAATGTTAAGTGACTTTCATATTTCCTATACACGTCCACCTAGAGAAAAGCTAATTGTAAGTGTACCAAATTACTACGTTCTTAAAATAAAAAAAAATGGCATTTGAGATATTCCTCAAATAGCAGATTAGTAAAATTAGAAAAATCAAAGTACAAATAAATTGAAGCACCTGCTTAGATGACATGATTAAAACGTAGTAATACATAGAATAACTTATCGTTGCATACATTTTTGTATTTTATTATTTTTTAGAATAATAAATTTTAAAATCGAGCAGGAGTACCTGCATCTAACTAATGCCTGTTATAAACGGATTTCAATAGAAACCGCTACTGCGACAGCTTCTATACACGATATAATGTGAAGACCTTATTTACTAACTGGATTGTTGCACGTACTCCCGGTATTAACTATTAGTCCCTCGCGAACGCGTAACGTGACGCTATGCAACAACGACTACACAGATTTCACATAATTCCACGTAAACTTGATTGATCTTCGATTTAGCGTTCCTGAAAAATGAAACTTCGCGCGAGAAAAGATTATCCTATAAATTCAAATTATTTCCAGCTGCAAGATCCCTCTTAATTCACTTGTATCACGATTTATGACCAACTATGTAGAACATTTTTTACTTGGAATAATATTCTGTAGATACTAGCAAAATTCATGAAATACCCTGCATATATATTAATACGTTGATAAATGGCAACATCTGGGTATTGTGGAAATCTTTGTATAAATTTTTACTTAGAGATGTTATCATAAAAAGTGTATATAACGCGATACTTTCGTATTTCATTTCATCTGAATAAATAAATAGTGTTGAAAGACAGTCATATAATTAATTGAATACATAACTGTTATAGTCATTGTTATAGTAATTATTCATTAGTCTCCTTGAGTAATCCCTTAACCTAAAAGAAAAATGTCGCAAATAATTTGATATATCTTAATAAGTAAACAGCTTAGAAACATTGTAGAATAAATAATTTTAATATTTCACTATCATAATGATAATAAATATTCTATCCTCGCAACAAGGTAACAAAACCATCACCGATAAAAACATCTTCAAGTACATACTAATTAAACGTTTCACCGTTTCGTTAAGTATAGATTTAAATACACGTATTTAACGTCAGCTTAAGTAATTAAAAGCGGACGGGTGAAATCGACACGAAATTTCCACAATATTTCTCCGTCCTATAATTCTAGTGGTTTTCCCAAGAAACAAGGTAAAACGGTCTAAAACGTATAACTTCGGAGTTCAACGCGCAAAAAGATGCTCGGGACCGTAATTGAAATTCCTGTTGGCGTCTGCTCGCGTTTAATTACACATTAATATAATTAATCGTTCGATTTGTATCCGTGAATACCGACGATGGTCGGGTATGTATATATTTACATTCACGGTTCGATTATCGAATTACAGTTTGCGATCAACGCGCGGAAATGACGGCCCTCTAATATCTCTATCAATTAGTTGTAACGTAACAAGCACCATAAATGCAACGGTGCCGAAAATGTAGGTCACGCGGGATCACCTGCGGACGTATCCTATTTTAAGGAGGATCTATAATTACAAGGATCTGCCATTGAAAACTTTTGACACCGCACGACAGCCGATCGTTAATGGGATAGTTCTTGGCTTACTGCGCCCGGGTCTGTTCGGACCCGTCAAGCCTACATCGAAGACGTTGACCTAACTGCTCACTTTACCTACCAGAAATGCCATTAATCTGCTTATCGACAGTGACTATGTTATATAGATGGTGAGTTAGTAGTAGTTATTAGCTTAATGATTTTATTTAGATATTGGTTAAGCGGTTCTAGAGTCTTGGTAACGTCTAGATAACGGTCCAATTTGAATTTACGCTTTTAAAATTATTAAAAAGATACAGACAACTTTTAAAGTATAATTCAATCAAAGTTACAATAAATGCATGTTTAAAATTTTTTTATAAAAACAGAAACTAATAAAAAATTAATGTTAGTCCAAATGAGTTGTTGGTTCAGATTGTAATTACTATTATCTCCTATTGAAAGCTTCGATGATAAATCCTTAAGTAGATATGGACTATTAATTTTCAATGAAGTATTCAATGACCAGTGATAAGTAAAGTGTTAAAACTGTCTATTTTTTATTCATGTTACAGCAATAGGGACACAAGCATGTTTCTAGAAATGTATTCTCCCTGTAACTTCGCGAAGCTCGGAAGAGTCAGCAAGACGTTTGGGAGTAGTAAAGGTTATTTTGCTTTGCCCTCATTGGCTGATACTCGTAGCTATTCCCCTTTGTTGAAAGTCTATCAAGTAGCATTAGAAAACGACACGGCTATAAATAATTAAAGAGATGCTACGGGGCGAAATTATGGAAAAAATATTGTATTAAATATATAATCATCATTTGTATCAGTTAAAATAAAAGCAATCCATTTTCAAAACTATTATCTTTGTTTCACCAATGTGTACTTACATTATTAACATTAGTGGTAGCCTTTGAACGTTGTATCATTGATATGTTGTATTTGAAAAAATGGTATCTAGAGTTACATGATTTGATAAATTCTACAAATGCTACAATTACTGCTTATGTGGAAAGATAATAGAGAATAGTTTGATAACACGAAGGATGTGGTAGATAAAGAGTATAATAGAATAATAAAAATTAAAAAAAAATGTTTTATGATCCAGAAATACTTTTGAAAGCAAAATCAAGTCAGAAATCCAAGAGGATTTAGGTGTTGTTATTCATGTTAGCACTCGTATTACCAGTATCTCGAGGGTTAACCCTTTAAATGCTATGAGCCAATATAGTAGCTTTCTACTAGGTGATCTTTTAGAACGAACCGCCACCATAATGACATTCCGCTAAGCGACGTTTACGATAAAATGTCACTACAATGGCTGTCTTCTGATTTTTCGATAAAAGCAAATGAAAGTGTCACAATCAACTGTTACTTTATACTAACATAAATGAAATACACAATTCAAGGCATCAAAACATCGATCGCGGTGTATGTGCAGTACTGCTCACATAACTTCGGAACAATTATTTTTCTAACAAAACACTAGGAAAATAATGAATATTACTTTTCCTTCATCCTATATTATTATTTCCCGAAAATTTTAAAATTGCAAAATGAGATGTTAACCCTTTTCAATCTGAAGCGTTCTCTGGTTTTCACTTCAAATCCGGTATCAATATTCCTTAATTCAATTATGGTATAATACAATACTTTTTTAATGTTTTCAAAAACAATTGCAAGCATTGACATTTAAAATACATGTCAATTAGAATAAAATTGAACGTAGGATCGTAGGATCGTAGAAGATTAAGAAAACACGGAAATGTGAAATTAAGGGGACAATACTGTATTAATTTTTTAACTGCCAATTTTATTACATTGTATTAATAACATTAATAACATTATCCCCTTGCCCTATACTATTGTGTCAAACTCGTGGCAAATGTTCCAACTAGATTTTACCAAATATAAATGTTACTAGCTTCCTTCAAATCCAAATTGAATATAATTTTTCCATTGAACTGTAATGCTCCAGAGTAAACGTAGACGTAGAATAAGTCTAAAATTTGTTCTTTTTCTTATGAATTATGGACAATAAAATAATTCCATTGAGCGCAATGTGAATGAAATCACAGTGCAATTGATCCGTCATCTGGAGAAAACTGTGCAGTATAGTAACTCAACCATCTCAGCCGTAGCTGAGTCATAGCTCAGCCATAGGCTAAGAACTAACACAATTGATCCGGATAACTAAAATATTAATATCAAGATGCTCTCTCACCATATAAGATGTACGATGAACAGGAAAGCGCCGGGCACGACGAGGTCGTCGCTGCCGACGCTCCATCGGCGTCGGAATACCACGATACCAGGCATCTCTTCTCGTTGGTGTCGCCTTAGCTCCCATTCAATCGTCTAGAGTGCTCGGAATCGGCCTTTCGGTGTCTCGTCCTCGAATCACCGGGTGACGCGGACCTGAGCCTCGCATCGAGACCTCTTCGGAACTGGACAACAGCGCCAGTCGCACCTTCCGGGTCGCCTCCGCGTCCCGAAACACGCATTTTCGTGAGTTTCCTCCAACCAACCACTAGCCCTTTCCATCCTCTTCTGCGGACTTTATCAGTGAACCGCTCGGTCGAGTGGACAAAACTTCGTCACAGTGGACTACAGACACGGCGACAGTACATCCCGCTTTTGTTTGGCCCAGAGATGTTCCCTTTCCCGGTCAGCTCTGTCGCTCGTTCACTGACACGCAAATTGTCCTGTCGAGATGAGACACGTTGCTCTACTGAAGACCGCCCGGTTTTTCATTCAGACGGAAGACGAGCCCGCTGATTAACGCGACTGCATCGTGCGGTCACGTGGCGGTTTTTGCGCGCAAGTGATAGTTACTGCCACTGTCTATGTCTCTTAAACTGATTCATCTGCGAGTTCCGACGTTTTTGCATTAAGGTTCCGACGCGAGGATGTTTTGTGTGCAAGAAATTGGAGAATTGCTGGAAAGACGAAACCTGGATACACGGATATCGAGTGAAACGTTAAGCTGCAGGAAACGAGTATGTAATATCTCCGATATGTTGAATGTTTTGAAAAGTCTCGCGATACGAGCGAAGAATTAAATGAGTCAAGGGTAAACTTTGGACCTCCTTTGATATACTCGTAAAGTGGAGATATTCGCGTTATAAATCAGATATAAACTGAAGCTAAGCTAAGCTTATCTGTGTTATATATCATTATTTGTATGAAATGATAAAAAGAATCGTGCAATGTAGGAAACGTTGCGATATTGTGTTGTAAATTACGTTCAATAAATTTTCACTGGTAAGACTCATGAAAATGACTCAAAAAATACATATGAAATTCAGTGATAATACCAAATAAGTTTGTTTGAATAAAGGTTGACGAATCTCGCATGTTTTCTTTTTAATCGCTGCAGGCCAGTTTTATGAATACTTGTTTTGTAGAAAAATGAAATTCGTACCGTTTCTCGGATTTATTAACAGTCCAGTTTCCAGTTTCGTTATTTTGAAAGATGGGTCTGTGAGATGAAACAATGAGAGGATATACGCGAAATAAAACCATTACGATAAAGCGAAGCAAAGTTCTATTAAATTGTATAGGGAGATAAGATAATGCCGTCCTTTACATTCACATTTCTCTGCTAAATTAAAATATACTTTCCTTTTTTCTACGTTCATAGAATGAATTTAAAGTTAATGCTTCTGTTCTGCACAGTATTGTTCAAACATCTGGTGCGTCCTTCATTCTCGAAAAAAATAAAGTTTTCTTTTGTGCGTGTACTTTGTTTTATTCGTTTTAAGTTAGTGCTTATAGAACTGTCGTTTCGCATGAAAGTATTTCAATGTAAATATTTTTTATTTTCTAACATGTCTCTTTTATAGATTATTTTCTATATGAAACTTTTTTATTTAATCTGCGAGTTATAGTTTTTTTCTCTTAAAAAGATATGAACGTAGAAATAAGCGGTATCTGATACGACGATTAACATTTTTATACTTAATTAGTTGTATGCAATTGCAATTAAATTTATACTTTTGTTGTTGACTAATTATCACTGACTATCGTAGATTATAAATATGACATAGCCATACATTGTTAATATTCTAAATTTCATTATCACATTTACCTTTCGGATTATTTAATAAGCTCAATATAACTCAATATAATTTTAACTGAAATCTCTTGATGCAGTAAATTCTTAAAATGCATTTTCTGCGTTTTTTCCATTTTGAAACTGCCTGTTCTTTAATCAAATCATCCAAACTTTTAAACGAATGGAAATCTGTTACAGACATTTCCCATAAAATTGTATATTCTAATTTATGCAGTTTTTATAGAATCATTTACGAAAAATATACTCTAAGATTATGGTGCAATAGTATCGCACCCTTACGCTGTATTCAATATAATCCTATTTGCTTTAATGTCTCATTCATGACATGAATTTTACTAACATTGTCATTCTACATTATTTGCTATATCCTCTTTTTAAAAAGAAATATTCACGCTATCCGTTATCGAGAATTGCACATGCAACCTTCTAGTATTTTTAAAAAAAGAAATTCTTTTATAGACTGAAGAATAGTTCTCCACCTACACGCGTGTTAAATAGAACCATTTCACCGTACAAGCTTCAATTTTCTGAGTTAATTAAACCATACGACAACATCAGGTTCCTGAGGTCACCAGGACTATTACAGATTTCATTCCAACGAAATGAATTGATAATGATTTCCATGAAATCAATGGCACCTATTAAAAGAGTCGCGAAACCTTAAAGAAAGATTGCCATGTTCGCCCGGAATAGGATTAAAGCAAAGCTGACGTAACGCTTTGCCCGCATGAGGAAGAAACCCCGTAAAAAACGAATCCCTTGAAAACAAGAAACACCACAAAATCGACTTAATCATCAAAATTTTCACCAAAATATCCAATAATCATAACCACCCAAGCAAATTACAACACGTTCCGAAAAACAACCTGAAGACAACGCCGCAAATCATTCCACCAATCAATTACCCTCTTCCACCCAGACAATCAATACTAATTAACTTATCTCCGTCTCCAGAATTAAGCACCCTATAACGTCCTACTCAAAATGCCCCAACGTCCCGACGTACAGGTACAACAAAACTTCCACTTCAATCCAATCCAAACTCAAATCTTCTTCAGGGGAATGAGGAATGGGCAATTTACCTTACCATAATGTCTACTCGAATTCTTTCAGCGACAACAATCAACAAATTTTGTACCGGTCACACGTTATCAACGGTCTTCGATCATGGTCCACAGACCACGAGACATTGTCGAATCCTTTCGCGACAATCTTCATCAGTTCTTCCAGAATCACAGCACTTTCATCTGATTCGACGAGGACTCGACGAAGTCGGCTACTTCTGGCAGCGTGGCTCGTCGGGCAACCCCATAGGCGGATACATTCTCGACCGGCGTTACCGTGCACGGTGTCGCAACGCGTGTAAACGCACCCCCGTCACCGTTGCATCGCCGCCCGCGTGCCGCGAGTCTGCGGCTCGCTGGTGCATCTCACTCGCGGAGCCAAAACCGACGACGCCGCACCACGTGCGAAGAGCGACATCGCATAGCGGCACCACGACTCCCGATGTATATATGTACGTGTGTGAGTGAGTGAGTGAGTGAGTGAATGAGAAAGTAGTGTGTGTGTGTGTTGTGTGTGCATGTGAGTGTGTGTATATGTACACGCAAAAAACACTTATCACCAGCGACCGTCGAGGTGAGCCACCTCGAGCGCGACTGAGCAACGAATTTTGAGCCACCGTCGAACACCACCACCGACGGGACTCCGGAGGGCGCTTAATTTACGTCGACGGGCGCGCGTGCGTCGCGACGCCCGCCGCTGCCGCAAGACGGGACGCGACGCGTCGCGTCGCAGCGACGCTCCGCCTCGCTACACTTGCAGTAGCATCGAGTGTCGCTGACGAGCTCTCCTGTCGTCAGTGGTCTTCAAGCTTTGGAATGCAGGATCACAATTTAATCCTTTGCATGCGATGGTGAACGGTCGACGTTCTTTGCTAAGTGGTTCTCGAGGGTTTTTCGTTGTTATCTTAGACTGTTTTATGGGATATTTTGTTATGACTTTATTCAAGCTGAAAGCGGTATCGAGGATTGTGAGTTTCGGTTGCTAAAAGTATTTGTTTATAGATTCTATTTTAGAAGAATTTTATTATCTTAGAATGTTTTATGGTATTTTTCCCAAATTATTGAGATTTTCGTTTTTATTGAAACTGAAAATATCAAAGATTGTGAGTTTTGGTTGTTGAAAGTATTTATTTATTTTAGTTTCTGTTTTGGAAGGATTTTATTTGTAAATGTATTGGTTTGTATGTAATTTTTAATCTAGGAGAATTTTATTTGTTGAAAATGTTCATTTGTCTGTTGTTTCTGTTGCAAATAAGCTGAGGTTGCTGGGTGACTTTGTATGCTAAGGGTTCATTCGAGGATATTTTTAAATTGAAGAGAAATATGAGAAACTTCTTATTGACGTATTTGTTTCTAATTTATTAACAATAATGTTCACGTAAAACATTTTACATGAAAAAATTATGAACCGAATGAAAATTCATCTTTTTTATAGTACTGCCGTCCAGAGGATGATTCTATGAATAAAAATAAGTTGGATATGTTGATTGAAATATTGTTGAGCAAGATTTGGTTTTTGAGAAAATTCTATCTAAAACTTTGTTGAGCAAACGTGTATTTGAATAACTTTAGATAGTGAAATTGATAAGGAGTTATTGTATATGTGAAGATAAGAAAAAATAAATATAAAGAAGGAGAATAAGATTCTTTTATTTAGAAGCTAATTTTCGTAAAGGATTGATACATATTATTGAACATATTTTTTCCATAGTTAGCCAAATGAACGGATACTTGATGAATTTTTAACTGGATTTTCTCGTAAACGAGGTTTTAAACGAAAATATTTTATTCTACGTTTTTAACTAATTTTTCTATGCATAATAATTTTCTATCGATTGCACCATTCATATTGTACATTTTATTGTATAAAACAAACAGCTATTCTATTATAATTGATGATAAAATCTTTACATTATAAAAAAGGAATTAATATAAAATATCATATTTAAATTCTCGGTTTTAAATTTAAGTTCCATATAAAAATTAATTTATAAACACGCGTGAAAGTAAAAATACGTAATAAATAATAAAAGTAGTTAAGAAAATAGTATCACCTTTGAATAATAAAATGCTAGAAAAGTTTGGTTAAATACATATTACGTCTTTTTAAAATCTTGTATATTTTTTTAAATGTCTTTTATACACTTTGAGGCTATTGGGGCGTTTACCCAGCCGATATAAAGTACAAAAAATTACAAAATGAAAGATATCAGTATTATTAGTTCGTACATGCAGTCCTGTAAATATCAAGACGTGTTTGCTTGCATTGATAAACCACCAATAAACATAATATAACATTGTTGTGTCATGCGAATCACATGTATCAAAGATAATTTCAAAATAAAATTTTACATAAATTTTATTTTAAAATAGTTAATCTTTATTTTACAGAAAATTACATGATATCTACAGAATATTTATTTCAAAAATATACAATATGTATGGCAATAATGCTTAATACATAAGATTTTATTTTAATATGTAGTTTATAGTAGTAATATCACAAATTAGGAAATATAATTATATGTAACTCATTTCCAACCTTTCAGCAAATTGCTATATTAATTAAATAGGAAAATAATTAAAAATGCAGTTTCTTAATTTTAAATTTAGTGTAATTAAAATACCTCTGGTATTACTTAAATAATTATACACTTTAAATAGAACATATATATATATCTGACATTCATTAATTTCTAGCCTGATTATAATTTGTTATATACCAATCAACACTTTCTTTAATGGCTTGATTGAATGGTGTAAATTCAAAATCTGGTAAATATTTTCGCAGTTTTCCATTGCTTGCTGTTTTTTTATATTGTCCATCAGCTGCGGATACATCATATACTATTTTTCCTTTGAAGTTAAATGCCTGTGCAATTGCTTCAGCTACTTGCGATATTGTAACTTCTTGTGATTCATCCACTGTACAGTAGAAAAATAAATACTTCATTAATTACAGAAAACCATATACTTTATTAGTTGTAGAACACTATATGTAGTAACATACTACAATATTGCATTAATTTTATCTATTTTAGGTATACCTGATAATATTATTGGCTCCACAGAATCATATTCTCTCAATACCCATATTATCAATTTAGCTAGATCTAAACTATAAATAAACTGTCTCAAGGGTTTTCCAGAACCCAGTACTGTAAATTCTTTATCTTCTGTATTTCCTGAAAGATGGATATTCATACTAATCTCAGTCTACAAAATATCATGTGAATATTAAAATATTCATTAAAAATTTTCTGTACCATCTTTTATCAAATCATAAAGTCTGCGCATTAATCCTGGTATTACATGACTAGCACTAGGATGGAAATTATCATTTGGGCCAAACACATTGCAAGGAACGATACTGGTATAAAGCCTACCATGTTGTTCATAATAACCCCTATTTGCTACATCTATAAGACGCTTAGCATAACTATAACCATAATTTGATGGATGTGGTGGTCCATTATGAATCTAAAGAAATTTTTTAAAAAGAACATAAATTTAAATATCAATTAAAATCTTACATAGTATGTAAACTTAAAATGACAATACCATAGTTTCATCAATGGGATATGTTGTTTTATCAGGAAATATGCAAGTTGATAAACATGAAATAACTTTAACGACCCCATTTTCATGAGCAGTTTGTAATACATTATCATTCATATGAATATTATTCCTCTAAAAATTCAAAAAATATATGTTGATTAATTTAATATCAATTATATATCAATCGCTTAAAATTAACTTAATTTACCAAAAAATCCAAATTATGTGCCATATTGTGAAATAGACCACCAACCATAGCAGCCAAGTGAACAACATGTGTTGGTTTATGTTTTTCGAATAATTTCTCTGTACTTTGCTTATTACTGAAAACATTAAGCATTTATCGTAGAATAAATAAATAAAGGTCTACTGCCCTAATTACTGAAATCATAATAATTAGAAAATAATTTACCATAAGTCTGCATCTTTAGAGCCTACAAATATCCAATTCTCATTTTCATTTTTATCGTTTTCAATAATCATCTGAATGGCTTTACCCACTAATCCTGTCCCACCAGTTACAAGTACCGTTTTTTCTTTCTCAGACATATTTCATAAAATCTAAATAAAACCTTGAATGTTAAAACCTATCTTTTATTTATAGTAATTGTAATTACAAGAAAACTATTATAAATTGCTTATATAGTTGAAGTGGTTAATTGTAAAAAATTAGTAAAGAATGTTTAAATATATATTTTATAATACTTTCAACAGTAAAATACAAACACATAACGTAACGTCACTTTGATAACGTGGTCATATTTTTACAATTGTAAACACAAGAAACTAATGAAAATATTCTCAGTAACATGAAATATTTATGCACATACATCGTATTATGTATGTTTAATTTAATAACACAGACTTCTAATAATAATTTCATAACTTACATGTTACAAATAAAAAACAAATTGATAGTTCATTAACTAAAAAAATCGTATGTTATTGACAGAGTAGTACTCGAAAACTGATAAATAACATGATTCGAATTTCACTGTATGATAGGAGTCATCACTGCCATCTGCTAGTGCAAATATTGAAATACTACAGATGAGTTATACTACCGACGAAATGTAATAGATGAAACACCTTACACAGATTTATAGTTTGTTTTATGAAAGAAAAGCTCTAGGAAACAGACAGCTTCTGACCGTGTATTTCGGTGTGGAGTTAACTGTCATAACGAAACACAGCGGTTTACCGTGCAACATTATCACATTGTGAGACGAAGCATGGTATTCTTTTCCCTCTTATAAACGAAGTGTTACTCTTTTAGTGGCACGATAAAGTAGATTTCTACATTTATCGAAAATATTTTATACCCCAGTGTTTAGAAGTTGCGAAATATTTCTTTATCTCGAAAGATATTAATTATATACAGTTCGTTCTTGCTTTATATTGATTAGAAAAAATTGAACTTTTTGAGAAAATTTTAGTTTCAGTTTGAACATTACTTGCGAACAATATAATGATAAATAAATTCATATTTTATATATTTTGTCTTAAAATAATAACATTAAATTTCTGAGAAAAGTATAATCAGTTTCTTTAAAGTTCTGCTTAGAAAATGCAAGTTTAAAGATGTAGTTCATAATGAAATTAATGCAACAATACCTCTTTACTTAGTAACACCGCGATGCGGCATTCCGCAAGTAAAAGACTTGTGCATTCGATTATTTCCATTATCAGAACATAAAAATATTCACGGTTTCCTACGTAGTAAGAACGTAATACAGATTATATTCTAGATCTAAATAATAAATATACACTGGTATGCAAAATTAAGGAAACAAGATTTTCTTTGATAAATTACCAATGTTCAGACTGTTGTAACTTTCTGAAAAGAAATCGTAGAATATCTTGGCTCATTTTAAGTCATGAAGTTTCTACTTTTGCAGTTCATTGCTTTTAGTATAAAATGTTTGTATACATCATATAACCAATGGTAACGGGAACAAACCTTTTTGTTTCAAAAATTCTTTAAATTCGAATATCACTACAAATATTGAAAACATTTGTTCACGAGTATCTCTACTATACATTTAAAGACTGGAGTTACCCCTTTACAATTCTTTAAAACTTAAACGTAGGTATCGCTTTAGTTATTGTTCGTAAGATTCGAGTGGCTCTTCTTTCACTTACCTCAAAGATGTCTACTTGAGTACCCATGAGCACCATAACAACATTCCTTCACAAAAAGTTACCCTCCCTATATCTACTTTTACTTATTTCTTGAACACTACATAGAACTACTCACATATGTAGATACACAGTGTCGGTCAGCTCCTAAAGTAAAAGTAGTGAGGGAACGCTGTTTTCGAGTTGCTAGCGTGAGAGGAGTAAGTTAGACACCTCTAAGCTACCATATCGTAACTGTTAAATAAATAAGTAAATATAAACCATAAATATGTTAAACATATTTATATATATAAATAAATAAATAAATATAAACCATAAATATGTTAATTTTTTACGGAATAAGTGTTACATCTAATAGGGTAGTCCACTCTCAAAATGCTTCAATCGGAAAGGGTTAAAACATTTTGCCATTTTCACTGGAACGTTTGCCATTTTTTATTTAAACTATGTATCGAAATAATAAGTTTGATCGTTCACGCTATATGCATCTATCAGGCGATCATAAATTATTTCGCGATAACCAGAAATCGTTTAAAAAAATGAAAAATATCTTGTTCTTCTAATTATTGGCAGTGAATTACACAAATACACTGTTTCACTGATTTATGATTCAATTTTGGCAGTGTAATTTATTTCATAATTCGTTATTACTTTAATACAAAATATTTACAATTGCTTGAGAGTCGGTGACTGCTAATCAAGGCTGATGGCACTGTTTGTACCTGTTACCTTTAATATTCTATCAGAACTCTTTGATAGACGTATTCTTTCTTCCGGTTTCAAAATTTCGGCTATTAGTTTTTCATCGCTCAGTCGTTCGGAATTCCTCAAAACTTCTTGCACTTTATTGCATTGTTGTGTTTTACAGGAATCGCCTCCTGCCTCCTCGGTGACAACATCCAGTTGCGTTACTTCAATCTCAGAAAAAGTAAGTCTTCCATTGATTTTATTTTCTGAAGGCACAAGGGGCTTGGGTTCAGCTGCCGCAGGAGTGGGCGATTGTAACGGTTTTTCCTCATTACTCGCATTTAATTTTAGAATATTTGCAGGTTCTACATAAAGCTGCATTATAAAGTTATTAGTAAAGAAATTACTGTTATATAACACAATTAAAATTGTATCTAAGAAAACATTCATAAACTCACTGCATCAAATGTAGAGTCTAGAAACAATTCCTGTAGAAATCGTCGTGCCGGCATTCTGTAAGTACCGCTACCTAAACGAGCTGCTACATCCGAAAATAAACAAGTATCCTATAACGTAAAGAAACAATTACATGGTAAAAAAATGTCGAAAATACTATATATCTGTTTCAGAATCTTAATATTTGGACCTACCTGAAATTTGTCTGAATGCAGCTGTCGCAGTCTAAGCAGGGTCTGTCGACTATGTCGATACCATAAGGGATTCGCTAATCGCTGTGCGTGTCTAAGTATTATCCTGTACAAATAAAATATTGTGTTGTGAAAATTTACTATATCTTTGTAATTTATTATTTGTATCTTAAAGACTTATACGATGAAATACTTTATTTTCATAAAAAACTCATAGTGTGATTATGCCCTCTAGAATTTAAAATAGTGTCACTAGAAACTATACTTGAGTTTATCACTAATTTGAATTTACTATTCGTAAACGTTTAGCATTAAGAACGCTGGAATCCCATTGTTTCCTATTATATTACAGTTATAATATAAAAAGAACAACAATTTTACCTTTGTAATTTAGCATCTTGTTCTGAATCTTTATTACTAATTCTGCCATTATAACACACTAAACAGATACGGCAATGTTCCGCATCCTCGTCATATTCCGAACAGGATTCTTCGTCTACTTCAGTCGTTTCTACATCAGATTTAGGTATATCGTCGGTTACAGACAAAATCGACGGCTGTGGTGGTTCCGGAAATATAGTTATAAGTCTTTTTGGAAGAGCAATACCCATGTAAAATAAATTATCGTTACTATCTTCAGGAGGTGGGGGTGTCGGAGTATATATGTGCTCTGCAATCCAGCTGCGAGACGAGTCAAATTCTGATAAACTTTGCAATGAAAGTCGACCATCCAAACTATACATCTAACAAAACATACAAACTAAATGTTAAATCTAATATATGTTATTATATAAAAAATCAATTTGAAATATACTTGCCTCCAAACTACTCTGAGAATAACTCGGTCTTCGATGGCGTTGCAGGCTACGGAGTTTCGCATATCCCTCAGCATCCTGTTGACTTAATCTTTGAATACTAGAAACGGGACTTGGTGTTTCTCCTCTTTCTCTATAAGTACATATAAATTGTGTAAATATATTTTCAAATATATATATTTCTGGATAAAACGTATGAATTAACAGTAAGTTCTCTTGTAATGATTTGTTTAAATTTTTGCACTGGATTACAATAAGAAAAACTTGAAAGGAAACTTACGGTAAAGCATAACGTCTTGCTTCAAGATCTGTAGCTGCACTTTCAGATCGATTTCTGGTCCTTCGAGCCACTGGTTCTGGTAATTCTGGCTTGCCATCGCTAAGGCTTCTATGGTGTCGTTGTATAGGAATTGGACTCGGCGCTGGATATTTGCTAGGAGGTACAACAGGCCAGTGATCACCACGTCTGTGTCTAACGCATGGCCAGTCAAAAGAAGACAAAGCATCAGCACCCGCGCGAGTAGTTCCAATAAGACTGAGAGCGTACATAGCTGTTGCTCGAACCGAATAATACAAACAAGTCTCAGCAATGGATGTTATCAATTCTATTGTTCCTAAATGATTCAACTGTTCCACACCCGCAGCTGATGTTCCTGCATGACCAAGCACCCATAATGCAGACTTTACTCTTAAAATCTTTTTATTTAAACCATTATTTTGCTCATCTCGAGATTTAGCCTCTAATCTCCAAGTTCTTTCTGTAGTATTACGTCTGGAATCATCTAAACTTGTTTTACGACGAACATCCACCAAAGAATCAACTTTTTGAGGACTACATACATCCGTTGCCTCAGCGACTTCAGAATCCATTATTGTTTCTAATCTATTTGATTCTACTGTCTCATCCGTACTAGATTCTTCTGACATTACGCAAACATCGTCGATTACAGAACAATTAGTTTTGGTGCATCTTGAGTTTGATTCTGAGTCAGTACTGCCTACTTCCATTCTAAACCGTTGAACGACTCGAGCGAATCGTTGTATCACATTTCGACGTATCAGTAACTGCATGCCTAAATCGTATTGTGCCAACTGCCCTACTAAATGTGGTAGAATGAAAATATTATGAGGCGTCATGGGAACGTTAGTTGTTCTTCTGTGATAACTTCCAGTTTCGTCTCTTTGACGACGGGTTAATGAATCGTGTATTTCTCCTTCTATTAAACCAACATATCTCTCTGCAAAACCACCAGGACAGATCCATCTTTCTAATTCTTCAGTAGGAGAGGATAGTGTTGTAAAACCTTGATGAAGAGAGTAAAGTCGAATTTTCAACAAGTAACCTTTGTCACCTAACTCTTCAAGCCATTTACTCCAATCTCGAGATTGACTTTCATGCTGCAATAGAGCTTCTAAATATTCTGGCTCTTCGCAAGCTTCATGTAATGCCTCTAAAGCAGTTAATGCTACAGTTTTACTGGAGTCAGACAATCTAGCAGTTAGTAGTGATATTGCCCATCGATAGGCATCAGACATTCTGGCTCTGAGTATCAATCGAAGGAACTGTGTGGCATATAGACGTGTACCTTCTGATGTTGCTTCAGTAATAATCTTGGTCATTACTTTTCTATTAGCTCCGTCTCTACAATAATCTAAACTTGAAACTATAAGTTTAACGTAACAGTCATGATTAGTAGCTAAAGCTAAGTCTTGCAACTTCTCTAATAAATTAAACCCATTCAGAATTACAGTTCCTTTCGCTGATTGACTTAATTGTCCAAGAAATAGAAAATACTTCTGACAACAAGTGGTAGACATATGACGAGGTGAAAATAGACACTCGTGAGCAGATTGAGCTGTTCGTAAACAAGCAATTTGTTCAGCTATATCTCCAATTAACTCATTCAACAATTTTGAACCCTCCGGTTCATGTAGTTCTAATAAACAGTTTAATAAATCACAACCAGCTAATGTTGCTTCTCGTGCTAAATTGGCATTCGTTGCTAATTCTATCCTACTATATCCATTTGAACATGGTTTAAAGTAACGTACAAGCCTTTTCATGAACAGTCTATGATCAGAATCATGAAGAGTTCGCATGATATCTTCTCGTGAACGTAATATGGATCGCACCACCGGCCAATTCCATGCAAGTGCGTCTTTAGAGCTGAGTACTTGAGCATCCTTTAAAAGAGGTGTAGTTGGTGATTCTCTACGTAGCCAGTGTCTATTAGAAGTTCGTTGACGCCTTGGTAATGTTGGTCTCAACCAACTACCCGCTTGTAAAATTTTATCAAGAAACAAACTAGCCGGCGCTGGTCTCCGACGCATCATGGTATGCATTCGTTCCAAAATGGTTACAGCTGCTAAGGCTTGATGCTTTCCTGTACTCGCATGTTCCAATAAATTCGGTAACGGCGGTGTAAGATCACATACTTCAGACGGCAGTAAAGAATGTGCAAGATGCAATAATGCACCCAAAAGAACAGCAGCACGTACAGAAATAAAAGTGTCAGTAGAAACTATAGTTTCTGCAAGGGCATGATGTAAGCCACATTCCAATAAAGCATAAACCAACAACGCTAAATGAATTTCTGTTATGTTTGGACAGCGCGATGATAAAGATGGTAAAATATACTTTCCCTCGGCTGCGACAAAACCTTCTGACAATTTCCACGAGTCACGTGTTCTACTAGGATCTATTGCAGCGAGAGCAACATCAGGTTCATCTGTCCATGTAGGTAATGGTAGATCCAACAATTCGTAAAGTAATTCTAATACAGCACCTCTTACTTCAAGTTGTTCAACATACAAAATATCTGCTATAGCTTTCAGACCTGAATTATCGTCCGGTCGACAGAAATGTAGAACACCAGAGTAAGATCTTAATATACTTAATAATGCTAGTTTACTCGCTGCAAATCTTTCTCGTTCCTCTTTCGTTCCATCTATACTCAATGAATGTAGCTCACAATAAGGAGCTGCGAAGCATAAAAGAGAAACGCTACTCCTAGTTTCAGGAGTATTTAATAATTTTAATAAAACTCCTACAACAGATTCAATTATAGCAGGACTTTGTCCAGTCATGGCAGCTCTTCCAAGAGCACCAATTCCTCCACAACTGATTAATAAATTTGAATTTAAAACTCCTAACTCACACAGAGTTGCTAAGAATGCTCGAAATGCTCCATCTTTCTCTTCGATTCCTCCATTTATCAGACTGATTAAAGATCTTGCTAAAATAGGACTAAAATGTTTTGGAGCTAATACTAAAATTCGTCTAACCAGTCTAAGGGCTTGCAGTCCTTCCATTTCATTTCGTAAATTAACATCCATGCTACGAGCCACAAAATATGGATATTGCAATTTGTTAATTGCAACGACATCTTGCTCTTTCTTGAGCATGTATCGAACTGCTCGCAATGCAGCAGCACGTACTTGTGTTGCTTCATGGACAAGACCCACACGTAAACTACAAAATCAATATTCAATATAATAATAAATAATAATAACCTGATAGTATCCATAATAAATATTTTTGAATTCTTACCAGCAGAAGACATCATCAGTAGAATATCCATAATCTGGTGAATCATTTTCACTAATCAGTTTAACAATCGCATTAAGATACGCTAATTTCTTTACGCTTGGAACACTGTGAGTCTGACAGAGATTGGTCAAAATTTCAGTTATGTTTTCCTTTAATCCTATAAAATAAATTTATTTCTGCTTGTTATTGTATTTCAGATATTTCTTATAAAATGTAATTAATGAAACATAAAATAAATATATAAATATTTCCTTTAACAATGTAAAACAACTAATTCATCTATTAATATATAAAAAAACCTATAAACATTGATAAGAAGAAAATGATTTTCAATGTTCCTTGAATGATGATATAGTCTAATTTAAAAATGATACATTCTAGTATGTTTCAATAGAGATATCTACTGCATTAAATGATCCGAATTACAAATAACCAGGCATACATAATAGTAGAGTGGTGCAAGATGCGTTATCAAAGTATTATGGGTAGAAAGTCGCAGGTTACAGGTTAGGTTACTAACCTCTTGACAGATCAACCTGCACGCAGCTGTCTTCAGTGTTTGGACGGCCTATAAAAAGAACACGTGAATAGAAAACAAGCGTAGTTTCGAAATAAAGAAACTGTCAGCCAATGTTTAACGTACGCTGGCTCATACGAAGGTTTCTACCCCAATTCTTCCAATTACGAAATGCCATTTCTTTACCGGCTGCTACCCACGATCACAGTCAACACTTTTTGTCCGATTGTTATTAAGGGTCTTTTGCGTGGTATATGACATTCTCATTGTTAACCCGAACCCCGAAGCACTATAAATGCACTACTGATAAATCAAGTGTAACACGAGTCAAGTGTTATATGAGAACGTTGCACTCAACGCACCGCACTCTTCGGGAAATTTGTAGGTACCTGAGAAAGTTCCAAGAGTCACGATAGACACGCGATCGACGGTTGAGTGCGCTTTCTGTTTCTAATTTCGCGTAAAAACTTTCGAACCGTTACGTCCCCTACTAAATCTTTATATCGTGTAAGACACTAAAAAAATCCAAAACTTCAAACACCAAATACTTTTCTGCAAAAATTTTAATGTATAGTTCTTTGTGTAAATACTGTATGATAAACTCGACAAATTTGAAATTTTTCATTTCAGAAGATGCAAATCGCAAAGCAACAATCTGCACTTCGTCGTTACATCCTGTACCTCATAACACAGTTATGTCGATTAACTTTATGTTCGCCACTTTTTGTATGACACTGCATTTTTAAAAATTATAACGCACGCTCTTTTAAATTAGAATACAACGTGTTCACATTTAAACATTCGTTACATCCTTGCCAAACTTCTATTCTATACTATAAAATTGAGTGTAATATTTTGTAATTAATACATTCCTTTAATGTGCGTTCATTTTATTCGCGCCATAACCTAAACAATTATTTATGTATATCAAACAATAGTATCCGACTCTGATCATGTACGTTACAAGTAATATTTAGGATATATATGGTTATACAAATCTACATTTTTGTAAAATAAAATAAGAAAACTGAAATTTAAATAGAATTTTGTATATCATTATATATTCTGCTTACTCTATACAAATATGTAGGCATTTTGCAATATACGGGGTGTCCTAATATTTAGGATACGGACAGTTAAAATAATTATACACCCTACTTTGATAATCAGAGAATCAAAATAAGAATTCTATTATATAATATAATTATTAATGATATAATGTATTTTTCAAATTCCCATTCATTATTGAAATATTCTAAATTTAAAATATGCTTACATTTTAGAAAAATTTTTCATTATTCATTTAGATTTAAAATATTTTAAATTCTATGCAAGATGTAACATTCTTATAATATGTTCGGTAATTCCATAATAACAACAAATGATAAAAAAATGTAAATTTTTGTATAACAGAAATAATCATAGCCATAAACTCGATATTAGATTCAATTTATTAACTTAGAAATCGCTAAATATGTAGAAGGATTAATATGTATAACATTATGAATGGGAAGTTTTATATAATTTTGTTTAAAATGGAACACACATATATTTATGATAAAAAGCTGTAAAAATATATAGCAGTACCATCTAACATTATCATTAAAAAGTAGCATGTTCTGTTTTGCCACAGATGGCGTTATATACTTCTTTTACTGCATTTAGTACGTACGAAAAATGAAATATTACTTAAAAAAAGAATACAATCGATAGTTATTTATGAACAGTTTCGATTCAAAGAAATTTGATAGTCAATTTAACACTATTTATCAAAATACTTAATGAAGGAACATGGGCAAACTATTTTGACCGTCGGTATATATATCTAGATGGACACACTGTAGTTGCGTATGAGCTGACTTTCATCATTAAACAATTGTGATCGGATAGTAAAGTAATATCTTAAAAAACTTGATATAATGGCTTTTGTGATGGATAATTTAGTTCATCCAAATATGGGTCCAGATACTAGCAATTTGGTTCCAGATTGGCTTCACTCGGAGCAAAGTACTGGAGTAAGTTTCGTTTAACGATGACATTAACATATTTTTGGGTTAGAATGACAATGCAAACTTAGAGCTATCTTCAATGAAAAATTAATAATAAAATTAATGTAGTTCATTATTTATGTTTATTTGAATAAATTTTTAATATAGCTTCTTTGTACGATCATAATTTTATAATTAGAATAAGAAATACTTATATTTTTACATATTACAATGTTATCTACTCAAAATCATTCACATTAGAATTTTATGAACTATTGTACTATTGTCTAAATTTTAACAAGTGTTGTATTAATTAGACGTCAATCATGGCATGTGAATTTAATGGAGGAGTTGTGATTGGAGCAGATTCTAGAGCAACAACAGGGTAAGAAAAAATGAAATTCATTTGAACTGATTTGTTTCATATATCAAATAGTTTTATTAAAATGATGATGTTATTCATTGATATTCTTTTAGGGCTTACATTTCCAATCGTTATGCTGACAAATTAACGAGAGTCACAGACTACATTTATTGTTGCCGTTCTGGTTCGGCGGCAGATACTCAAGCTATTTCTGATGTAGTTGCATATCATTTAGCATTTCATAAGTAAGCATTTTGTATACAGTCATTATTATATAATTGTAATATTAACAATTGAATTATTATATTATAAAAGATAAAACTATATTTTTTCAGAATGGAATTAGGTATGGAACCACTAGTAGAGACAGCGGCCAATGTATTCCGTGAATTATGTTACAATTACCGAGATTCTTTAATGGTTGGAATCTTAGTGGCTGGGTGGGATAAGCAGAAAGGAGGTCAAGTTTACAGCGTTCCCATAGGTGGTATGTGCGTACGGCAACCAATTTCTATTGGAGGATCTGGTTCAACGTATGTGTATGGTTACGTGGATTCACAGTATAAACCAAACATGTCAAAGGATGAGTGTGTTGAATTAGTCCAAAATAGTATGTAGTCATTAAGCTTGAATTCTATACAACATAATTACCTAATGGTGTGGTACTTATGGCGTTTCTGTGACTTTACAGCATTGGCATTGGCGATGGCACGTGACGGTAGCAGTGGTGGTGTTATTCGACTTGGGGTTATCACAGAAGAAGGAATTGACAGGAAAGTCATACTGGGCAACGAGTTACCTCGTTTCTATGAAGGGTGAATGCTTTTCCCTTTAAACGTAAACGATATATTTACTTATGTTTTATGCTGTACTTTTAAGAACGTTGTATCAAATAAATCAAGATTCTTAATAAAACTTAAGTGAAAAAATAGTTACTTTATTGTTTTCTAGAAACTTATCATTCATTATTGAAACATTGATATGGTTTTAAGATACGAAAGTTCAAAATCAGCGTGATAAACATTGGTAAATCTTTGATTCCCGAAAAACCGCTCAGGAACTTAAAATAGCTATCATGTATATGACCAAACACATCTATACAACTACAACTATATCTAGGTCGTATTATCCACTTACGATTCACTCCGGTAGATATATACCCGGTCGGTTTAACATCGTACTTAATGTCCATTGTCGGTTTAATGAGAAAATTGTCACAATGGCACAATCGTGATGTGTCCAATCGCATCAAGCCGCTTCGAGCTTGTGGCTCTTTTCAGATGAACTGTCCGCGGTAGTTGTAGTCGGTCTTCCGTGATACCCTTGCGACCTTCTACGGCCAGTCATTACACCTATCCTACGGGCGTAGATGCCCAATCAATCTCTTCATCTCGTTCCAATGTAAATAAAAATAATCTTTTCTCTAAGTGACCACGGTGTAGAAAAGAGCATTGTTCACATATATATTTTATATTTTTATCGTTAATCCGCCTCCATTCGTCGCGAATATATTTGAGAGGAAGTAGCGGAAATCTATCGATGTGAGAGCTTTCCCGATAGAAAAGCTTTAATGGACAAAAAGATTGTGTGCTACAATAATTACGGTATGTACGATCTTCATTCATATAATTAAACAAATAAACATTGAAGAATATTTTTCTTATGTTTTGTGATCTACATCATAACTTCTGTAATGCCTTCTGAAAGCAAGGCATTTAAATATTATAAATTTTATACATTTATTGTACGACAGTGAATTAAAAGTATTGGTAACGTCTAATAATGTTCTTAGTTTCTAAATGCAATTTAATAAAAATCGCGTTAATTTTGGATGACGAGAAGATTGCATTACGATAACAAAAAAAAAGTCAATTTTTTTTGCTTTGTACTCTCACTCAGATTTAATTTTCGAAGAGTTTTTAAATTTTTAGTTTTAAATTTTATTAATTGCTCGTCATCTACGATCGTTTTTTACCATCAGCCGTTCACAGTTCCCGATCAGATCAAAGCCGATGAAGTTTGGCGCGATCTCTAATTGCCGGTAAACCGATTCGATGATCAATCAATTTTGATTTGACTCAATCGTACCGCTAACTGTGAATGCTTTCGCTGGATTATGTATTGCATTGGTAACGATTATGACCGGCTGTGATTTGACTTGATCTGACCGTACCGTTGACCGCTAGTGTGAATCAGGTCTAATCATATGCGGTCTAATGATAAAAGTAAGAGTTACAGATGACTTCCGGTATAGGTGATAGATACCTATTAATCATAAGCAGATAATAATAATAATAATATGAATATATAACTTTAGTAATAGATAATTAAATAACGTTGTGGAATGTGCGCCAAGTGTACGTTCATTGTTAACACATTTGTGACAGCATACAATTTCTCAAAGTCTATAGCAGAATACCGCAAAGGTCTGTTATTCAAAAGCGTATGAATAAATATATTATAGAAAAAATGTATATGATAGGTCTATGCTGTCAATACTTAGCTAAATGACGTAGGATTTAGTGACCAACATTCTTCTAAAAAATGTAAAATGACGCAGAATTACGTCACAAGCACCATTCTAAAAAAAATTAGAAATAACGTAGGACTACGTTACCGATATTTAATTAAAGAATTTAAAATGAAGTAAATCTAGGTTACCGGTCTTGAATGTGTTAACCATATTAAACTGAAATCAGTGTAAAATAGATTACAAACTTTTACTTAAATCAACGTTAAACTGAATGTTCTATTGGAGTTTCAGTAGGGGAACAAGAAACGAAGAAAATATTTATAGACGTTTCTACTTCCTGCACTTTTTGAAAAATTAAATTCATTTACTAGCTGTCAAGAGGATTCCCCTTGTAACGCAAAGCGCCTAAAGGCGTAGGAACAATTACAAAATTCCGTTTTGCAACAAAATGACCGCGGAAACCGCAATGGAGGACAATCTGCCGAAGAGGTCGCAAGTTCTTCCCACAGTTCAAGAAGTCGGGGAAATGTTGAGGAGTTTCGGCGCGTACGATTATTCGGTGTTCGCGTTCATGCTGTTGATCTGCGGTCTAATTGGGATTTACTTCGGTTTCATTAAAAAGTCCTCCGGGGAAGACGAATACCTTGTGGGTGGTAGGAACATGAAAACGTTTCCTGTCAGCCTGAGTCTTATAGCCAGTTTCATATCAGGTACAATTTTATTTGCAATAGTTGCATAAATTTCCTATATAATCTTGATATTAGAACTACCGAGTGGTCAAATTGACTTTCTTTTATTCTTCTGGAGATATGAGAATGTATTTATTGAGATTTTCATTGGCTTATATTTTAGTTCATACTTTAAATCAGGTTACTTAATCATTTTTCTGAAAAACGTTTGTATCTTTTCAATGACTGTAAAAAAAAAAATCAGGAATAGGTGATTTTGACTTATTTGGTAGCTTTAGTGTTAAATTCTATAAAATATTCATTATCGAAGATTGGAGATTCTAAAGCTAAGAAACACCTAAAATCGTTTTTATAGCTTTTTAACACGTTGACTGCTACGACGGTTACCGATGACCGAAATTTTCAAATTACTTAAAAACAATTATAACTTCTCAAATAATTGATGTTAAATGAAAATGTTCAATAACATAAATAATTAGATCATAGTGTAATATAAGAACTACGATACCAAATAGTAAGTAACTTCCTTTTTATAGACAAAACTCTGATGTTTTTCATTCTTAGTGTATGACATTTTGTTTTTTCGATTTTACGTTTGTTTTCTTTTCATTGGAAAATTAAGAACACTTTTGAAAAGTCAACATTTATGATTTAAGAAATATTCACGAAACATTCGTAGAAATCTAATAGGAGACCTCGATTTTCATTGCAATTATAAATTACATCTTATTCACATACAAAAACAATGGAAATTATTTGTTTGGGTCGAATATAGTATTATTACTGTAATAATAGGTATTTCATTATTGGGTACGCCGACCGAAATTTACGTGCACGGTACCAGCTACCTTTGCATCTCCTTTGGGATCATCATTGTCGGTATCGTCACGTCCGGAATATATTTGCCAATCTTCCATGGACTCAGGCTAACGAGTACCTACGAGTATCTCGAGAGACGTTTCGATAAAAAAATTAGATTGCTAGGATCAGCGCTTTTCTCAATTGGCGTCGTAAGTTTCTCTTTTTTAAATCCTTTTTCAATTCTCTCCGTTTCAGTGACAAAATTTATGTAATAGAAATACGTTCTTTTTAGCTGACATGGCTTCCCATTGTCATTTACGTGCCAGCGTTGGCATTTAATCAAGGTACAAAACTCATAAGAAGTGAAACATTACTCGAGAAAAATAATAAATATTATATTTCCAGTTACGGGGGTGAACGTACACATAATAACTCCGTTCGTCTGTATCGTGTGTATTTTTTACACTTGTGTGGTAAGAAAAAGTTTATTAATTTTTGAAGGAAAAGATTTGAAAGAAAATATTCCTTTACGAGCCTTGATTGAAATTATAGGTTTTAATGATCATATTACAAAACATTTTATAAATGATTATAAATGGAATTTAAATATAATTCATTGTCTTCGTTATCAAATATTGTTTAACGTTTGTTTAAATGTGCTTGGATTTTCCAATGAATAAAAATTACTGTTTGTTTATGAATATACAATCTGAATGGAATTTTCATTAAATGTATTAAGTAAATCTTGTTCCACTGATTAGGGAGGTATACGGGCAGTAGTTTGGACCGATTTTATACAGACATTCATTATGTTCGGTTCTATGCTGCTAATAGTAATTAAAGGAACGTCAGACGTCGGTGGATTGTCAGTGGTGTTGAGAAGGAATCTGGAATCTGGCCGGCTCGAATTGCCCACGTGAGTAATTGTAACTCGATTAAAAGGTGATTATAGCGTTAACCGTCGTTAACTTGCACGCGACGTCTAATAGGACAGATGGGAATCCTCTCACGAGACATACGATCTGGGCTCTCATGATAGGCGGTTTCGTTCACTGGTTGCAAATATCTGTCATCAATCAAAACATGACGCAGCGGTATCTTGCATTGCCCAGTTTGAAGTCAGCTAGGAGGTACATTAATTGTATTTTATATCTTGCATTCATTCTTAGGCTATCAATGACACATTTATATCAGAAATTTCGAAAAAATTTCTTATTACTATCTCGAGAATCTTTTAAAAGAAACCTGTTAAATGTATAACTTTTAAAATTTATAGTCCCTTTTGGCATGTTTTACATACATGCAATCAATTTTTCAAATACAAATATTTATTTAATTAAGAATTGTAGCAGATCTATGAGAGAGTCTTGCAAAAATTGTTATTCATGACATTACAATAAACATGGGAATACAAAAACTGACTTAAATTGGAAAGCAAAATAATTGATAGTTTAAGAAGCAAAAATATGAGGTGTACTAGTGGGTAATCTACGTTCTCTTACTTTTTTGTTACTTAATCGTGTGCATATAAATCAGAAAATAAAATTCAAGTTAGGAACTTTTCCTTACAGGAAATAGGATTTTGTGAATATAAAAACAGCAATGAATTTAAAGAAGTATATATGCATGAAGGTATATAGTATTAGAACAAGCTTAATATAAATTCTCAAGGCGATAAGGAACATATACAATCTTCGTAATAATAATTGATTTTTCTTTGAATATTCTGCGATATTTTTGTTAACCGTAACAGCCAGAAAATGTATAGCAATGTTAACCCTCGGCCGGCAGTAGAGACCATTAAAGGACTGTCGAAAATTTTAATCTCTTCACTTTGACCTAACCACGATATTCAATTTTTACTGCGAAACGGTATAAAAGTTTGACAACATTTTACTTGTATAATAACATTTGAACAACCAAGTGTTTAACATGTTTAATACGTAATCCTTATAAAAATTGTAACAATAGATTTTTTTTACGTTTTTTCATGTATTAATTACTGTAGTAAAATATAATTATTTATTTTTCAAGTCATTTGGGATATTTAACGCTTTTAAGGTATCAATAGTTGTGAAATAGGATACATGAAACCATCATTTTGACGGGCGTGGTTGTTCTAATGTTAAAATTGGGACTATAATAAATATTTTAACATCTTCCCAAATTCTTTCAAAACTCATAAGAATAAAAACTCAATCCTGATCATAAAAGGTTTATGGTGCCGGCCAAGTTGGTGAAAAATCATATTGCCAGCGGAGGGTTAAGATAACAGCGGATTTCCTGCTGGTACACTCGTTAAGCCAAGCGCAAAGGTAAATCTTGGAAAAAAATGGTGCCAGTAATTGTGGGTTTCAGAGCGCTCTGGACTTTCATAGTCGGTGTCTTGATTATAATGGGAACATGCGGATACGCGGGAATGTTAATATATGCATGGTACCATGAATGTGATCCACTTACGACGAAGGTAATGAAGCTTCCGTGATAGTTCAATTCCACGATGCAAATTCTAAACTAGAAGCGACCGATTTCATATTCAACGGACATCGCTCATACGTTCGACATTGAATAATTTACATTACTATTCTCTTTCTATTACGTTGAGTTAAAAATTCTGGTAATCTAATGAACAATAATGAGGTAATAATAATAACGATAATAATAATAATAATAATAATAATAACAACAACAATAATAATAATAATAACAACAACGACAACAACAACAATAATAATAATAATAATAATTCACAGTTTTAATAAGAACTGACAAGCTTAATAACAATGAAGAATGTATGTTAGAATAATTGAACACAAACAGAAATTGATTAAAAATTGTGTAAGTTCTTCATATATAAAGGTTGAAACAAAAGTTTCTATTATCTACAACAGCCTAATTACTGTGAAACATTCAAATGCATTTGGACTTTAATAATTTCTAACACTCTTTTCTTTTCAACGTGTTATTTTTTTACTAATTTTTGAGATTTAAATAAAATTATGGTTAATGTACGTGCAATTGTGTTAAACAGTAATATTTTGAAAAAAAACGATTTATATTCTTTTTAGAAGATTTAGATTTATTAAAAGATGAAATACGCATTACCATAAATTTTCAAGAAATAGATTTTCCAAATTTAACGTCGTTATTAAATTTTTCTTAAGGGAAAATACTTTTGATACAGTTAGCCTCCGCGAAAGACCAACTGTTGCCTCTGCTCGTCATGAACGTGTTGGGAGAAATGCCGGGACTTCCAGGACTCTTCGTCGCTGGTGTTTTTAGCGCAGCTCTGAGGTGAATTCAAAACTAAGGAATACTTCGACTGATTTATTTCTATAAATTTAAAGATCGTAAAATATTTCAGCTCCTTATCTACTGGTTTGAATTCCATGTCTGCAGTGGTGTTGGAAGACTTCATAAAACCGTTCCGGAAGACAGCTTTCACGCCTAAAACGGCGGACATTTTGATGAAACTTACGGTCGTAATTTTCGGAATAATCTGCGTAGCTCTTACGTTCGTCGTCGAAAAAACAGGATCCCACGTTTTACAGGTATTCCGAATCGCAGAAATTAAAAACACGAATTCTCACATAGTTACAATTTTTCGATTTAGGAGTCGAGGATAAGGAATTGTCTGTTATTCTTTCAATAAATATGGGAACTCTAAATATAAATTTAAATAATATATCACCTTGGCTAAAGAAATGTGTATCGATCTAACTGTGTTTGAATTATACTATTTCTCAGTTGACTACAAGCCTGTCGTCGATTACCAGTGGACCTTCCTTAGGTATCTTCAGCATGGGAATGTTATTGCCTTGGGTGAATGCCAAGGTATTCTAAAATTTAATATCATACTAATGAGATCTTTTCTTAAAATATAAATATAAATGAAATTACTTTATCAAATTTAGGGTGCTCTTATCGGTGGGCTTTCCGGTTTAAGTTTCATGAGTTGGATCTGTCTTTCAGCTGAAGCAGCAATCGCCAGCGGAAGATTGAAGTGAGTTTTTTTTTTTAACCCTTTCACTAGAGATGACGTGTTAACTCGTCATTCGAGTTTAATTTCATTTCTCAGTGGTACTTCGTTTTCTTGATCATTCAATAAATAATTTTTATATTTATATAAAATATTGTATTTATAATACAAAGTTATAATTTTATTATAATATTATAATATAAATTAAAATAATATGAATTCCAAATTATAAATTTATATTATATAATATTATAATATTAATTTATAATATAAATGCAATATTGTATTCAATATTGCATGGTCTGTACTAGTACGGACATTGTAATCTAGAATACAATGTTTACCGTGTTAGTGTAATTCGTTTCGAGTTGCGCCTTCAAGAATGTGCACGTTCAAAAAACACACAGTTTAAAGGTTAAATATGCAGTGTTTAAAAGTGTGTTAATTTGCAATAATACATAATGTTTAATCAGATTCGATGAGAAACCTGTCACCACAGAAGGATGCTACTACTCGTTCCAGCAGATAGAAAATTTAATATTAACTCCACCTGACGCCCTTTTGAACGAAGGAGAGGACGACTTTCTTCCGTAAGTACTACTTCAATATATTCAGTAGAAGATCTTTTTAAAGTTTGATGAGATCAAACTTCGATGATTGTAATACTAAGTTGCAAACAAATGATTTAACTAGTCAAACAGCAAAAAATTAGTACATAGTTTTCTTTTTTACTATTATTTAAGCATTCGATATGTAATTTGGCAGAATCTGCAGAAAGCTTTATACACTTTAAACAATCTTCGTTCTCAAATAGTTAACACCAGAATTGTCAAAGGAGTCAAAATAACCTATCTTGGATTACTACTTTTACAATTTTCGTAAAGAAACTCACACACTTTTGAGAAATTTTTTGGTAACTTAATGAACGCACTTTTTGCAATTTGTGTAAGAAAATATATATTGGACGATCCAATTGTTTGATAGTTCTAGTATTAAGTTATTTCAAATTTTGATATATTTTTTTATGAAATTTCCAGCGAGCCTTTAGCGTTATATCGTCTGAGTTATCTTTGGTACACTGTCACTGGCGCGTTAGTAACGATGTGCGTTGGTCTTCTTGTCAGTCTTATTTCCTCGGAAAATGTCGAGAAACTAGATCCGATGTTACTAGCTCCGTTTATAAGGAGATTCGTGAAATCATCTAATAAAGAGATTCAACAAACCGAGGTAAGCACGTGAAAAAATCTTCCAGTTTTTTAACATAGATGTTTTATTACATAATAAAGTTGAATGAAAAAGTTAAATAATTAGGATTATTTAAATCATAAATTTAATTTAAGTACAATTTAAACATTCCTATTTCTTTTGTCATATAACTAACTGCCTATTTGCATCTGAAAGTAATTATTCGTGAATAAGTTAAATCAAGACACAAGTCTTCTGATTTGCGGTTAATCTTTCTTCGTTTTCTAATTCCTCTTCTGAAATTGTTATCAATTATTAATTTTTCAGTGTTTTTCTTTAATTCGTCGTATAAGTATTCTATACGACTGAAGTTTGACGATGATGGAGGTTTTTATAATTAAAGAATCACCCACACTAAACATTGTGCGTTTGATATTCTATCTTTAAGGGCCAAATCTTTTTTTGTCTCCAGGTTGCAAATATAGATATCAATCTCGAAGTACGAGCACCTAGACAAGAGAGTACGAACAGGGAGACTTTATTGATATGACCTTGACCGACGATCATTGACGTTGATCGAATCAGGGGTCGACAAATCGTACACGAGCAAGTGTTTGGTTGTCAAGCTGAAATATTAAATTAGACTGGCGCACAAAGATCGTGTAATGTCCCTTGCCTTACAATTTTTTCGTTTCACAACAGCGTGCATCAGAGCCACTTTGCCATTAATAGTTTGCCGGGGGAGAAACGAATTACGCGTTCATTGTATCATGCACATTCACAGCTAAAATTGAATAATCATTAGACTGTCGATGTTTATACACGTATACGTTCCTGAACTGTTTTACAGAGACTGAGATCCAACAGAAACTTCTGTATTTTGTTGAAAAACCTTTTCTGTTTTAATACGTTCACGACCACGGTCAAATTTTAAATGCTTTTACTGTGGAACCGTGCCTTTCTTGCAATTGGTTCACGTGATACGTTATTCGTCTAATTTTTACTCGTTAAAAATATAGTTAATGTACAATAAAAACCAAACAAAGCATTTTACACAAATGTCATACATGTGTGATGGTTTGATATAGCCAAAGCAACAATATAACATATGCCAAATATATGTTAATGTTATCATAGCAACGGTGATCAACAGCGTTACACATATTTATGTGACGCGTGGTCGTGAATGTATTAAATAACCATTGCTGCAATAAGTTCTAGATTACAACAGAACATATTGAATATATAAACACCCACAGTCTAACAATGATCATTTTACGTGAAAGAATTAAAATTTTGAAGATTAAAGTTTTTACTCTGAAATTAATTATAAATTATTAGGAGACAAGAGTTTAATATCCAATACGAATAGGAATTATAATAAAAACCAACACGTTGTTTTCTTCTTTTTTACATTTATCCATAGATATAGTGTATTTCAATATTAACGAAGACGTACAAAGGTAACATGTGTGATAATATTATAATCTGATAATGTATTACCTACTCTTTTAACGAAGTTGTAATTTCATTGAGAAAAATATAAAACATTCGATACTGTAGTAATGAAACTGCTCAACAATCTGTATTTTCTTCAATTCCGTCGTTCGTTCGTTACACGCAGTCAAGAAATAAAAGTTGCTTCTTGATAATATAAATTATATTTAAGAATACAAGAAGGTTTAGATTAGTCGTACCTACAATATTTTTTTTTCTTTCATCTTATTCAATAAGATAGCTGAACAAAATATAAAATAAACATTTTATTGTTATGCATAACATAGAACGTTATTGCATCCTTTTCCCTCACAGAACATTGACTACATTGACTGCTATATCATTGACACTCGTGTGAAACATTTAAGACAAGATCAAAAAGTAATTCTTACAGTGTGACAATAATATTTACAATAAATGAATTAAATACATTTATTCTTTAATTGTAAAGTGTGATAAAATTAAGAAAGTGTGTATTATAATAAACATTATAATACAATTTTCATTCAGTAAAGAATTAAAAATTCTTAATTAAGATTTTCAGAACTATATGGTTCAAGCGTAAGTGTCACAATTTTTCAATTAGGACTAAAAAGTAATTTGTACAGTAAGAGTTTAAAAATGAATCTCTTTGGAATGAAATAAGTATATAGATATTATAATAAATCGTGACTGGTGTATTGGATTGGTGTATATGAAATTGTCGATTAAAAATAGAAAGAAAGTTCCCTTCTTAAGGTGTGTGCAGCATAAAAGTGAAAAAAAGTAAAAAATGCGTTCCAGAAAATTAATTTATTAAGAAACTTTAGGTACACGAATCTTTAAAAATATTCAGAATAAGATATTTGTTCCCATAATATTATTTACTTAAAACCATTTAACTATTAAAATTGATAAACATGAAAATCTAAAACTATACAACACACGTTGACTATGCTTAACTAATACGTCTTGATTTGCAGTTTAGCAAAATTAGGAAAAAAATACATTTATGATTTCGATATGTAATCTATATTAACTACTTGGCAGTGATAAATATTAATTAATTCCCCCAATCTTTTACAAACAATATAAAATTGATTTAAATTGATTTATATTTTCTACCTTTATACAACTTCGCAACATTCGCTCAATATCTAAAGAATTGAGAAAGCCTCAAATAATCATAGTTCCTTAAAAAGAAATGATTAGTTCTGATTTTTCTACATATATTATCTATTCTTAGAAATAAAAATAGCTGGATTCTTTTATTAAAAAGCGCAACTCATAAGCACAACTCACTAAAGGTAAAATCAAATAAGTAAAATGCTCAGAAAATAAAAAAAAACATTTTTACTCTTCAAGTGGAACATTTTCACATTCACCAATCTAATATTTTCTCCGTAATCTTGGTGAAAGGATTTGAATTCCGTGTTGACTTCATAGACGTCGATTTAATAATAAACGTATTAACAAATGACGAGGGACGAGGAATGATTAAATATATTTTATTCGTCCAAAAAAAAATATATATATATATATGTATATATTCAACCTCTAATGCGTACTCTTTCGTTAGCGCACAACGGGGAAGAAGAAATAAGTAAGTACACAGATCGGTGAACAGGAATGCACAAAACAGATTTACATCAGTATAAATGATTCGTATATTGCTATTACTATTATTACGCATTTACAATACAGCTTCCTGTGTGACAAGATAAGTTTAAGATTACTTCGATCGACTACGGAAACAATCGCGCGTCAGCGAATGGTAAGACTCTCGTGCAGTCTACGTTTATCTAGCGGATAATTATTGAGCATCAGATTTGCAGTACAGAGATTTGGATATCGAACGCACGGATCGTCTGGAGAAGATAAAAAAGAATAAGTGGAGCAACCATGTGACAGGTCTGTTCATTTGTTGGATACCAGAATCGGTCAATATTCTGACATTTTGTACTTTGCGGGAAATGGCAAACTGCACGAGTATCGTTCGTTTCCGTGAGTCATAAGACACGATGCGACAGACATTTTCTCTAACAGAATTTTTTCAGTTTTACCAACTCGTCGAACCATTTCAGTTTCATTTTATTTCTACATTGCCGTTCGCTCGACAGCGAAGTTGGACTTGCTGTCCAGTTTCTGTGGAAAATTCTACTGTTTTCTTTCAAGTTTTTATTTTGTAATAATTCACGTTGAACGTTGCTGAAAGTTATATTAATAAAAATTTTGTTTGTACTGGAATGTTACTCGAAAGTTTCAGATCATTTCTAATTTTCATAACTTGTGAAAGCAAATAAGTGGAGAATAATCAAATTTATAAAATTCTCACGCGTTTATCATTGTTCCACAGTCATACATGTAAGTTTATTTACTTGAAGTATTGTTCTTTTTCGTTAAACAAGTGATCTCAAACTTTTAAGCCATAACGCACAATCTAATCTAGAAATAAAAGTGAATAATAGTTCTTATATTTTACAATTCATTTAGGATTTGTATACAGTATACTTAAAAACTATTATAAAAATTTATACAAATTTATAATTATTATAATTGCATACAATAAAACGTTATTCGTGTAGAAGTCGATCGTTTCATATGAAATCTGTAATTTTATTATGTTCGAAAACAGAAGAACATTCCACGGGATTTAGGAGATTAAAAATAAATACAGTCGAGCAATACATTAATGCCATTGACACTTCGTTAAATAATTTTACTAAAATTCTTCTAAATAATTCAAAATGACTTTAATAAGAAATAAATAGTTGTCATTAGATATGTTTTTGCTCATTTCATTGTTCCTAATTGCGAGAAAAGAAATATGGTATTGTAAAAAATAAAAGTATGCGCGAGAAAGTTTTGATATAAAATCCGTTTCTTGTACTTTGTAGTTTATCTCATCAACGTTACACGCTAGTGGCACTCGTTTCACTTTTTCAATACCTTGGTAGTTCAAGGAAATACGCGCGGACCTCATCGTAATAAATAAATACACACGTACACATTAAACATGTGAGCGTATTTATTTATTTATCTATTTATTTATTTAATCACGCGTGTATGTATAAAAACTATTTCGACGATCGCTATTGAAGAAAATCACAAAACTTTTGTGCTATCGTAACATGATCGTCGCAAATAAAGCGAATAAAACTTCGAAAAATTAAACCTATTTTGGCACCTGAGACTCGAGTACATTCAGGTTTATAAAAAAATTCGTTCTATACTTATTACAATAGTCATTGTAAATTGAATACGACGACAATAATGATTATTAAATTCTATGCATTTTAATTCTAAAAAATAGTAATTACTAAACGATATTATTATTAATTATTTGTATAGAATAAGGACGATCTGCTTAAGAAGGCAATATAACGATACAACGTATTTAGAATTTCATTGGAGAGAAGATATTTGCATCGTTAATTATAAACCTTGTGCTTCCATATTGACACATTTTGCAGTGTTACATAATCGTTTTTACGTAAACGTATACAACAGTTTGGAAAAAGTGTGCTGTTATATGAGATCATTTGTTTGCATTCATTACGGTTATATAAAATATATAACATTTGTGACATATAAATAACAGAGTAAACCGTAGAATTTCCGTTTCAAAATGATAATCACATTCACACAAATTAATAATCTACAACTTATTATTTAAATGTAGTAGATTACATACAATAAAACCTTTTGTCCATATCATTTATTCCCACGCTAGTGTTAAAAAATAATTTATCAGCTACAATGTTCATAGTCCTGCTACGAACATTGACATTTACAATTCTCACTTTTAAATAAACCGTTTTCCTTAATTTCAAGTGTACAAAAGACTTGTTCAGTGTTTATCTAAAAAGTGATTAAATATTTCTGAACAGCAGTGTATTTCAGAAAATACTATATATACATATACTTTGTTTTTTAAAATTCTAAATACGTTATAATTGTTCGTACCAACATTTCTCAAGCCTCTTAAGAGATAGCAAAATATTTCGTACGAAATATCGTAATAGAAAATTAATTAGTTTACAAAACTCAGTACGATGCATTCTCTTCAATGGTCCGAGGTGCACATATCGTGCTTCATGATTTCATGTAGAAACGAACGAGGCTTTCTCTCGCTAATTGTTTTTTATCATTGTTCCTCCTCAAGACATCAACGTCAGTTTCTACACGAAGCCCTGAACAGCAACCGAGCTGCAGCTACTTTATACAATGCGGACTAGATCACGATATTTTTCAGGACGAGAAAAACGGCTTCGTTCTTGGTTCCTATCTACGGAAAATAAATGCCAACTAATTCCTCCGATTTTATAATCAAAATTTGTGTAAGATTTTTTTCATTTTTACAACGGTTTCAGAATTTTTACAAAGATTTAAACATTTTTACTGAAAAAGTAAATATTTTATTTAATGAAAAATGAAAATAACTCTCGAATTTTATTTTGTTATTTGCTATTTTCAATTTTCACTGCGTTTGCATCATAATATTATTCTTTCTTAAAAATTTTCTTGGCAAAAAGTGAGTTTGGAATAGAAATTTAAATCTCTACATTAAAGTATTTTTATTAAAATATGAACATTTTTAATCGGTTAAGATTTTAAATATTATTTGAAATATTTTTTTTTACATTTTATCCAGCAGTTAGAAACTAATAAAGACTTGTAAAGACTCGAAAGTTATTAATTTCCTGCACAGTAAATTAAAAATGACAGAACGAAAGTAACATGATAAAATGACAAATTAGAGATACATTATTTTTGTGTTACTTTCATTAACGTATTTTGATATTTGTAAAAATTATAAAATCGAAGGTATTACTTCTCATTTAACCTATGTAGAAAAAACATGGCGGTCTTCTCAGCGGACTGGCCGAGTTTTGAATGATTACCGCGGTTCACTGGTATACAAAATATTTCTCATAGCTTTCGAATCACTCGACGCCTGTATCGCTTATCCATAAATCGTAAATATATTCTGTGTACAAACAGATGGTATATAAAATACTTTTCGATCGTATAAATTCTAGCATTCAAGACCTCGGGATGTTCTTCTTCAAGTAATCTTTTCAGTTCTGCTTCACGATGAAGGCGACAATACAATTTCGTGCAAGAGAAATTGTAAAAATATCTATAGGAATATAAATATAAAAAGTCCCTCTTAAATGACGCTGGAAAAAGATGTAGCAAAGATGTTCGCATATGATTTCATTCGACAGATCCGAAAAGATTAGGATTTACTAGAGGATTAATAAAGTCAGAAACAACCTTTAGAAACCGTTATAAATTTACTATTCTTTTTTCGTCTTTCTTTTTTATAAAAACTATCAATATATTTTATCGAACACGTCTTCGTGTTCCGATGATCATAAAATCCAATTTACAATTGTTTAACAGAGCTTATATTCCGCGGTATAATCGGACGCCATACGTTCACAGCTGATTAACCTCATTGTTTTTGGTCCCACTTCGAAAGAATTATTGCGTGTATTTAAAAATGTCAATATTAAATCAAATGTATTGCAATTAATCGATAAATGAATTTATTCTTATTTAATGCAAAATGATGTAAGATCAGGTTCTGCGAAATGTTTCGTTATTATTCAATTTTAAGGCAATCGCATGATATTAAACTAACTCGAATGAAAAAAGTGTTTAACCCTTCGACGGCGGTGACTGGATTCATTTTCACCCAGTGTTTTAAACATGTCACTTAACTTCTTACTTATTTACACTGAATTTGCATTCTTAGTTAGTTATATCAGATTTAATGACAAGTATCACACATTCCGTAAAACCACGTTTAAATGAAATATTTAAAAAAAAAGTAAAGAAAAGAAAAAACAATTTGTATGGTTCAAGTTATCGCAGCTCATAAAGTCGTAAAAAAGGTCCGCCTTCCGAGGGTTAACCGAGCAAGTTAAAATATAAAAATCCTCTTCGCTGTAGAAATAAAAAAGGTATTCACCAATATCACGATAAAAAGAAAGGAAAACAAGAGGAAAGAATATTTTATCTATAAGCTCGCAAAATACAGGATCTACATCGATCAATATAACAAAACTATTTCAATAATGAAAATCAGGTAGAAATTGATTTTCATTATTACTATTAAAAACCAATCAAAATTCATTAATCCCTTGCCATACAATGACGAGTGAGACTTGCGATGAAGATTGCTAGATTAATTTAATAAAAATTAACGTTCTTCAGTGAATCAAAGTAAAAAACTATTTTGCTATTCCCAATTTACCATCTTCAAAGTAAACTGAATTTACAATACAATACAAAATTTCTTTGCGTTCTTTCCAAATTGTTGATAGTAAGATGCCACACAAGCTTTAGAGACAAAGGTAAATAATACAACAAAGGGTTTATAAATCAATGAAATTTTGAACCGATCAACCTACATCCCAAATTAAAAAAATCCAATCTGTTTAATCCAATATAAACGAAAGAACTTTCCGCAGAACCCGATAAAGAAAGCAACAATTCTATCCGAAATCATTAAGCGAACCGTTCGATTATGAATTACGGTTATTGGACGGGCGATGCCGGGTTAAGAAAGGAGAAACTTGGACTCGATTTTCCGAATAATGAAAATTACACTAGTCGACAAATCCGTTCTCCGTACTCATTTCGCTCAAATCTATATTAAAAGGTTGTGCAGCCGACAGACTTTCCAACAGAGTACATGCTTTGTCCGGACAATGAGGATCCGTCGATCGTGTTATATAGGAAGAACGTATCATTGAAAAGGGAACGCGGTTTCATTCCGGAGACAATTGTGTGAACGACAATGTCGGCTCGATAACAGGAACCTCGTAACCGCAGTAATAGTTTATTTAATTAGCTCGTCTCCTTTTGTTTTTGACTTTCTTCCCCTACCTGCAAGGATCGTCGAGCTTGTCTCTAGAAATCGCCACCAACGATGAGCGACGACGCGCGTGCGGCGGACAACTCGCGCCGAGTTTCGTTTCGAGGAGGAAAAAGGAACTGAATGTTTTAACAGGCTAAGTCCTATCTCGTACGATTCTCGTTATCTTATCGTTTCCTTATTGTTTAAATCTAACCTATTTCTAAATGCGTGAATTGACTATTCGGTGACGGGAGAAGATGCGCTCTGAGGCAGTTAAAGTGTATGTAAATCTTTGTCCTCGAATTTCTCTGAGGAAACAATACTCGTTAGAATGTCTCAAAGTAAAAGTTACATAAATGGTAAACGGATGATTACGGTGGTGGAGAGTGGACTGCGGATTTTGGCGTGTTTGTATATGTAAGTATATAGAAGACCATAAGATCGGAATTTCGATCGAGTTCCATGACTGAATGTCAATTTGAATGACAGAAATAAACTTCTGTTTTTTACTCTTTTCGCGAATTTGAAGAATCTGGTCTATCAGCGTGTAAATTTGCTTCAATATCCGCAATTCGGTAATGATAGTCAATAAATTGATAACATATGTCTAAAGAGAATAACCAAATGTACAGGGTGTCTTGTGATTAATGATTCAATCAGAAAAGGTATCATTGTACATGAAAAAAACAAATTAAAGTTTTTCATTTGAAATACTATTTTCGAGAAAATAGAGGATGAACGTTTATCGAGCACGCATGCATTTTGCTAAATGCACGTAATACAGTTTACAGGTCACTTCACGTGAAAAACTAAGTAAAAAATATATGGTAAAATTTTGTTACTTGAGACTCCATTTTCGCAAAAGTCGAACAAAGTTTCTATCAAGGAAATTTCATATTACATTTTTTACTTATCTTTTTATGCAGCCACTGAAGTTTCCAATCACAATATCCTCGAAAAAGTATTCTCAAATAAAAATATTTCCTCCAACATTTTCAATTTTTTGTTTCATATAAAATGAATTCCATCCCCGTTACATCGCCAATTACAGGACACCCTGTTTACGTCTTACAAAATAACTAAAATTATTAGAAAAGCTATTAGCAATAATAATCATGATAATAATAATAATAATAATAATAATAATAATAGTAATGATAAATGTAAAATTGTTCGTAAATTTACAAATTCGCGGCATAGACAATTTAATCTGCCTCGAAATCGAAATGTGAAGGTGTTTTGCAGTGGAAAGAAACAAAAAGCAGTTCATCCGGCGTCGGAATTGTACGCAGCGGCCAATTGAACTTTAAGCACCAGACACAAATTCGAAGCACGGCATCGCAGACGACACTTTCGAACCTGAACACGGCGTCTCGTCACGAATTGGTCGTCACAACATTGATCCTATAACTGCGGGCACGGCACGGTTTGCGGCGGCAGCGCAGGCGGCAACGGGGCGTTCTCTTCGTGAATCATCACGAGTTTACCGTACTTCACCATTCTCGTCCCATGCTTTTGCTGCAAACAACATCTTGCCCGTTTAGTACGAACCGCCATCTCTACCATCAACTTTCGAAACTGAGAAAATCGTTTCCTTTTCTATCGTGTGGACTATACGGTTGATTGGAAAAGTCCACCTTGAGTATCAAATAAACGTTGCACAGTGTTAGAAACTTCCGACGTGAAACCATGCTGAGCGAATTCGTGTGATTTAGATGATTCATGATACTCTCTCCCTTTTCTTTCTTTTCTTTTTCTCTTCCATTTCTTTCTTTTTTTTTTGAAATTTAACACTAATGATACGAACATGGATATCACGATAAAAATAATGATACAAGCGTCCGTATGCATATCTGTGTGTTACAGTTATATTCAAACGTTTGTGTTCAGTTGTATGTTACAGTGACGTGAATATTCGTATTTCCACTGAAATGAGAATTGAATGTTGAATATGTCGAGGTGTATTAATAATAAAAGAATCATGTAATATCGTATGCTTGTTTTCTTCTTCGATAGAAGTAAATATTGTGTACAATTGTTATAAGGTAAACGGATATAGGTAATGGTACGCAAACTTACTAGAAAACTTCAATAGTGTGTTTTACCTGCGACATCGTTCCCGCTGTCCAGCTTCCGTTACTGCTTCCGCTGTCGCTTCCGCTGGAGGTGATGCCGTCTTCAAGGACGAGTTTCGTTTCGAACCCTTCGACTTCTAGGTCCAAGTAGAGCTGGCCGAGTTGATCGTTCACCAGCAAAGGCTGATCGAGATTTTTTAAGACGTCCATGTCAGCTTGAAGCACTTCGTTCAATGTCTTCGGGTGGATTTGGTACTCGTATATCAATTCTGGTGTTAATTGGACGCCCTCGAGCCATGGCGGCTCTTTTCTTCGCTTACCTTGATGCTGTTTCACGGTCTCCTGGAAATAATTGAGTCTTTGATCCAATCAATTGTCTATGTTATAAATAATAAAACGGTAACTATGAAAATTATTAATATTACTATAAACCCTTTGGGAACGAAGATTTTTTAAAATATATGAAACCTTCTGCAAATTTTTTAAATAATAGCGGAAAAGAAATAAGGTAACTCTATACTGATCCCTTGCTATTTGAGCTATTAAATCATTTATTTGGAGCTTATTATTATGATTTATAAATTAAAATTGTTAAACGAAATTTGATTTGTTAATGTATTGGTTACATTATCAGTATTTGTTTTTATTAACCCTTTGCACTCGAAAGTTTTTTTCTTGCATATATTCATTATTTCCTAATAAAATACTGATTAATTCATTGACCCCATTAAATAGAAATAATACATGAATTAACGAATAGGACTATTTTATTTTATGTAAGATAAATAACCAAGTTATAATAATATTATCATTATCCCATGAATAATGCGTTTTTTATATTTCTTTTATTTTTAAAAATGAAGATAAACAAAACTATTTTCAATCTAAAACATATTCTCGTTCATTATCTATCAATTGTCTATCTATACAATATAATTTCGTAAAAAATGTTTTGTTTATCTTTACTTTTAAAGATGAAAGAAATATAAAAAATCGCATTATTTATGGGATGACCCAATGATTATTATAATGATGCTGGGAAAAATAGACGACGATGCTTGAACAATTTTTCCCGTGGTAACCTGTGACGAGTATCCTCATGAAAAGAAACAAATGTAGGTAATAATAACATGAAATATAATAGGAATACATTGGATTGAGGAAATATTTTCAGAAGCAATACCATGTACTTATATAAACAGTGAAAGAAATCGAAATAATAATAAAATCATATAAAAATCATATGAACTAAATCACCCGATAGATGATTTGCAGGATCCAAAGACTCACCTCCGGCAAGTACTCTGCTGGTTTCTGGTCGGGATTGCAGCTGCTGTCACTGCTCTTGTACAAGAAGCTGCTGTAAAAGCTCGAGGAACTCGATTCGTCGACGTTATAATCGTTCTGCTTGTGAATCTTCTGATTAACTGGTGTTGGAGCGTCCACTAAGCTCGAGCAACCCCCATCGTTGCTCACGCAAGATGAAAAGAGTTCACCGGGCGATAGAACCTGGTTATTATTAAACGTCCAATGTAACGACAATAAAAAGGATCATTTCAGCCATTCATACGTCAAAATGTCCCCATCCTTTGACTATTTTCAAATTTCATCGTAAAATTTGTCAAATTTTAAAAAAGCTTAATCGATTTTTTATGTATGTAATTTCATCAGATTTTTTTACTTTTCATTTTCTTCATTTAATTACTTTGGCAAATGAATGGCTCGGTCAACACGTTCGCTACCAATATCGTGGTAGATTGTCATATTGTTGCATATCTACAGAAAGAAAATAAAATTAATGCTGTAGATGTTGTTTGATAAAGTTAGAAGATACGGCATTATATTTAGGAACCCAATAACTCTTTTCAGTTTCACTTTTTCAATGTTTTGTTTCGAAAATTTGTTGGATTTAATAGAATATCACCACTGAGAAAATTGTTACTGAAACAAGTGGTGGTAGCAAATGTATCAAGGTGCAAGCTACACATCGTATGGATGCGGTCAACTCACTTTTTTCGAGGATTCAGACATTGCCATAATGCTGCCCGGTTCTGCTTTGACACTTGTCGCTTGGCTCGCTGGTCGTTTTCGTTCCAAACACTTGTCGACAGTTAGCTGGTTGTTAGTTTCGCGAGGAATCGGTGTTTGTTCTGGGATCACGAATGGCCTGTACATCATACCTGCTGGTGGACCGCCGATCACTGGAGGACAGATCACTCCAGCCATTGTTGTCGTGACGTATGACACTGGCACAAACACTGTAACATTGATTAAAAATACTTAATCCATTAGTTCTGATTATAGTATTTTATTCTTTTACATGATCTTGTTGGTCACTCTAACAATGAGAGAAAAGTTAAAAGAGGAATTAAATTGAAAGATGGAAATGGAAAACACTGAAACTTACAGATAAAAAAGAAGAAATTTAATATTTGCACACTACAAACAACTAGCGAAGTTTGAATATGAAAATGTGAAATAATTATATTCAGAAAAATATTCACTAATTTTTTTCTTATGTTATAGAGTAAGTTACGAGTCGCTCCTATTGGTCCACAGCTAACTTATCGTCAAACAATAAAGTGGAGTGTTAACAATAATATGTTAAATGACTTGATAATTTAATTTACAAGATAGTAGACAATCTACAAAAGCTACAAAGTATTAAACATAACAGAACAATATTTACATAAACTAATAAGATGATATGTCGTGAAACTTAATTTGCTTTTAACTACTTTCAGTAAGTTTTTTATCGTTATTACTTTTCCATTTTTTTAATTTTTTTAATCATTCTACATTTTCTTTCCTGCCATGTAATCAATAGTCAGTTCTTAACAAAAATATACGTACTATAAGGATTTATTTGTGGATGTTGAATTGATTGCTGTGGGCTGAGTTTCTCTTGCAATGGCGATAAAACTGTAGGGTCGTTGGTTTGTGGAACCGGAAGGTAGTATACTGGAATCATCGATGGCAGTACTGGTACCCTGGGTATTGCTTGTGAATTGGCACTAAATTTGGATAAAAGTATTATTCAGTATATAATTTAATAATTTTCAATAGAACATTAGCTAATGTAAAATGAATTTTAAATTAATATATATGAACTTCAAATATAATATCGATCAATTTCAAATAAAAACTGCATGTGCAGTAAAAATGATAATCCTATTCGGAATAAAACTTAACTTTTAATTAATTTATTAGTTGATAATTCTTATTTAATTTAGAATCAATTATTTCTTGTGTATAACAAGTTTTAATAAATATTTTAATAAAACATATTTCTCGTCAACAAAAGTATATGACTAAACAACTAAATTTTCGTTTAATAAATGTTAGTGTAAATTACTGTAAAATAATGTGGCGTTAAAATAGAACCTGCGACGTGTATGATTATGGTTAATTTTTATTTTTATTGATTACTGAATTATGAGAAAGAAACTCACTTTTGTTGGAGATTGTTTGGTTGAGCGAGTACTGAAGGCGGTACGGTAACGGACAATGGCTGCCACAGATTTATGTTACCACCTGTTTGAATAACAGTAGATTGATCGAGACTCATGCTTGTCACCGTTGCAGTGACGTTCGTAGGAAACTGACCCGCGGTGCTTGTCCTCGACATTTCTTCATGTTTTGAAACCTGATTAGATAGTATCAAATATAATCATATCAATATTTAATTTTGTAATTTAAATTGTCGATTAATCTTAAAGAAATCTTTAACCGCACTTCACCTTTACACAATCTTTATTTAGGATAAATTTCTTCTTATACTCGCATTTATATACATGCATTCAATTTTGTTTTCTAACTTTTTTCTATAAGTAAAAAAATCTTTAATTATTCCAAAGAAAATATAAACTGCGAAAGATATTACCTTACATAAAAATAATATTATATAATAATAATGCTTTATATACCTGTAATTGTATCGCGTTTTATATTTCCTTTGGAATAATCATTAAACATATTTTTACTTGTAGAAAAAAATTACAAAACAAAATTGAACATATACGTCTATAAATTAACAAACTATCATGACAATTATGCATTTAATAAACGTATTTGAAAAATACATTTAGTACACACACACTAAAATAAAAAAATTATTAAAAATAACATGGCTTTAACTTTACTGTAGGTACAAAATGATGTCACACTGTCTTCGTGTAACGTTTGTTCTAATTTAGCTTCTAAAACTCAGCATGAGACCTATAGTCTGATACGTAGGTTGCTTTAAAAGTTTCGAGAATCTTCCATTTCTAACATTGTCATTCAATTGTTTGTTATTTTCGTTAAGCTTCACGCTTTTAAGTCTACAAAGTATTAACACAATACAATGGAAAATGTATCAATATTGAAGGAAAATAGTTTGAAAAACTATCAAACGATTAGTTCCCAAAACTGTTGGAGCAACTCACGTGGAACAATGTCAAAAATATTGCAGTCGTGTATTTTATACGTATTTCACGTATATTTTATATGAATAATATTACTAACTTTGAAACTGTCTCCCTCCCAGCTATGGCTTCCACTTCGTTTCACTCCGTGCCCTTGGTTGAGGAAATGAACGTTCGGTTCCGCCATCATTTTTTCAGTCTTTATCCGCGAATCCTTCAACTTATCACTATTTTTAATACTGGAACGCAGTTCCCGATGTTTCTGCATCATTAGCTTCTCCATATCCTCGTTATGACGATTTAATAACGATTCGGTTAACGTGGGAGGCTTGAAACTTTCAGTGGTCGTTGTGTTGCTGGTGGTGTTCGACGTGTTGCCTCTGCTCGCTGAACTGGTTTGGTTGTTCGAACCGCTACTCAGATTCTCTGCGCTACCGCTGCCGCTCGCACCACTTCCGTTTATTGGCGACATACATTTTCTCGCTGCCAATAACATTACACATTATTAAATTCCATCGTAAGAAATTGTTGTTTTTGTAGGTCGCAATAAAAGCAAAAAGTCTTTTTAAGTATGTATTAGAGTCCACTCTGGTTCAACACCTCCACAAGGGTTTGAAACTGTACAACTCCCCAACCCATTAACGACTGAATAAGATAACGAAATTCTGTTACAAAAATGCATACATTTTTCTAATAATGCTTGTAAATAGTATAAAAGTAAAAGAAAAAATTGTTTATATTATTCGAAAATTATATACCAATTTATCTATTATCTTTACCAATTTCATTAACAAGTTGACTACTCCGAGAGTTTTGAACAATTCATATAATAATACTTATCCTCTCATAACAAAGTCAAGTAGCATCAGAAATGTATTATTAAGAATTTGGTATCACAGTACTTATGTTACACTGTTATCTAGTAACTTATGTTATTAAATGTCTTTATTCGGCATCAATTTCCTTATTGTAATTATTTTCAAGCAATTTCGAAGCTCCAGTCGTCGGTGACCACCGTAGTAAGTAGTCAACATGTTAACACTAGAATTACCAAGCGTTTAAAACGATTAATGTGTAATCCTTATAAAAATTGTAACAATAGATCTTTAACGATTTTTTCACACACTTATTATAGTATTCAAGTGAAAGCATTTATTTAAAAAATTTTTTTGGATATTTAATATTTTTAAGCCTTTGGATACCGATAGCGTCTAATGGCGTTTTAAAAATTTGGTTTCGGTTTACTGTTGGTGCCTACAGGAGTCTGTAAAATGTTATTGACAATAATTGTAGTAAAGCTCGTTTCTATTAGACGTAAGTGAATTCGATTTCAATAATTACATCTTCCGTTACTCATGTATTACATAGATGTGATTATTTTATATTGATTTTATCTATATCAGTTCAGTGTTTTGCTTGTTTCAATACATTTTCTTAGAAATACGCGCTGACGAAAAATTCCGCCGTTTTCAATGCAGGTCGCAATTGACCTTCCACCGTATACCACGCGCGGTATTAAAGTCTGTCGTATCCAAAGGGTTAAGACATCAATAATAGCGAAATAAGAAAACTAAAAGTCGTCATCTCGACAGGTGCGATAATTCTGATGTTAACACTAAAACTACCAAGCAGTTAAACTGACATTTTGAAATTTGTATATAGAAACTCTAAAAGTGCATCTATTGAAACTTTAATTGATTTACCATTCAGTTTGCGCATTGCTAAACTAATTTCTTTAATAATTTCTTAGAGGAACATCTGTTATCTTTTTAACCCGTTGAATGCGATGGGGGTCACCGATGACTCCCAACCAAATCGAATTACTATAGTTCATTCAGTAAAATTGACGATTATTTAAAAATATTTCTATATTACAACTAATGTTACCTAATGCGGTGACATTTAGCTAGATGAACGAGCAATAATAATAATGTATTTCAATCAAATGATTTATTATTATATTTCTTCCAGTTTGTATATTTTGCTGTATGAAATCCTGTGGCATTCAATGTGTTAATGATTGTAAGAAGAAGGAATCAGGAATAGGAATATATTTGGCAGTTTAGTGTTAATATACACGCTCAACCGTCAAAGACTTAACGAAATCACACAAAAGCCTCACCCGCTGAATTCGGACTTGTTTTGCCACCCTCGTCGTTGCTGGAATTAATATTCTCCTCGTCGCTGCCGTACATGGTGGCGACCGGCGGTTTACTCTTAAAGAACCTTTCGATATTCTCATTGTAGTTGAGCTGATTGTAGCTCGGCGGCGTCTCAGTGGAAGATTTGCTGTCGTAGTACTCGTGATGGGGCGATATCTCACCGAGCATCACGCTGTCGTGCTCCTGTAACAAGGGATTGCGTGATCCCTTCACAAGTATATTGTAGCGACTTAGAATGAGTTGTCACATGATTTTCGTCACTGTCAGTTGTTTTGCATATTTGCGTTGTGTTGCGTTAGAGGCGCGCGCCGAGTGGTTTTAATATACTATTTCTCTTACTTCGCTCTACGTTTCGTTATTCCCGGTGTATTACGTCGGTTTCAGTATTGTTAGGACTGTTCGCGCACCAAGGAAACAAAACAAAGAAAGAGAAGGTATAAAATCAGCCGTTAATTGCGACGAAGTTATATCGTGCGAGCAAAAAGGAAGAGGCGGCGTGCGTGAGTTTCAACAGACACCACGCGAGATTCGCGACCGCAAAAATGCAATATTTACAGCACACGAGTGACCCATTGAACAACTTATTCGTTTCACCAGGCCTTCGCCAATTGTTTCATTACATTTGACTACTACACAATCGACCAACTTCCTACCAAATCCATTGTTTCAACGTCCCCTGCCCGTTATACCATTATTCACTCACACTTGCTCTCCTAGCTTTCTTCGAATCGTGTCGTTCGACGCTGATAGTCGAACAATCCACACCTCGATTGCTGATCAATAAAATTCGTCGAATCAATGTTGAGATCGTGATGGAATCGATTAACATCAGCTATGATCACATGAACTTCAATTTCGAAAATGCCTCGAGAAACGATTCGTTTCGAAGATAGCAGTTGATCGAGGAAGAATAATGGATAGAGGAACATTTTCTTGTTCTTCCCTTGTTCTACCCTCCAGTCTCGCCCTAACGTATCGCTTCGTTAGTTTCAAAACCTTGTAAGTGAAGAGACGCGCGGGTCTCCCTTCACGAACGTCATATTGCAATAATTTATAAATAGACTTGTAGGCGTAATTGCATCTCGATTGTTTCTTGCGTGCGAGCTGGAAACTGTCCGTACTGTTGTCGTAACAGGTTTATCAGATAGTTCTGTCGTTTTTATAATAACTTTAATCTTTTTAATCATTTTAATTCCAATTTTTAATAATCTTGATTTTATTAAAATTTTTAATAATTTTAAACAATTCACTAGTATACGTGGTATACCAGTAAAATCTATAATTTGTCCAACAAGACGAGGCAGTACAAAAATTAAAAACAGATGTGCGATAGATGACTTAGATTGGACTGCAAGATAATCGTATACGAATGTTTTGTTTATGTCTACTGCCTCATCTCTTTAAACAGACTGTAAATTCCTGATGTCTTTCATTTTGTATTTCCCCATTAGCGTCGTGGGAAATAAAAATAAAGAATTTAACCATGAATGCAATTTAAAATTTATAAATAAATTAAAATAGGTGTTAATAGAATGAACACTTTTTAGACTTTAATAATAATAATAATAATGGTTGATAGACAAATTGCATTTTTTTGTGTTTCAAAGATATTGCATCATAAAAGTTTCATAAAAAAATGGAGGAATTCATGCAGAAACTACATACCTTGTAAAACAATAGACCTTTCTGATAAACCGAATTTTAAATTGTCCGAAAATTGACTACAGATTTCATAAGCTTATTTTCAGATGATCAATGAGCAACTATTCATTTCACGTAGTTTTCGTATACAAATTAGTATTAACATTTATTTTAGTAAACATTGAAGTCATATTTAACAGAATTATCGTACAAGAAACTACTGACGCATGTTTCAAAGATGTACAAGTTTGAAATCAACAGTAATTTTACGAAATATTTCAATATAATTTTTAAGAAATGTAAATGCAGATATTTTTTTCAATCTTGTGCCAATAGGTCAATTTTATATGAACAATTTACATGAATTGCCATTTAAAAATCAAAATTAGACTCAAAACTCACTCAAGAAACCTGTAATTCATTTTCGGACCACCTAACAACATCCGACCCCTGCACTAAGCAATACTATATACTCTATCCTTATTGGAATCGCTTAACTAACACAGGACACGATTAAAATCGTACTGTCACAAAGACACAATGAAAAAATTCAGCGAAGGAAAAAAGACTCGGCATTCGGCGGAAAAGTCATTTTCCTGAGGTGAAAACGACGACGAAAAGTACCGTCGAGAGGTCATAAGGAAATACGACAATAAAATACCACGCACCACTGACGGTAACAGAAAAATGTTCGAAGACAAGCAACGTGTCGATCGATTAAAAGACGAAAACGTAAAAACTACAGGCAGAAATTACCTACAAGGTCGATTAAGGAAACATTCGCTGCGTGTCAACAATATTTTCTCTGACAGAGAAGCTCTGCTATCGATTACACAGAGAAATTACCATGCAACAAGACTGGAAATAAATGTGTGCATCAATTATGTTCATCGACGAAGTCTCATCAACCACGTTGACTCCTGTTCAACGCAGAAAGTAACGAGGTCAACGAATACAACGACCAACTCAATATCATATTCGTAATTATTTCGTTTTGCATTTTCTCTCCGTGGCATTCTTCTCGGTTTTCCAAGGTCCGTCGGCATTTCTAAGTCTGCCGATGGCAGGAAAACGCAAGCGATCAGTTACTCTGTATGTTCCAAACTGTTGCAATCGAGGTTGACTTGACAGAAAGGTTTTCTTAAATTTTTCTCTCTACTTTCTTTTCTTTTACCGTTCTGAATCAAGCAGACGTTTTGTTTTCATAACGAATAATAGTATTGAATGAAAAAAAAGTAAATAGACTTACCAACAACGTCCCTACAAGGTTTTGAAATTGACGCTATCCATCATCGGAACCTACACAATTCACAGTTTGCCCTCCGTCCGTGTCTATGTTCAAAACAACTTAGTGGATGGATTTTCTTTTCTCGTATCTTTCCGTTTCTCATCATTTTTATTCGTGTACATGTACATACGTATCATATATACATATTTGTATATACATATATACGTGTACATATATCTCTCTGACTCTTTCTTTGTCTATCTCTCGTTGCTATTTTAATTCGTTCTTACTTACGACTAGCCACGTGAGAAATTACGGTAGCAGATGTGCGTGAATTACCCTAACTCGTGATAAATATGTGGCTATAGAGTTACTTTTGCGAGACAACCATCCGGTTAGATCGTGACACCAGGCTGTAAAATGTTTAATCAATTGCTGTGTATCGTTTACTCACCTTGCACCCTTAGTTTTCCAATAATTATGTAAGAAATTCTACGATGTACATATATCTGTAGGAAGCAACGGGAGTCTAATTTTCTTATTTTGAACAAGATCTTTTTCAATATTATTTCAATGAAAATCGAAAAATGTCGAAGACGCTTGAAGTTTGAATAATTCTTCAAGTACCTAAATATTAGTAGCGAAGAGTGAAATATGTGGTAAAATTCCTAGCCGCTTCCTGAACAGACATATCAGCTTAGAATATTCCCCGGCCCTACACCTAAGTCGATTACACACTACTTACGCCATGCTTTCCTGAACGACCCAGCAAAGAAAAAAGGAATTCTTGGAATATAAATCTAAAATTTGTAAACTACGATCATTCGAATTTATTTCGTCACAAAATCTACTTTATTGATAAACTCTTCGAATCTATTGCATCATTTGAACGAAATATTCAACAGATTAAATTGTTCAACATAAAAGATTCGATTTTTGACTTTTCTATTCAGCCGAACGATAATTCAATTTATTCGCATTAACTAAATTGAACGTAATTCAATTCTTCGATTCTAAATGTATTCGTCGGTGGTTTTGAACAGCGAGCAATTTTTTAGTCATCGCTCAAAAGTAAAAAATTATAAGAGCAAATTCCATAGCCAGTGTTGAAAATTTCTTTTTTCCTTTACCGTGCCGATGGTTTCTATGCATTTTCGATACGATACGTTCGTGTTGTTATGTCGAGCATTATTATGAGATACGCAATTACAACTGCAGAAAAAAAAATTTAGTGAACTTGAAACTTGGAAGCTAACTACTATACTGCGGATTTTATGTGAATATGTAAAATTCCATCAAAGATCTTAATAAATATCAGCAACGGTTTATCTCATTTTTGCATTAGTTTTTACTTAGCGAATGCAGGGCTCATTTATGTTCGCGTAGTATACATGTGTCAATATCTATATATTGTGAATCGTACAACAGTATATACAATATTTTAGATACTTTAACTGTGCATAGAACTTAAAGTTATTCTAGAATAATAATTAATAATTTGTAAGTTCAAAACAAATGGCAGTAATTATTTACAATTGTCTAGTTACAATGCATATTTAGCACGACAATTGAAAAATGTATCAAAATTTAAGAACACTTCTTATTTTGTATAAGTACTTTAATCCTTTACTTGAATATTTCTTTCCCAACTATGCTTAAAAAGATTACTTTATTGTTAATTTGTTGTTGTTGTTAATTTTCCAAATTGTGTCCATTATAAGTCTACATTTATTCTAAAAATTAAATATTAATGAAAATAAATAAATTCAATTTGAAATTTTTATTGTAAGTTAAACTTGATATTATTACGAAACAACAGGTTAATAATACATTATACGGAACTATGTAACATGTATTTATATTACAGAAATAATACTAATATTATAAGTATTACGAAAAGAATATATCTGCATCAGAAATATGGGCTCAAATAGATCCTGCATTCGCTATACGGATGACTGCAACACGATCCATTGTTCCGGGGTTAAAAAAATTTTTTTATTAATTAACATGTTCACTAATGTAGCTTTTATAATGAGAACAAAAGAGTTACGTAATATATTTATTTTCAATTTTTATTTTAGAAGTAAACATATTCATTTATCAATTTACACCACCTGTTGTTCAGTGGCCGAGATTTTATAAATCGTATAATGCATTTTTTCTCAACAATCGCGTTATTACTAGTACTATATGAAAATAAAAAGTGTTCTATTGACTAAAAAATCTTTCGAGTCTTGTTAATATAATACATACTTCTCAATATAAAAGGTTTGAATTGTGATTAATAGATTTTATGTAGTTATAGAACAGTTACCGTCAAATTAAATTATAGTACGTTTTAAGTAACAATTAAGATACCTTAACATAACTTTATAAAACTCTTCCTTTTGTATCTGAAACTAACTTCCGACAAAAATAATATTTCTTTCATTCATCACAGTCAAAAGCTTAAATTTATATAGAGGAATGCAGACTTACTACGAAATATATCAATTTTCTAAGTTATGAAGTCCAAAAACCTTTTACCACCCAGATTGATGACACGATAAAAGTAGATAATACGTATTCAATTTGAATGCTACCAGTAAAAAACTATATACAACCATCATGTCACGTCTATCAGCTGAAGTCAATGCACGGTCACATTGAATATCTGGTAATCTTCAATTACATCCAACAAACGTAGACACTAAAAAGCTTAATCACATCTAAAGAAGAACAATGACAAAATTCAAAGATTATTTCTTCTTTCATGTACAATTTAACACTAAACGTACCGCGAATGACTGGTTTTAAAATTTGATTCAAAATTCAGCGTTTTTGTTTTTCTTCATTTCACTTTATATTAATTCTTATATTATTATATATAGTTTCCAATTTTTGTCTTTCCTTCTGTTCCTATTACTAATAAGAAAAATGTACGTTCTAACTTGTTTACCTTCATTCTGTAACTAATTATTTGAGTGATTACGATAGGAATAGGTGTATATAAAATATTGATACGTTTAGTGTTAATAAGACCAATCGACCATCATAACACACTGAACCTATTTAGACGAATCAAGTAAATTGATGGAAAATAAGAATTCGCATAAATATCCACAGTATAACCAATTAATACAAAGTGGAAACTAGTGAAGAGTAAACCTGCAGGCGATGGTGCCTATAAGGTGTCTGGTCGAGGTTTGAAAACATCAATGAACGGATCGGTACGAAAACACTTTTCGTCGGAAACGATGCAGTCTACAGTATCTAACAATAAAATTTAATACCTTCCACGTTATGTCGTCGAAAGCAGAACGTGGGAAATATTAAAAATATAATGTATATATATATATTGTATATAAAACGGTTAAGTATACTTTGTTTGGTAGCATACCACCAGAGCGCGTCATAGCGTAACTACTAGGCAGAATAGATAAAGTGTCGGCGATACTAAAACGTAGCTAATAGTCACCGAAAAACTCCTGTCGTCGGCAGCGACCACATCTTTGCCAAGACCAGTTGCCCTCGTCTCCTGGAGCAGATTTTCCATGAAGGACGCGAGGTCCTTGCACCTTTTTGACACGTCGAGCTCCGCTATATCTGACTTTCTTTGGATGTTCTGCGCAGACGTACGATAGAACAAAAGAAAAACGTTGGGGATTGATAGATCAGCCAGGAAACAGCGTTTCGTTTCGGATACGACTATACAGGACGCCATGGGAATGCATTATTCGTTACTCTGCGTAACAACAGGTTATCTTTCGTTCTAATTCGTTTTCGTTTTTACCACCCCTCTATGCACGTAACTCGCTTTACTCGAGGTGTCCCGTTTTTCCCTTGTCAATTAAATTTACGTTATATGTATATGGTTTCATAAGATATTTCTCCTTTGCATTACGGTTTCTGGTATAAAAAAGCAACGATACTGGCGAGTACTTAAACTCCTGATTGAAATCAAGCTGTTATTAGATGCCTAATGGAACCTTAATTGTCAGAACGCACGGAACTTCTAATTGTTTGAGTTTTGTTTTTATTGAGGAGGAGGAATATTTTGAATGAATATTTTATCTTTGACAATCAAGTGTTTGCGACATAAAAGAGTAGCAATAGATAATTAGGAACTGTGTTAAGAGTTTGCCGAGTAAAAGTATTGAAAATATTATTACCTTTGCTAATAATAAACGAGTATTGTAATAAAGACAAAAGGAATGGGGAAGACAAAAATAAAAAAAAGAAAAAAACAGCTTTAAAGTACATAATAAAAAACAGTTATTATATATAAGTTCTTATTTAAACGCTTTCCCTTTTATGTAATATCGATGTTTACGAAACATTTTTAAATAAACAAGGTGTTCTCATGTGTAAAGTTTAAGTGTTTACAGTTAAAACCTTCAAATATATGATTCTTTAATAAAAAAAAATACATGTTTCATATCAGACCGATTCGAACGGAACATAAGGGTCAACAGAAGAGAAAGAAAACTGCTTTATCGTGGGACGCCACAGTACCATGAATTTACCTTTAGGAAAGGACTCTAAATCGGCGAGATACACGATCTAGGCAATATTGCTCTAATTAATACCGCTGGGTCGGGAGGGATCATCGATGGAAAACGTACCTCGTCGAGAAGTGTACGTATCTCTCCTTGTATGATCTTGGCTTCCTTTATCACCTCCTCGCTAATGTTGACCAGCTGACCGAACTCGGTGGCGCTAGGCACGCGGAATATGTCGGAATTCGCCGGCCCCTTCAGTACCCTGTGTTGACCTACGACAAACTCTAGTTTTTTCGTCCAGGGATTGATAAAGGACGACCACTCAGTCTCGAGGACGACGTAGCCACCGTTCTGCACCCCGAACCTGTACGGTTTCGATCTGAAGGAGTCACCTTCGAGCCTGATCACCTGTTCAATGATACACGTATAAATATGAATAATCAAAGGAGACAGCGGGCGAAAGGAAAATTTTGATTATTTTGTCTGTCTGTTTTATGTCGTTCGACGATCGGTTCTCAGAACTCGTTTGTTCGCACTGTTTCTGCAGATATTATAAATGTTTCTTTCTTATACTGTTATTTTTTTAATATGTGTTTTTGGTAATTTTTGCTATATCGTTCGTATCTATTATTGTTAATATTACTGTTTTTTTTGTGTCTCAAGCGTATACTCGATCGAAACCTATGATGTCATATTATATATATTTACATATATATATATTTTTTTTTTGGTTGTTCTGGGGCGCATGCTCACAGTCTCATAGATGTCTTTGATGAATGGCAGATCTTCGGGATGGTAGAAGTCAAACAGCGAACGGCCAACCATATCCTGAGGTAGATATCCAAAGTATTGGACTACGTCGGGATCAACATGAGATAAGTGGCACGTCGCGGTGTGGCGGGTCGTGAATATCGCAGATATTATTGTTTCTTCTGGCGCTGCGGATAACGATAATAACAAGGTCGGGGTCATTCACTCACTTGCCAGGGGGTAATACCTTTATGATGAAAGTTTTTAGTCTTTAAGATGGCGCGCGTTAAAAGCAAAGTGTTAAAGGACAGCTACAGTTACGCAGAAAAGCCTGCGCGCGATTTTATTTGTTATCGTGTACTTATCTTTCCGTTTTTTTTTCGTTCCTACTACCGTTTTTGCTTTTTCTATTCTTCTCTCTTCCTTACGTACACACTTTCTCTCTTTCTCTCTCATTCTACGTCTTTCACACTTTCCCACCCCTCATTGTCCCTTTCTCTCGCACCCTTTTTTCACTCCACTGTGTCTGTTTTATACGCACCTTATTCGTTTCGTATAACGAAATTTAAGGATATTTTAACGATTTTTGTACGACATCTTGTGAACAAAAGAATTCTCGGTCACAAATTGAACGCCGGATTCATTTTTCCATGCGAACCTTATAACAGGCTTCTCTGTAGATCTCTACCGAGTCTCAAGTGTGCCACTCGAAAGGTCGAGTCCGGCTAGCGCTCGTTGGATGCAGAAATGGCATACATGACCTACGAAACAAATGGCTGCGTTGTTTGAATAACAGGTGTTTGTGTCTAAGGAAATTCTTTGAGTATGCTACACTCGTTTTATTATTAGCATTCTGTCGAGATAATCTTCGAGACTGTAATTGCTAGACATTAATCCTTAACCCCTTGCCTTACAACATCGTGCTAGGCTCGATGGTGGTGAATATTTCGAAAATTTAAGAAATATTTCTTTAACATAATAAGATTGAAAATCAAGAGTATCAAAATTGCGGTTACTGTTTCATTGTTAAGTTCATCGTGTTATTGACAATTAGCAATTTTAATTAGAAGTTAGCTAACAGCGTGCGTAAGTCATGATTCTGTCTTTGTTCTTCGTATAGTACGATAATGAGTTCGCACTGACCTGCCTCAAGTGTATTGTCAAAATGAAGGGTCATTTAAAATTTTTCCATTTACTGTCGAACATCATGTATCACGTACTACAAATATAATAACCTAAGAAGCTTTATTATTAATATTATAAATTTACCAGTTTGTTATTTAACGTTTTGATTAAATCATAAAATTTTGTTTCATTATCAAGTAATTCACTGAAAAAATAGAAAACATACGAATTTTTTGGTCCCCTTATTTACAAATAAATGAAAAAATGTATTTAAATATACATCATTACCCATATTGTAAATTATTGAAAGACTGTAAAATCAAAGAAAATGCTGTTTTTTTCAAATCTAATGCAGCCTGTTAAATAATTAAATGAATTTTTTTACTGACACTTAATCAGTTAACTGCATTTGACAAGTATACACATTATCTTAAAGCTTGAAATTTTTTCAACGATGAATTATTTATTTTTTCAGATAAATATGTAATTCTTCCTTGTTGTTTTTGGTTTTTCATTAAAATTAGGGTTAAGAGCGATACCCAACGAAGGCTAGCGGAATTCAACCTGAAATCGCTCCTCAACTAGATGGAGCAAAGCAGTCAAACACAGGAGAAGTTATCGAAGAAATAGTATCTCTCTGATTACAGGCGTTAATGTCAAGGATAAAGCGTTAAGTGGAAAAGTATTGTGGCTAAAAAAACTTTGAAAGCAGTTGAATCACTTAGGGGAAAGTAGGGTCAAATGAGACGCTTTTCTTTGCATCGTAATAACAAAGAATCTGGGATAATAAACATATTTTATATAAACTTTCTTGGAAGTTTTCAGTAGATTTTTGGCTATAAGAAAATAAAACAATTTTTTAATAATAATATTTAGTTACGCAAAAATGGTAGGTAAAACGGAACACTCATGTAAAATCATACAAAAATACAAAATCTATACTTATACTAAATCAGAATTGCTAACTGAATATATGTAATTGTTAGCTGATATAAATAAACTAGAAATATATATGATTTTATGAATAAAAATCACAAAAAAGTGTGTCATCTTCTTTTTCTGCACTGGTGCAATCAAATTGGTCAGTTTTTATCTCATCTTCGATTCTAATTTGTTATATTACGATTGTGTTGATGTTATAATACGATTACACGTAATCAATTAAAATTAAATACAAAGCATATAAATAGGGACTCCTGTTGCCCCTGTGCTTAAATATTCCGTTTTGCCCTGCGCATTATAATTTAGAAAAGCATTTAAAATTTCCAGTTTGGCATGAGATAAAGAAACAACTTGAGTGTCAAACATACAGCTTAGGGAACATAGAATCCAGTATTGCAGTTATCTCGTTCAATTTTTTTATCGAAAGGTGAAAGAAAATGCTTCAACCATGTGTGTAACGTCAAAACTTTTTCATTGAATATCTTTCCTGTGCTTTTAATCGAAAAATAACTCATACGCTGCTCTGCAGTCAACCTCAAACTATGTCGAAGACTTATTAGAACCATGTTATGCGATATCAATTTGATACGAACTCTTTATCCATAAAAAACGTTACTATCAATTTTTCCTGTCCGGTCCGTTTTACCTTACTTTGCCCTATGTCTCCATTTTACTCAGTTGTGTAACATTTTTCTTCTATGTTCCCTTTAAATGTTCAACTCTAAACCAAGAGTCAAAATGAAAACATACAGTCAACGAGAGAAAGAGAAACGTTTCAAAGAATTTACGTTGCGTTAAGTTGCGTTCTCTTCCACGTTCGCTTCCATCGGAACACACAATGAACACTACTTTAACGATGAAATCGAAATCGTCTCTGTTCCCTAACAAGCAAAGCGTGTTAATAAGCTATCACGTGTACACGAAGAATGATGAATGCGTTCTTGTTACAGTGTGCTTTCGTTTGAAATGAACAATCGAAACAGTGGTCTCCAAACTGAACGAAAACGAAAAACTGGCCAGGTGACGAAAAAAACGAATAAATGAAAAGACGACAAAAGAAAATGGCAGAGTATCAAACATCGTCGCGGTTTTCGAGTAAAACAAATTCTAATTTAATACAAGTTACCTTTGGTATAAGGCACGTTGCCATGGAAACCACCGAGTCATTTAAGTTACCTTTGAGGAGATTGGACTAACAAAATGACTCGATTTCGTCCATTTTCAAGACTGATGATCGTCTCGTGAATAGATCGAACGGACAATTTCGACAGAGATCCTCGTATCGTTTTACGCTAAGTGAAATAGAATTGGATCGAATCTTTTTGTCAGTTGACTCTCCTCGAGGATCTTCAACCATACTACCTTTATATGCAGAATGAACGGGTTGGGCAGTAACCACCAGGAACATGGCTTTGTGTTGTTGTTCGGTCGCGCGGTCTCGAAAGTCTCTGAACGACATAGTCAAGTGAAACGGCAGATACAGATTCGACCTTGCTTCCTTGTGCTGACTGCTTGTCTGGTAAATCGTGGATTTTGTGTATTTCCGGAGACCGCAGAATAAACTTGCTCTTCTGCCGTTGATACCTGGGGATGCACAGATGATTCACAATGCTCGTGAAAATTCAAAGGACATAAAAATATCGTGTAAAAAGATTAACGTTTTGTAGACGAATGAAAACATACAGAATTGAAAGTAACAACTGAATAATTTAATTATTTAAATAGCAATATACTTTTGTATGGTTTTTGCCTTTGTTAGTGTTTTTAGATATTAATATGTAACTTAGTTTTCTGTGGAAGAGATTTTCAAGCATTCTTTTAAATTTTCGTTTTTAAAGGCTTAATTTATCGTGTAGTCGTAAGTACCGTATAATAATATATTATTTTATTTGCAGTTCATACGCATTAATCATTGGAGTACCAATGATTCAACAATCCTTCAAAGCATTGCGTTGGATCATGACTGATTCATATACATCCTTCGTTCACATTTTTTAATTTTCTTTTATCAATTTATTATTCATGGTGACTTTCCTTTGCTTATAATATTGAATATTTTAAACTGTAAAATTTCTTCAGACAATTATAAATGAACAAATTTATTTAGCTACAATAATAAAATTATAACAATATCCTTTTATATGTCCATTAGTATGAAACTGACATTTACACGAGTTTATGTTTTCAGAGACTAATTATCGAAATCGGAAAGTAAATCAGATTTCTGTATTATTGAATTTGTAAAAATAAAGTGAAAATGGTCTTGTCTATTGTTATTCTATTTTTTAAATTATTGTACATTCGCATACTTTAAAAAGAAAACAAACATTCCAGGAATTGTACGTTGTACTCAGCTTTATACAAATTAAATCAAGGATACTCAAACTTAATAAACTGTACTCCTACGTAACTAATTAATATACAAGTCATAAAGGCAAATAGCCAATACCTTGCAATTGAAATAATTAATCCGAGTTAAAAATAAACTAATTGCTCAATTGTCTTTTTCACGGAAATTGAAATTAATTGAAATTACTTAAATAATAATTACACATTTCGTTATATCTAGATAAATAGATATGTAAATAGGTCATTTAATATTTAAAAAAAATGTCTGTTTTAAAAAGTTGACACGTTAAAACTGATATGTTACACAATATGTTTTTAATAATAATATATTTGTTATTATAATATGAAATCTACAAAGTTTAACAGTGAATAATGATAATAATAGAATTCAGTGATATAAATATGAACAACGAATTTTATGCACAGAGACAAATAGAAGTGCAGAGAACATAAAACAAACAAATCTTCATAAGAATTTTAGAATGCTGTTATTTAATGTTCAACTTATTGAAACCCTGAAGAAAAGAAATCTGTTTCTAGTAACCTATATATATTAATATAATAGTCATCAATCTTCAAATTTATCATATAATCACATTGGCTGCGGATTTGTATGCATTTCCAGAGAATGTAAAAGTGAAAAATTGCGCACGATACGAAAGAATATAAAAGATATTAAAAATACAGTATATTTTACAATATTTATTAAAACATACCATTTTTTATCATAAATATATTATACCGGGAAGTTCTGTCCGACAATGTCATCTCAAGTTTCCGAAAAAGAGTTATTCTACAAAAATGGAATCAACAAATTAACATCACGCTGGGAAGAGGCCATTAGTAACCATAGAAGTTATATTATTCAGTAAATATTAATAAACCTATTGAAAACGTATTATTTCCCTTCAATTAGAAAACGAACAGAATTTTCCGGTAGATATAATATCTTTAAACATTTGAATTTTCATAAAAATCCGTAGTCTACATGTAATCATTCCAAATACAACAAACTTGAAATTACAAGAAAGTTCATTTCGTACCTTTCGGTCTGTCTTCCTGCGGCGAGACTATTCCACTAGTGATCTGATCTGCCAACGTCCCCTTATCTTTCGGGTGGACGTAGTCGATGAACGACCGACCGATCCACGCTTCCTTTGGATATCCTAGAGCTGTACATATCGAGGGAGTTGTGTACAACACGAGGCCATCATGCATCGAAATCACTGCACAAAATCCCTCCTATAGGGTACAAGATAAATGTGTTAGATCTGTTACACGGCAGTCGCGTACGATCAAATAAACCATAAAACCGGTATTAGCACGTAGATGACACTGAATCTATGCCATCAAGATTGTTACCAACAGATACAAAATTTCGACAACCGGTTTTTCGTTAATTTTCTATTTTCTATATATATTTATTTTTGTCGTTCAACATAGCTTGTAGAGCAAACTCGTCACTACTTTGCTCTCGTTGACAACGCACCGCGCTGCGCGGCGAAATATGCTGATTTCCGCGCGACATTATAAAATTACAAACTTTCAAGATCGATTTCCCGTGGGAAGTGCCACACGTGTTATCACTTTCACAGAACTTACGTTCGTTGAATATGACACACCATGCACGGAGGAAAGAGCTTTATCTTAACGTGTCGGAACTTCGAACCGGAAATGCACCACTTTGACTTATAGCCTCCTTGGTTTGTCAAATTATGAATAATAAATATAAATTCATGGAAAATATGAGAATGAGGCGGATAAAATGAACTTAACGTGACTTCAAAGGAAAATCTATGTCACGTGTTGTATTTCTTCTTAATTAATGCGCGTATATTATATATACATACTATAATATGTTATATTATAATATAAATATATAACATATTAGCAGCATTAATCTGATTAGTACAGTTTCACCTAGTTAATATTCTAAATCAATATCTCGTTATTATTGTTTGGTGGGAAAGTAATTTCTTATTGTATGTTCCTATACACGAAGCTCTCTGACATGTATCGTTCATATCTTTATTTAAATAAGAAAGTAAATAAATAGACAGGTGACATTACATGGTTTACAAAATAAACACACAAAAATTATTGTCAAAGAAAACTAACTGTCCCACCAATGATATGAAACTACATAGAAAAGTTACATTTAAAATAATATTAAAATAAGTACTGTATGGTGGTTAGTGGTTACTGTGACTAGATTCGACAAACCTCCTTTCTCCATGCATTAACGTTCGCTGGACCGTTACAAACAACAATGCTACCGTGTTAAGTAACCAAAAAACCGTAATAGATTGTAGACCGTTTAAAGAAATTCGTGACTACGTAGGCATTACCAAGCGGCCGGGCCAAGAGTTGTAAATAGGTAGCGTGATGCAGCACCGAGCATGCCCGATCCTGGACCTCCCTGAAAAGGAGAGCCTCGATCGACCACGATCGAGCGCGTCTCGAATGACATAATTACTATGTCTTGTCTCTACGTGTGCCTTCTACCACAGTTATTCTGGTTATTTCGTGTTTTATCCGTTCGTTTTGTTTTGTTTTGTTTGCATTCGTAATAAATACTAACATTGGCTTGGGAGGTAGAATCATCCATCGGATTCGTACGTGAAGCAAGTCCTGCTTCCGGATCAGTGACGGTATCGCCATTGTGCTCGCCGGGATCCGTTGCATCCACCAATTCTACAGTGGCTACTTCTTCTTGTACAACACCCAACAAAAATTCTCGTCGTTATATTACGCTCCTTTTTTGGATACACCTGCCCATGTTTTGCTGATGGGTTTGTTCAATGGGAATGGTTTCATACGCAAGAAGCATGATCACGGTCTCCAAGACATTCCATGGACGTCCCAGGTTTGAGGAAGAGGGAAGGAAATTGCATCAGTTTTGATTTTGAAGGGTTGCTTTATTATAGTTGGATTAGACTGCTATATTTGACCGTTTGAGGTGTATTTGAAAGTATAATGAAATAACAGGTACAGTTAGTATCAAAATATAAAGGACAATTGTTTTAAGCAGTAAAGACATACTTCACAAGAAGATATTAATTTTTGTTTTAGTTAGACTCAAATTATGGATCTCTTTCATGGAAAGTGTACAAACTATATGTTTAAATAAACAGGTAGTTTATTATAATATCCAAAGACTATTTAATACTTTTATAAATATTAGTAACTTAATATATTAAATATTAAACATTGCAGAAACTGATTTACAAATACTCACAAATAAAATGATATATATTTTGTAAAATAAATGGGTAGTAAAAATCATTTGAGAAAGGCTGTAAAACTATTTAAACAAAGGGCATTTACATTTTCTATAGTAGAAGTTTTAAATCTTTATTTAAAAAAATGAAATTCAGATTCACATTTACCGTTTAAAACCTATAAGAATCATTGCTAGATCAGAAAATATAAGTTGAAGATCTTTTCATAGAATTCATGTTCATTTATAGGAAAGTTGAAATCTTACATGATTGTTATCAACTAGGAAAATAGGAACATAGTTTATGTTAATATATAATTAAATATAAAATCGTCATTGCGGAGAGGAAATATTGTTTTTTAAAATAGAATTAAATATAATATCTTTGGTGAAAGAAATTATTAAAGGTATAGGAGCGTCCAAGAAACGTGTATTTATAACTATTTTGGACCGAGAAGATCAATTATTAAATCGGTAAGATCTTTGTAATATAGTCGGAAAGTGGAAAAGCAAATTGATCTATAAGCTCTCCCTAATCTAGTGTTCAACTTATGAATTGAGCAACCTAATACCAATTTGTCAATTGAAGTGTTGTTTCATAAATAATGTAGTTTCTGACCTGATTTAAATAAATAAAATAATAGTAACTTTTTCTACGAAAATAGAATTATAAAAAAAAATATAATCGGTATATTGAAGGTTAATACTAATACGTGACACATTTTTTAAATATTTTTAATTAATTAGTATTGATTTAAAATGTTCCATGGGGTATCAGAGACTATTTTAGAATTAAAATTAACTCTAGAAACGCACTCTGGATTGCTTTCAATACTGACGAAAGCGAATTTTACACTAAATATGTTATTGGTACTTAAATTTGCAGAATTAGTTAAGATGCATAGATTAACTGAACAATAAGAGATTCTGCGTGGAAAAATAAGTAAACAATGTAGAATGAAATATTTTCGTAGATGGCTTTGTAATTAAGAAAATCGAGCGAGAATATAATGCATGCTTTTCGGCACGCCTGGCCACTGCTTGATATTTCTACTTACATTGAATACAGCGGTGTGCTACCACTTGTCGTCGTGCAGTCTGATCATCTTTCAACCATTAATTTATATTAAATTGTTATAAGAAATTGTTATAATAGCAGTATTCCACTACAAATATTCATAAATATTCATATAAAAATAATCAATAATAGAGAGACACACGTGAAAAATTGATTTCACATACAAACTGTATTTATTCTACATATTTTTTCAATGCATAATCGTTCTTAAACAAAAATTAATTTATTTTTAGAACATTTGTAGTTTCGTTACGAAACCGACAATTTTTTCTTATCCCAATTTTTGTGTATCTCAGAAAATATTTTAAATGCACACTTGTACTGCAAAAGTTAAATATTTACTCTTCGTTATTTATATTAAATTGTCTTATTTTCTGAAATTTCGATTCGTCCATCGTACATAAAGATTTTTACATTCCATTCAGCTATTATAAATTTATCTTTTCCCGGAACTGCGACATAGTGTTAAGGACTACTTTATGACTGTGGCGCGACCTAACCAGACAAATATTTGTATCTTTAAATCAATTGAAATGTTAGAAGCAATAAAGGACAGATGTATGTATTTTCAGTAAGATGATTTTTGAGGATACGGTAGCAACACACTTTACATTTAACAAAATGTATTTTTTAAAATATAATTTCAATATTCTTAATATTGTAAAAGAACACAACATTTTTATCTTTTATATTTTTTATATAGATCATAATTATAACTAATATATCCTTTTATTATTACTTAACATGTCAATGTCGTTATATAGTATTAACATTCGATAAAAAGAACGTCGATAATAATTTTTACATTGCTTAACACTTCAATAACCTGTCACTGATATACAGCACTGATATATATATATACTCACTAAAATGTATATTCTTTCGTTCTTGAAAATTTTATCAACTGGATGATTCTCAGACTTTCGAATAATTCAATTTTCTATCTTTTTACGCTGTTTTCCAAGAATCGGCATTTTTATATTCATCCCTTATTGCCGTAATACCTCAATTGTTATTCATTATAATTGTTGTCTACGGTTACTTAATATCTCAATTTCCCTGAATAATATATTGGGGTTTGAATAAGATTCTGGATTACAACATTTTAATTAGATTACATACAAATACATGTGCGTGTCCAGAGTTAATTAGAAGAGCTGTTAAGAGACAATATCTAGAAGAGATATATCTACTAACATTAGTATTTGTTGTATTACCCACCCTTCCTAAACAGATCTTCCCGATTTAATATAGCTAGGAGACGTAATCTGCTGCATGAGTAATGAATCTATGGAGGATGAAAGAAGATTCAAGGTTTCCTTAGTCCAATATGACGATACACGACGGGGACAATATACTTGAAGCCTCAAAGGCCTCCCAGAAGACGCAACAGAATGGGTAATAGAACTATTAGGCGCCAGATTTTTACACATACATAGCTTTTAGAAGCTGTCAACATATTACAAAATTGAAATACTCGTAGAATCACTCTTTTTTCAAAATTAAAATCTTGAAACTATTAACCCTGGAAAGTCTAAGGAGTAGCTATCTCAAATCAGTTCTAAAATATTAGAAATATGTTATTTACCTCGCCTAAAATATTTATAAATAATAATCTATTATCTTCTTTGTTTTTAAGTTTGATATGAAAAGATCATTTTACCTGAACTTTTCGATAAAGATACTAAAAGTCAATTTGACAAACACGACTAACAAAAATCTAAAAGTTCAACGATAAAATTCGAATGTGAACAGTTTGAAAAGAATCATTAAAAAAAGATTAAAATTTCCTCGATTCCTCAATTCTTCATTTCTTAAAAAGAATCAAAAGGTGTAGTCTCAAAAACAAGTCTTTCCAGAATTAACATAAAAAATGTATCAATGTACAAAATGAATTCAATCTGCCACATCTTCGCAACTGTTGTCAATAGAACGTTGTACTTGCATAAAAATCAGCCTAATATATAAAACGTGCCACGTTGACGCACCGGGGGTTGCTACCAAGACAATTTTTTCTTCTCGGCTCTCGTAACGCAGAATCGTTGACCGTTACGTCGGCACACAGTGCACAGGCCCGTGTTATCAGCCCTTGCTTACGATCTTATCACGATCTAATCGCCTCACGCCGGCTACCGATGCACCGGTGCATTCGTTATTACTTGTTTATACCAACCGAACAAATATATTCGTTTATTGTCTGACAGAGAAAACACGTCTGCTATCCTGAAAGCTAAAAAATCAAGAGAAGGAACCGACTGAATACGACTGAGTGAGAACGAAGTTGGCGGCACTATGAATTTTATTATTCTATGCCAACGTTTACTTTAAAGCATAACAATTGATAATAGATAAATAACATTTAATTAGGGCTTAAAACAACTGAATGCCATTTGTATTTATTAAATTTTGTTCAAAATCTTCACATGATATTAAAAGGAAGAGTTTAAGTTTCTAAAGAGTGCTCATATCAACAACGTATGTATGTGAATTCAGACCGTCTACGAACCATTAAATCGTCGCGGGGACGTGTGACGATACAAACTATAGCAAACGGAACGCGACGTTCATCGTGTCTCTACGTAACCGATCTATTCTTGCGCTACCGCATATCCTGTTGCAGGACGCGATGTGCACGCGTTGAGGCTCGTAACCAGCAAATCAGGTCCGGGGTTAGAGGGGTTCGTAACGGCCGACGAAAAAAGACCGTACGGTGAGAATTGGACGCTCGATACGGATTATTAAAAATTATGTAAATAATTACGTAAATCAATGTGGCGCTTATCGATGTTATATAAAACACGGCTGGATCCGCGCGCCATAGCTATAGTTGGACCGATTGGTAGCGACAAGAGAGGCTGAGAGAGGACGGAGGATGCAGAACGATAGATAAATAGATAGACAGAGAAAGAGAAAAGGAGAGAGAGGCTCGAACCTGCCCTTTATCCGCGGAACAGTACCGATCCGATTATATAAAATGAATACATTGAAAATCTTAAAAATATTTCGGCTATTGGTCTCACATGCCAGATATTCTTATGCAAAATCAAACAGAGAACATAAGTACGTAAAATGCACTCCTAATATGAAATTCGATCGTATAAACAATTTGTCCCTTTTATCGCTTCTACGAATCTGTTACAAAAACAACAGCACTGGGGTCTAAGGGAGGCTAGTACAAGATGTTCTGGTTAATTTTTAAACTCGGAATTTACGATTTAAGTGTTTCAAGATATCTCCGCGATAATGTAAGACCATGCGTGGCTATGGCAAGGCAAAAGAGATATCGGAACTAAAATGGAAACTTATTCCATACCCACTATATTTCCCAGATCTGACACCAACGGATTTTCACCTCCTCCGAGCCTTTTAAAACAATTTAAATGGAAAAGATTTTTTACATTTTTAAGCTTTTATGATAGTTTTAACAATAAATTTGGAGATTTTTATGAAAAGGGAATACTATAACTACTGCAGAAATGGGCAACTGTTATAAATAACGATGAAAAATATGTAGTTTAAGGTAAACACAAAATGGTTCCAAAAATCGAATTTGTAAGCGATACATTGCAACAGACAGCATTTACGTAGCAATCTATGTATTTCATGTGTTCTATTGTTGATATGTTTGTGTTCATAGAGAGTAATTCATTATTCGTTGATGACGTTTTTAAACGCTTTCATCATTCTGTTATTGCGTGACCTTAAATGTTTCGAAGGGAATAACCGTTATAATACGATCAAATATATATAATAGCGGCAAAACTACACAGTAATGACACACGAAGAGACATGTCTGTTGAGATAAACTCTTGAAAGAAAAGAATGTATTAAGATATCTCAGATAGCATTCGGAATAACTTCTATGGTTATTGTACCTATTGTTTTACACGTAAGAGAGATTCAATGACTAGACTCTAGAGGTAGAACGATAAGAGGTAATCGTTGATCAAGGCGATAGGTACTTTTACGATTTGAATCGTTTCTTCTTGCTTAGTTTTTTTTAATGCTGTATGTATTGTGCAGAGCTTCTTGGTAATTGCGTTGATATTCGATTTGTAGGAACACGTGCTCACAGTATCAATGCTGAAAAACTCAAATTGATACTGCTGCGTGCAATTTTTATGAATGGTTATCTACAAAGTCTTTCAACGATGAATTATTTATTTTTCAGGTAAACATGTAATTTTTTTCATTACACGCAAAACGAGAGATTTTTTAAAGTAAATTCCAAAGTTAATAGATTAACTTTAATGTTGTTATCCCGACGATTTTACGTAATACGCGTTGACCACGAAGAGAGTTGTTTAACATTTCCCCATTTCCCCCTGCCTCATGTAACGCAAGATTGGTATAGCTCGTAACATATCTTCAGATTTTCAAAAAAATAAGAATAATCAAAAGCTAAAGACTCGAATAGAAAAAGAAAGTAGACCATACATAATTAAATTCCGGATAGAGCTGAGATTAATTGCCAGGGTAGCAAAAGATATCACAGAACCGTTCGAGTACCTTCTTCCTTCCATAAATGATTTACGTATTGCAAAATTCTTTTATCTGCGTAGTGGATCAACGAACCCGAGCATCTTTGAGATCCACCGAACCTGCATTCGTTCTTGTGAAACCCGAAAAACACTCAGGGTTAGACTGTCGAATGAAATTCAGCTTCAGTCAAAAATATTGGGGGTTCGTTGGACTAAGTTAACCATGAAAAGGGTAGGTAAGGGTTGGCGTTGGCGGAGTGGGTCGTTCGAAGCCATTGGGCCGTGAAATAAGCGAAACCTAACTGCAGGAAAGAATGCACGAAACCAAATTGTTACATAAAACTATCGATCGCCGTCTTTTGCTCGGAAGGATTCTTTTCCCGCTAAATTGCCAACGGTCGTATTCGAATGTTGCCAGTCGTCGAGTTCCACGACTGCGAAAAATTGAATTCTCCCAGTCAGCGAAATCCGCTGTACAAACGAAAGGAATTCGACTCGATCTTTCTAGAAGAAAAAACTCGACACTTCTAAAAGTAAGATTCTCGATCTTTCAAAAAGAAGAGGTTCGATTCTTTTTTTCTCAGGGAAAGAATTTAATCACTCCTTCTCGCAAATTTTACGGCAATCATTTACGTGCTTGTGAAATGTTCGAGTTTCTAAACGCATGTCCAACTGAATGGTAACCAAGAAATTTCGAAACCCCTGAATAGTTAACGTGCACTTCTTCCCGGCGGATTTCTAGATCGCAACCAACCTGGTTTCTTTTCGAGTATAGTTTTCAACGGGACGACGGTATTATAGGACACTGCCTCCGGCGGCGTGCCGGCGCTTTTCAAGGCAATATCTGCCTCAGCGTTTACAGCCAAAATCGTCTTCGACTTCTTCTTCTTGTGTTCTTTATCCTTTCTTTTGCTGATTGGCTGCGGTAGGGCTTCATTGCTATGTGTCATATAGACATTACATGTACATAATGCAAAGTAATATCTAATATTATCTATTGGACAGATATCCAAATAATTAGTGCATACATTTGGGGGGAGGGTCATTATGGGAGGTGTAATTCAGGATGATGCGTTAGATAGAGCTAACTCATAGAGGACATTATTTTCTTTGGAAACTTGCCTAACCTTGTTTCTGTTTTTTGGTTAGGAATCTGAGGATTAGGTAGACACTTTCATTCCGACAAATAAAGCAATCGCGATCAGTGACATTAACTTATAATAAGCTCCGTCGTCATTGTGGTATATAAGGTACTTTATATAAAATAAGACGTCTGAAGGTCCCCTTCAATTGTGATGATCTAAAGAAAATATTATGTGCAGTTCAAATAGTTTTATTTTAATATTAATACCAACAATTTTACTTTTGTTCCATTACTTTATTTCGACAGCATTAAAAATAATGAATAAAAATAAAAATATTCCGACACAATTACTGTCGTTCCAACATTACTCTGTTTGCTTTTTTCTGTTGTGCATTGTAACTGACATTTAAATTCAATTATTCTATAGTATGAAATAATAAAGTGTAATTATCTAACAACTTATTTTTTGCGTCATCACTATTGAAAGAGATATTTACATGGCTTATTGTAAATAAAACATCCCGTAATCAGGGTGAGCAAGACGGGTGGTACAATCAGTTGTACACAAAACTGTTCTATTTGCAAATATAATTCAACGTATGCGATAAAATTTTATCATATAATGCAACATTTTCGGGGCAATCAAATTCCACAATTTGTCAAGTACACATGCTATTGAATACAAATTCTAGTAATTAATGTGTCCTTATTGTTTACTTATTGTTCCTATCTCCCATGATTACAAATGCATGTGTAATAAGCAAATTATCGAAGTCGATTATTTTGAATACAAAGCATCATCAGACAAAATGTTATTCCAGTTCCTCAACTTATTTTTACGTGTACAATGACTTCCTACGTTATTGGATCACCCACCAGGAACACCCTTCCTGTTCATCAAACAGTTAAATCCGAAAACTTGTAACAGAGTAAGTTTAATATTTCCAGCAGAGTTTTCGATAAAACTTCAAGTAACAATTAAGGAACTTCTAACTGGTTTGTATCAGTTTAACACGTTGAAACGATATTTCGGTATAACATTATCCCGTTAGCATCGCATGACTTAAAAGAGCCCGTGAGACGTTACAGAGCAGGAAACTGATTTCATCTTCTTCCTAATGGCTACATGTCAGAAGATAAAAAACGAGAATATTAACCCGTTTACCTAACCATGCTTTCTCTCGCACGCACGAGACCTTACGGAGGGAAACCGTCGTATTATGCACGAAAGATATACTGATAATAGCTTCACTTACTAATCAAATGAAAAAAACATTACAGAAAAGTTTTACCAGCCATACATAAGGTCTCGCTATCTTTTATTTCTTCCCACTCGTTCATCATTTCTTTTTCTCAAAATTTCTTTCGCTGCTCAACACGGTGGGAATAGAAATAACTCACTACTAAGGTTATCGAAATACGATGCTAAGGAGGTAACGCCGCACGAACCATCCATTCTCGTCGTTAAGAATACAAACATTTATCCATTTGCTCGTACACTCATTATTCGAACAAATGATTCACCACAAAACACGTTTAACGGACCGCAAGTGTCGCTGTTTGGAATTTCAATTTCTTTTCCTGAGAACACAACGACGTCGGTCATCGGTGGGCACGTGGCAATCAACGTGTCAAGCTACGAACTGCGGAAAATTTTATTGAGCGACACCCTCGGACGCTCCGTAATGGGAGTGTATCGTCGATCTACGTGCGCGCTACGATAACGTGATAGACGGTACGTTGATATGCTTCATACACTTTCGCTGAATTGCGATATGAAATCGCATTGTGTAAACGTTCTAAAAATATCCTCGCTTTTCGCCGAGTCGGCATACGGGGGACGTTGTTGGACATGCATGCGAACGCGAGCCCCGGGTTTGAACGTTACATAAAAGCTCGATTCGATGGGAAGAAAGTTTCGTCGGCTTCCAACGATCGCGCGACATAGGTAATACACACGGAAGTATGGTAGTACAGATCGTAGGAGTATAAATTCGACCCCGGGGCGAACCGTGAGATAACTTTCTCCAGGAAAAGCACGGATGGCAAAAATATCGAGAGTAACCGTCGTTTCTGAGCTAGTCGTGATCACTTTAGTTATGCAACACCGAGAAAGTGCATTTCTCTAACGATCACTGCGAACTTTCTCTATGAGATAATCGTATCTTCGTGACATAATCGTTTCCTTATTTGACAAAGGATCTCTAATGGTAACACATTACTTTTCATGGATTAAGTGTACCATAATGAGATATGCTCAATAAGTTATAGGATTTTGTAGAAATTTATTGCTATGGATTATTAATGAGTACACTGAAACTATTATATTTTATATATATATATATATTGTAGTATTATATAATTAAAATAAAGATATTGAATCCTTAATTGATAACATGATCATAAATGATTCTAATTTTTTCTTTAGGCATTATCAATTAAAAAATTTGATCTGTTTACAAAGTTTCTTGGCATTTCAGAGACCCCCCGTCCCAAAACATATTGCAATCGAAATTAATAGCAGCAGAAATATAAGTAAACTGTAGCAATATTTCAATTGGTGATCTTTGATAGTTTACGATAGATAAAATGCAAAAGTAAAAAAATAAAGAAACAAATAAAGATAGAAATGATTTAAATTAATGAAACAATTCTAAAAATAGCTAAACAGCTAAAATTGTGTTTCAATTCATTTTCCTCTTAAATAGACATTGTCTCCATTAAATAGGCATTGTTTCTCGATTACTATTCCGAGATTAGTCGGTTTATTCACATTTTGTTTGCATTCAGTCCTATTTTCATTGCTCATTCCAACAACGTCTATGACCAGAATAGAACAATGTGAATGCCGTTCCATTCAAATCTTCCGGAAATACATAAATGTATTAAGGTTGATTATTGTAAGGGACACTGCTCGGAATTGCCAAGTAACCTTGATCCGGGTAAGACACGCGACAAATCAGAGGCTTGACACGTCGATCGGAGAAAATTTCTGCGATGCAAGCACATCGACGTGAGAGCGAGTGAACGAGGCGCGTCATTTGGCAAACGTTTCAGTTGTACCAGTAGTAGTCGCCGTTTTTAATCATACTGCCTGACTGGTAGAAAATAGTATTTTCTTTAATCCCTGAATAATAATGACCAACAATCGAATCTGACATCTTTATTCTTTGAATAGACACTTTTTATCTGTATTCCATTAGAATATTCTTCTTTCTAATTTATTTAAGAAATATTTGTGACTTTACTAGTTGAAAAAATGATATTAAAATGATATTCTGATAATATAATATTCGTATATTCAATCATATGCTGATGGTATTGACATTTTCTCAATTATTGATAACAGATCTAACAATTTTCCTTTGAATAAAAGTTATAAGAAAAATTACTTCATTATTTTGCTCGGTGATTTATGCCTGTTATTTACTAGTGTAAGTAAAAAATTCTGTGATATGCTGTTTACGTTTAAACGTTGCGTTTAAAATGCCCCTTAAATTACGTAAAATGATAACATGTACAAAGCATTTGCGTAAACTGTTTGAATGAAACCTTTAGCTTTATTAACAGTATATTTCTTTCACTGATTTTCTATAAATTTTCTATAAAGTAGGATCTAGAATTATATAATAATATGTAATATATTTATTTCAAGAATAACATTTTCTAAATTTTCCATAAATTAGAAATTAGAATTACATAAATGACAGAAGATAAAAATAAAGTAACGATATCTAAGTTTAGTTTCATTATGCAAGCGGGTTTTTACTTTACTATCTGAAATAACTAAAAGTGCGGAACTTCGTATCGTTACAGATAAATTTAGTTACTTTGTGTTTGGGAAATAAAATAACACTACGTTAAATTTCGATTAATTAAATTTTGTATTTTTGTTTATGTTACGAACTGTTTTTATCACATTTTGCATTATTTTACTTGAATTTACTAAACATCGACGTTTCTATCTCTCTCTTTAATTTATGGCCACTGACTGACAAGATTTGTCCAAAAGAAACTGGAAGATCCAATACAGAATGAATTATTTGATTCTATCACCTTAAGCTATTGACTCACCCTGCATACAGTGAATTGAGGTAGGTCATATAACTTTTTAACCGAGTGAGTTCTCGACAACAAATATTCATACAAGCGCAAGTAGACGGAAATTATGACAGTCCAAAACGATGTACCCCACAAAAAGCAAGATAAAAATTGTATTAAATAAAAAAATAAGAAATAATCCGATTAACACATTAAAAGTAAATGTTAAAATAAAAGTAACGTATTAATGCAAACCACATTGTTAATTATGGGATACATGAACTTTCTTTGCTTAATTTTTATTTCAATTTAGAAAATTCCAATAATGCATCCAAATACGCGCAACATCTAAAAAATGATCAACCATCTGTAATCAACCATAAAGCAGTAACCCCCTTATTTAACAATTCCAAATCATATTTCATAAAGCTAACAACAATTCCAGATCATATTTTACAAAGCTAACAACCCAAAAATTACTCAAATGAAGGTATCAAAAGAATATAACAAAAAAAATGTATTCCCAGTATTCCTTACGGTATACTCATTTTTATAATTATAGAACGTGGTAACTGTCGGTTACAAAACATTCATTAACACGTGGACTGCCACGAGAATCTCCAGCGTTCTAAGTATCGCTCATTTTTTCGCAGCGAAGATAAACAGAAACAATGATTAATTATATAGTAGGAGAATTCTTAAATTGTTCCATTATCTAGTTACTTACACCATTAAACATTTTTATCCGACATCAATCACCTTACATCTCGTACTCAGTTTCAAGTAATTCTGAGACGCTAATCATCGGTGGCCGGCATGGCAGTCAACACATTAAGCAAATAAAATCTACTTCCACCGAACAAATTAAATTAAAAAACAGAAAAAAATCATTCCAAAACGTAATCTCCTGCGCTCGAACAGAACATCTGCAGGAAACAGAGTAACAGGAAACAGAACAACGGACATAATGTCCGCGGCTAATGGTATTTTCCCGTAAAGAATGCCTATTGCGTGAAAAAATAGATCTTCCAGACAGTACTTGCGGATACGCCGCCGGTTTATTATTACAACGCCGCGTAGCATCCGGATTATGTAACGGCGCATGGTCGGGGATATCTCATGCCACGTAGGCCGACGCCGATGGCGACACTGAAGGCACGTGGCACGACACATGCACCAATGTTTACAGCGAACGGAACAGCGCAGAGCATTGGTCCGTCGCGGTCGCCCATGTGCGGCGGAGCCGCCTCCTCAGTCGACCACGAACGGTTTTCTCTCTCGTGTCGATGCGAAAAATTCGCGCGCGTTCCGTGTGTCACCTTCACAATCGCCTGGTATTTAATTATAGAACACGACTGGAGCGTTAGTCACACGGACGACGCGCGGAACACACACGCGCAGCGCGGCGTGAAAAGGGAACCCGACGTCGGCGACGACACAACGGACATACGTATGCAATCGTCCTATTACGTGGAACACGTCGATGACGACCGTACCGCCCGAGATGAAGAGAAACGACACGATGCTTTCCATAGAACCGATCCGGACGGAGAAACCGCGGGGAAATCCGATCGCGCCGCGGACGATGGCTGAGTCGGCTGTGTTGCGTAATGGCTCTAAATATGGCAACCGTAATTAGATGCAGAATGAAATAATACTCGTGTCTTTCTACAGCAACTGGTTATTCTAACCTTATTCCTGATTGTGGTGCACCAAAATGGCCGCGACGATATACGCGTTCAGGATGGAACGCGGTTCAACCAGCTCGCTCGGGTTCGCATGCAACGTCCGCGCGCAGAACGTATTGTTTACTGGGATCGTGCACACGACGTTGTTCGTTGTTAATTTCTTTTTAAATAGACACTATTCCGTTAAACATGATGCGGATTATTCGTAATTGGATATTGAATTATTTTTCCGAGAGTTTCCTCGAAATTTGATTACCATTTTCGGTTGTGGTGTCGTTTAATGTCACAGGGGAGGTAATGGAGTTGTACGGTGCGTATTGTAATGGATACCGCTCGTGGTTGGACGCTTTGCGAAGTTACCTCTTACGTAAAACTCGCTAGGAGCAAAGAGAATTAAGTTACTTTCCACTGGATACCTTACTCTTAGTGTTCTATGGTCGCGGTTGCGATTAAACTGTGAATTAATTGCGTAACTGGAATCAATGGCCTTTATTAAACAATCATACATCGTGCGATCGTAAGTGCGTTCGCCAATTCCGATGAAAACCGTATCGAGGACGCGTTTACGACTTCGAGAATAGCGCGCGAGAACGTGCTGTATGAATATTGAACGTCATCGCGATTGCTTCTATCGTGACTGACTTTTTTTTCATTCATATCTTTCTTTTCTTTTCCTAACCAAATAAGATTAGAATAGTGATTTAAACGGTGTGTTACCTGGATCCAAATGTCGAAGGACGCCTACCACAATAACCGCTACTCTCGGAGCGGTTGCTGTTTCTCGAAATCGAGCTGCCACTGCTGAAACATACATTAATTTAATATTAATTTAAGTATTAGTGATTGTTATTACTTTGCTAAACAACTCCCTTGAGACTGAACAGAATTTAATAAAGATTGATGGATTTCCAACTCCGATATAGCAGATACGATGATAAAAATGTGTTTTTTATTAGTACAGAAGGTACTTGACATGTTGCCAGACACTCATTTTTAAAATATCCAATTTATTGCTAACTATAACTTAATATAACAAGCCGAGACAGGTAGCACTGAACTGGAACTATGAAATTAGATCAATGGAAGGTCTTTTGAATCAGTTCAATTTAGGATTAGAAGCCTCAAATCTAAATCAAGATATAGAAATTGGAATCAGACCGTCGCAAAACATAAAACCCAGGTACCTGATTTAAATTATTCTGAATAGCAGGATCCCAAAACTACTGTAACATTCAGAAATTCTATTGAATTTAGTTCAGAATTGAGGGATCCAACATGAGAAACTCGAAAATCCATGAACACAAGTCAATAAGTTCCAAAATCTGAAACATCAAAGCTAAGAACCAGAAACCCGATTTAAAATCTAATGAGCTTTCCTTAATTCTCTAAATCAGCAGTCGTACATCCACAGAGCCTAGATTGGATATTCCATCAGTCCCAAATTATGTTGTTTCTCTTGATCATTAAATTGATCCTTTTCACGTCTGTACAACCACGACTATATAGACCAGTTTATGTTTCTTGGGTCGATGTTATACTACGTCCAGACTGTCAGTGCTAGGTCAGACCGATTCAACTCTTTCTAGTTTAATTTAGTCCCATTCAAATTTAGTTTATATTTTCCGTTCCTAACGTTAATACGAACAACTCTTCTGTTTTTTAATTAAACCAATTAGAACTTTCCACTTTTGTATTAGCTTATTTGATTTAATTAATTCTAAATTAATTTAAACTTTTCAACTGGTATATCTCACTCTTTTTAACGTTTTCAATTTTTTACAAGAAAGTAGCAAACAGAATTTAACCCTTTCTACTGTCTACTTAATCCTTTGTCCTATAATTTCTTTCATAACTGTATTAAATAATTTAGTAAAAAAAGAAAGAATTTGATGTTTGTTCTGTGTCTTTAAATAGTTTACTTTAAATAGATTACGTTTACTTTAAATAGTAAAAATTAATAATAGACAAATAATATCCTATTTATATGAAAAATAAATAAATAATATTTACGAGGTAAAAAAGAAAATCACCGAAACATTACTAACTGAACAAACTTCCGCAAAATTGTTCGCGTTCATTTTGTTTCGTGTATGTACACTCGTTCCTCAATTTACGAGACTCTTTTTTCACGCGAGTCTCACCGAGAACACCGAATAAAATGTACTTTTGTTTTCCCAGATGTCATTATTACTTTTTTGTTAAACCATGTGGAACAAATTCGTATTTCTAAAACTTATACCAGCTTTTCTTTTCAATATTTTGTTTTCTCTTGTACCGACAGTCTTTATTTATGCGATAATCAATCGCGTAAAACGAATCTACGTGGAACGGATTTTCGTGTAAATCCAGAGCCAAGTGTACATCCTACGATTGAATCGGCATCCTAGACCGATGGCTGCATGGCGGTAGCAAAGAGCGAGATTGCAATGGCGCATTTCTCGAACGGCAAGAACGGCCTCGGCCCATTGGCCGATTAAACTAGCACGCGAGAAAGTTACGGGATTTGCTGACACAAAATCTCTGAAAGTAGTCATGGAATGAGAAAAAAAGGTTCGATCACATGTTCGGCAAACGTGACCGTCTCTGCTGCCGGCCCTTAAGACGGGGGTCTTTCTGGCCTTTCACTGTCCTCATTATTTGCCAGGGAACAGGCACGGGGCTTCTACATTTGTTGCACCTCGTTTACTAGGGAAAATTATTGCATAAGGAGGTCTGTTTCACGCTCGTGGCCCCGTGACTAGAAACGTCGAACGGGTCTGTGGTCCGGATATCGATTCTGTTCAGGGCTCTGCTCCGAATGGTGCCAAGGAAACCTTGTATTAACGAAATATAAAACAGATCGAAGCTGTGTGATCAATGCGTGATCATGTTCCTTCTAATATGTATATAGAAATTTATTATTTAGATTTTTTTCGTGTAGCAGAGATATTCAATAATGATCAGTGATTTTTGACATTGGAATTACTACGCTGTGAATTATATTTGGTTCTCGTACAGCAGAAATAAAAATTAGACGGAAACTTGTTTTTTTTTATAAAGTACTTTATTATGATAAAAATAATGTAAAAATATTTTTAAATAATGTATTATTCAATTTGAATAAAATTTTGTTTTGTATTGTGATGTTCGAATTTATTGATGTTCGAAATACAGTTTAGTTATATGTGTTAACGAAAGAAGCGCATGAATAAAACAAAAAATTATAAACGAAACGATATTCAGCCTAATGACTAAATCTTCATTGAAAATTATTATAAAGTACAACGTTTTAATAATTAAAAATTTATGATTTACTGAATGGTTATAATTAATTAAAAATTGAAGATTTTTTTATGATAATTTTTCAATTAATATTAATTGAAAAATATCTTGAACCAATATAACTTCTTTTGGGAAGAGGAACATTTATTTAAGGTCGTGTATGTCACCTACTGTAAAATGCACCCGCGCTATTTCCAGTGAATCCTTACGCGCAACTTCAATTAGACTATGATGTAATACGATCACGTTTGCATTCCACAATGTTTCACATTTGAATATCACCCATTATTTATGTTTCAATGCTCTAATTACTTCAACTAATGGATAATTAATTCAAATAACACTTTGAATACGCTATTTATGCTATTTTTATGCATATTATTGACATCATTAAATTACACTATATCTGTTTTCATAATTCCTATTGTCTACATCCCTTTGTTCACTATTATTGTTCAATTACGTACTCTCATTATTTATAGCGCGATGAATACATGATAGGGGAAAGTAAAGTAAAATGGAACGGTCAGGTAAAACTGGACAGTAATGTTTTTCATAGACAAAGAGCTCGTACCAAGTTGATATCGCATAACATGGTTCTAATAAGTCCTCTATATGGTTTGAAATCAACTGCAGAACAGTACATGAGTTAGTTTTCGATTAAAAGCACTAGACAGATATTCAATAAAAAAGTTTTGATGTTACACACATGATTGAAGCATTTACTTTTACCTTTCGATTAAAAAATTGAATAAGATAAACATACAGTTAAACTGTATGTTTAACACTCAAGTTATTTCTTTATCTCATACCAAATTGGAAATTTTGCACAAATTAAGCACAGGGGCAACAGAAGTCCCTAACTATGTGCTTTGTTTATAGTTTTAATTGGTTACTTGTAATCGTATTGATATACAACAAATTAGAATCGAAGATGAGTTAAAAACTGACCAATTAAATAGCACCAGTGCAGAAAAAGAAGATGACACATTTATTTATGATTTTTGTTCATAAAATCATATATATTTCTAGTTTATTTATATTCGCTTCGTAAAGATTTCGTATTTTTAGTTTTACCTACTATTTTTGCGAAGCGAATATTTCAACACTTTTAGAAAATCGTATTTTCATTTGTAGCTAAATATTTTTATTAAAAGAATCTTTTATTTTCTTATAGATCACAAATCTTTATTCACAGTTTCTTTGTTATTAGGGTGCAAAAAACAGCGTCCCATTTTACTTTATTTTCCCTTACATTATTATTATCATTTCAAATATTCAAAGCGATTGCAGTTTTTCATGGAAGAAAAATATTTTTATAGTTTTCGTCCTCGTGCAACAGTATTATTCAAATTAGAACAGAAAATAATGATAAATCTCGTTCAAAACAAATTATGGTAATTTTACATGCAACATTATTCAACCCAATTACAATGTCAAATATTCCTGGATACGCTCCGCAAACGTGCAACGCAGTTTCTGAATTTTTCCTGTTCCTAGATATGCATCACGTTTCACTCCTTAATCAATGTTTGCAGCGTACGTGATTTCGTTTGTGAAGCAACACGTGAGAATTGAGATGCAACATATCTATAATTATCGTGTATCAATTGTTCGCATAAAATGCAGCTGGATCGCCCACGATATCCGCCATAATTACGGAGGTACGTTATTGTACGTCTATTGCACAAACGACGTTATTTAAGGATGCAGTGCTCGAAATACAACGTATAGATTCAACTATCATTTCTCATAAATATCATGCCAGCGAACGTCGCTACCAACAATGTCGAGTAATTACCATGGCGTTCGAGAATTTAAATGAACCTTTCGCGTTACGATAATCGACATATAGAATGATCTTATCGGAAACAATAAAAAGCACATATTTTATCAAAAGGAACTTATTTGAGGCATCTCTTTAGAATATACTATAAACTTATAATTACTTTATAATATATTATAAGAAATGTATGTTTATAGCCTGATTCGTAATGATAGAGATAATTGAGATTCGTTTGTATGTAAATTTTATCAACTTAAGAGTGAAATAAAACATTAATAAAAATGTAGTCGGTGTTCTTATTTTATAGGTGTTGATTGAAATTAAACTATGTAAATTAAACAATTTAAATTATTATTAAAATATTATGTTAAGAGTGGTTTAAGTGAAATCGTTGAAAAATATTGCGTAGTTCTCTTTTGAACACCATTAAAAGATCAATAAATATACATTGAAAGGTGCTTACTTAGATTTTCATGAAATTTCTGTTGTATATAATAGAAAATTTGAATACGAGTACTTTTTTTACTTTAAATTTATAAAATAAACTATTTTTACTTCAAATTTAGGAAATAACCTGTATTAGTGAACGTTACATCGCACACTGAGACAAGCATTCGAAGCCCCTTATAATTCAATAAGAACCGGCATCCAAACCTTCAATTTCATCTAAAGGGTCCATCCACGTGCCATCGCAGCTCCAGCTATTGATTCGTTTTTATTTATTCTAACGCGCAATAAGGATAATTCTCTAAATGATCACGTAATATAACTAAAAGGAAAGTATTTCTAAAACTAATTTAAATCTAATATATGTTTGAACGCGTACATGACGAAGTGCATTATATAAGTACACATTAAGGTTCAGTTTTTTTAATTATATAAAAATTGCTCTACAAATCATATATTAATAATCTGAATAAAATAAACAAAATAAACACAAATAACAAAATTCTATAATGCTTCCAAATACTAAAACGTTCAAACTCCAAACTATAGATGTTCATTCAAATGTAAATTTTTACGAACTGTCTCAAAAAAACTTTCTTAAATAATGCATCGAGCTTCTAATTAAATAAAAAAACCCACCAACTTCTTACTATACTGCTTTCGGAATAACCGTTTGTACTATAAACACATAATCTTCTTGTTATGATAAGACGATAAGATTATGAAAACATGTATAATACAATTTAATGATGTTAATAATATGAATAAAAATAGCATAAATAGTATATTTAGAGCGTCGTTTGAATTAACTACTCATTACTTAAAATAATTGGAGCATTCAAACAGAAATAATCAGTGATAAGATCCTAAGTTTATTCATGAAATCCCCAATAAGAACAATCAGTCTGTTCTTGATGTCCATTCTAAAAACTTCATGCAAACATCCGTAACCTAGTTTCAAATAACTTTGCGCTCCCGCTAATCAAGGTGTTTCGTAATCTCGTTACTTTCCCCGTCTAAAAAGTTTCTGCGCAATTAGCAGAGTCACGTGACCGAACAACTGGAAGCATTTTCATCAGGCACTTTCGATAAGGTGGTAATCGGTAATCTTACATTCGGTTGACCTGTTTTCACGGGATTTCGCAACTCTGCGAACGCATAGGTGTATTAAATGCGAACGTGGAAATGCAACCGGCATGCTCCGCCGAGAAACTAGTTAGCCTTAACCGTAGTGTTCGAGTTTCTGTCTTTCTCATTTACCGTACTTTCCATCTGCCTCTCGCCTCGATTAGCAACAAAGCGTGTCAATGCCAAGCATCCTGCGCTAATAGTAACATGCAGACGCTAAAACTGGCTAGATATCTCAGCATCCTGCGAATATTCGAATTGCTTCATCGGTAACTTCAACAGAATCGTATAATTTCTCAAAAATGAACGTTCAGGCATATTCATAAAAGTTTCTTTAAACAATGAATGCTTGAGGGAGGACCTAACTACCCTTGGTGATGTATTCTTCTTGTAACTGGTGGATCAATCAGCAAGAATATGAATTCTATATGAGAAACTAACAATAAGTCAAAAATATTTAGTGCAATTTTTTTATTTAAGGTTTTCGAGAAAATGAAGTGCTTGACTAATATCTAGCTATGATACAATCATAAGTAAATAAATATTTTGTCGTTCGAAGGTCCCTTTTCAAAGCAACATGCTTATGTAATAATATCATGTTTGAATATGTCTTGACGGAAGTTTGCCAAAAGCAGATGCTATCGACAAACATGTAGAATAACTTCTTCAACTATAGGAGCTATATCACGTGTACCTCGCTAAATTTTCTGTTTTAGTTTGCACAAAAATGAGATCTCGAATAAAGAAAATTGATTCTTCACAAGTTTAAGTTACACGGAACTTCTGTATGTTAATTTCCTTCGGTTTGCTTGCTTTCAGTAACTAATGGATTAACGTTCCATGACAAAGGATTACCTCCGCGTTTTGAAAATTACGTAAATGAAAAATGAAGAAAAATGAAAGTAGAACGTACATGATAAATAAACATTTCGGTCATTCTTGTGACAAAAATACTGTAATACAGAATAGTAGAACAGTTAAAGAATCTTAAGATTCCTTAAGAAATCCTCTTGTTACACATGGTGCATATCATACTTTTTCAATTGTGGTTACTGAATATGATATAACACAAATTGAAAGGAAACGATATAATAAGAACAAAATCCTGAACTATAGCAGAAAGACCATAAGTGGAAACTCTTTTGCTAGCTATTCTTAGAAATAAAATGTTTATAAAGAACTTGTTCATAAAAGAAATAATTTACGGGATCATTGAATTTAACGTTTCACTATATCGTTACATACATGTACATACACGAGGGTTCGTAACTATTTTTCAGAGGACCATCAATTTTAAATCTCTTTTTGACAAAAATTTGAAACAAGACCTGAGTTAAGCTCACAATTAGTTTCTATCAATATTAATGCACATTTTCTTAGTAATCTAAATCTGCAAATTCCCTATATCTTGTTGATTATAAATTTACCAGTTTACAATAGCTTATTCACTAAGTATAGTTTCCCTTTACACACATTTTTCCGTGCATTTTGTTAAATACTTAAAATAATCCTAGATTAGATATTAAGCTATAATCTAGTTAGCCTGCCAACAGGCTACCCTATAGCCGCAAAATATATTTCAGTTTAGAATGACCATTAAAGGACCTACCGAGGCCACTTAATTGTGTCATAATATCCGAATAATATTTTTCATGAATAATTTCCAATCTTGCAACTTGCATTTTTACCATTACATTTAACCTTTGCATTTACATTGTATTCAACGAACTTGCAGGCGATACCATTTCGGTATCTCAGCCAAAATATAAAAGATTTAATATAAATTCACAATGAAACATTTACGTGTCAAAGAATACTAAATAAAAGATTGGCTTCTGTTCTGCAGCATAAGCAACTCAAATAATACTCCCAGGGAAATGAGAAAGTAAAGTGCGGTTTTGAACAAGTCAATCTCCAACTATTACGAAACTTAAATCTTTCGTAAGGTTTCGAGTCTGGATGAAAAGTGATTTACCATGCATCACGATATATGAATACTTCACAAGCATTTAATCGGCAGTAGTTAATCAACTTCCGTAGTCTATTTATCGTTAGGTTAAATAAAGCGCACGATTAGAATAAAACCAACATAACCAGTTAGCGATATAAATAAAATCGACATATAAACTTAAATTAGTCAGGTGGAGATAGAATAATAGACTCCAAGGCAAAAATTTACATTTTATCGGCGAAGACCTTTCTATAGTTGTTACACGCAATATTAAAAATAGCATTTTCATTAGCATACACGATAGAATTCCTGATCCGATATGCAGCAGATAAGAGACCACTATAGAGAGATAAGCTATAGATAACTCGCGATGCATGTAATTGGATAAGAATGTATTAATGAAACTTATGAGTAGAATCCAGCGGTTTACTTAAAAGGCTTTGTCATCTTCCTCTAAATCATTTTGTCTCATTTACTATCTTTCTTATTTTGTATGCTATATAAAATAAATAATGTTGCGATTGCTCGCTGATATATATAAACAACAAAATGAGTTTAATGAAAAGTTTAATGAAAAACTTGGGCAATACCCTATTCATACAACCTAGACATAATTATAACAAGAAAGAAATAAGTAAGTAAAACTGTAATAAATTTTTTAAATTTATTTGTACACATTTATATTTATAAATATTGGATAAAATATGAATTAAGAACATACAAGAAAAAACGTATTGTCACACGATACCAATCTGTCGATCGGGGTCAATGTCGCATGAAGTTTGCAATTTGAATTACATAGCGGGATGTTCAAATTAATGCGCTCATTTTAGAAGCGAGTTCAGTGTACCTTGAAACGCGAATGATGAACAAGGAAAACAAGACTGACACATACCTTCGTTGCGATTGACTATTGCTGCAAGTATTGGAATATCCGGAATCCGACACCTTCGCATTTTCGGTGGACACCTCTTCCATCGTTCTGTTTCCTTTCTAGCGTACCTCTGAGACGATATCCGTAAGGTCACAAACACTGATGCTAAATCAAATAAACTCGATGTTCACGCGTCATTGTTACAGTTCGAGGTTGCTAAAAGTAGTTAGGAAAAACCGATAAAGGAAATAACGGTTGATAGACTGTCCGCAATAATCACGAAAGAGATGCAAGACTATTAAAAGTATCGAATTCACCGTTAACAATTTATGATTTAAAACGGTGCACCACCTGATCGATCATGTATTTCTTTTTCTCTGTTTAAATCTTAAGCTAATGGTGAAACATATACTCTCACTAAATTCTCTGATGATTCACAACAAATACATAAACACACTGCGATGTCATCCAGTCGGCGATATCTATGAAGACTGAACCGTTCCGAACATCGCATATCTTTCGCGCGGAGCGACTGTTCCGCATCATACAGCACGTTTGGAAACACGTGAGTCGCTACCCCCACTATTTCTCTGTTAACCTATATCGATGCAAAACGTGCCCCACTTAGGCCTTTCGAACGTTAAACGCGATTAAAATAGTCTCCTCCCAACGACTTCTCACGTTGATATCTCAACGGAAAAATTTTCTGGCGCGAAAATTCTACTTTGACGCATGATCATATGACACCTGCTAGCCGGCCGGTTTAACAGATTTTCGAATAAAAGATTTTTGATTAATTTCCAAACCGCTTATGAACATTTAGGAAGGAAACAGGAAAAATGTTAATATAACATTCAACTTTTGTATAAAAAACAGTTTTATTATACACTTTTATAAAAATGGAAAAGAAACATTTTAAAAATAATAAATTATAAATAATTGTATCACATTACAAGAAGAGAAACTTGGCAAATACAATTTTTCTCGGATTGATATAATATTTTTAGTTCAGTAATAAAAAAAAGAAACAATATAAAATTATAATTTATTATTTATGTCTTAATATCTGATATATGTACGAAATATCAGAAATATCTTACTCTACTATATCACAGTCATCAGGTACACATCTTTGAATCCTTCAGGTATCCTGTAAATGAAAAGAAACAACATGTCAGGTCAATGAATTATATACATGCAAAACAGGACACTCCGTTCATTGTAATTTAAAAAAAAAATAAGTGAAAGTCAGTGTGAGTTTTTCAATATTTAATGTGTATTTAATATCATCAAACAAGTCAGTTACAGTCTCCTAAAACATCATTGCGTATGGTCATTGAGTAAAACAGTCTAACACACGTACAAAAGTGTCCACCATAAAGGGTTCATGTTGTGCGTCAATAATTGGTATTTGACGAAATTGTGATCATGGACGTAATATTAATTTGCTAAGAAAACGTACGTTTCTTAATAACTCAAATCAATTGTGAAAAACAACATGCTGATATATTTTATGCAAATATATCCGTATATGTGAACATATGTGATGTTAAATATTTCCAAAACAAGATGTACCCACATCACATTGAAAATTTTGGTATGTTATTCCCCTTTTTAACTCTAACTTAACATTTTTTTATAATTTACAAATTTTTATGATTATCAGAAGATATAAAAAAATATTACATCTACTGAAACTTTATCAATAATTAATATTAAATTATGTAATATTAAAACAATTATCATATGTAGAACATACTACAAAGTAGTAATTGAACTTTCGAACTGTAATTTCAAAATTACAGAATATAACTGTAATGTACATAAACATTTTTAAGAATACGCTTCGCATTCTATAGATTTTATCATAAAAATATATAGTTAATCTATTATTAATAGACGAAACTATATTTACAAAACAAAGAAAATTAAAGTATGCCAGAGTGTATCTTGTTTTGGAATCAAATTCTGAGATTATTATCACAAAAATATTCCTCGAAAGATATACAAGAAATAAATTACTTTACGTTTTCTTCCATACACAGTATAGCTAATAAAAGAATAGTACAGAACTATTAAATATAAATTATAAACGAAAATTGGTTTCACTAACTCTAAAGCACAAGATAGATTGTGTTTTAGAGCCTGCGCGAATAGTTAAATTGACGTCATTAATTATCATACCTGTTTTACAAACAAGAATATAAACTTTTTTTAAAGATAATTTTATCTTTTGTTTCTTTTTTACATGTTTTCATTTGTTTCAATACATAGAGGGCTTTATGTGGAAAAACTTTCATCCAAATACGATTTTCATACAAAAGCACATATATATATATGTATGTTTGTGTTTGTATATATATATACATGTATAGAAATCCTCTTCTGGATAATATCTGTAGCATATTAACACAACAACAATAAACATTTCAAGTATATTGCATCATGTAACTTCCTTACATAAAAGGAAGAAGTTTCAAATCTAACTAGTTTTCTGTATACTATATACTTTTTAATTGAATCTTTAAGATCACTTTTCGCACAGGCCTCTTAAAATAATAAAATTAGGAAGTCAGGTGTATGTGTAACGATATGTATGGATAAAGTAAAGTATCGTTAAAGTTCAGTAACGTTGAAATCGCGAACGTAAGCGATAGTTAAAAGTAGGTAGTTGGAGTAGTTTCCTTGGATGCGGGCCCGACGTGGTCAAGTGAGTCTTAAAATTCGTCTCTTTTATTGCGTGCGTCCAGCTTGTGTATACCAGTCAGTCTGTGAAGACAAATAGAAAAATTACATTTTCTCCTGTTTTTTTTTCAAGTAAAGTAATCGTCAGTTATAACGTCAGGGTGTTAAAATTTAAATGCCTCCCTCTTTCTCTCCTTTTTCTCTTTCTCTTTGCCATGTGCTCAGCGATGTACTTACGAGGTATACAAAAAAAAAATTAATTTTCATCTTCGTCCATTCGTAATCGTTTTCTACGATCATCACCGACATTGCGCTCTTCTGCTTCTAGTACTTTCAATCGTGAACCACAAATTTCTTGCCCATGTAGGACCTACCATGAAAATTTATCATTTAATTTACCGCCTTGGTTATATTAAATACTTTCAATTAACAAGTTCTGTTACTGGGAACACAATCTGAAATATAGATTGAACTATCAAATATTATACAACATACCTCAATTGCTTCATTCGCACTTTCCACGCTAGCGTACTTTGCGTATCCACAATTCTTCCCTGGGAGCATGTATACATCTATAAGATTCCCAAATCTACAGAAAGCATCCTTCATGGCATATATAGGTGGTACTGGAGGGCCACATACGATAAAACATCTTTTTGCCACTTCCGCGTCTATACTCGCCATTGGTTGTACAGGTGGTAATTTAACGCACATTGAATGTTCTAAACCTAATTGACAGACATCATTATCGTGTAACAAACATTATTATATTATATAGATAAAATGATTTCTTACTTGGTGCAGTCAACCCTGCAGCTTGAATTAGAGATGTAGCTTGAGCAATAGTTTCTGCCAAATGAGCTAAATCTGTTCTAGCATTAGCTATTCCACCTGTAGAACTTCCAGGCTTTACAACACTTTTTGGAGGTACACTTGATAAATCAGGTTTAACTATCATTCTGTGACCAGGAGGGTACTCAAAACCATGAAACTTTTCTCTTGCATATGCTGCAGCACTAGGATTAGAGTACACTACAATAGCTTGACCTCTTGGCATCCTATATCTAACATCATTTTTCAAATGACAATAATCCAAACCAGGTACAATATCAAAGAGTTTCCATAATTGATCTTGATTTAGTGCTGGGTGTGCAATAACTTGTAAATGTGTGTAACCTTCGGAATTAGGATAATTTGTAGCAATCTCTAAACTAATACTGCTTTTCCCAAAATTTGAAGAACTATAATTTCCACCGACACTATCATAATGAGAGGATAGTCCATTGTTATATTTCACATCCATATGCTCAGGTTTTGGCTTTTTGGGTTCAGCGAATACAGCTTTATACTTCCTATCGCATTCTTCATATGCTCTAGCTGCACTGGATACTCTTTTAAACTTCACATAACCGAAACCTTTCGATTCATTTGTATTCCTATCTTTAACTACTGTTGCATACTCTATGGGTCCAAACTTAGAAAATTCTTGTTGAAGTTCACTATCAGTCATAGACTTTGGTAAAACACAAAACAAACGAACCCATCTTTCTTCTTCATTTGTTTCTCGTACAGATCCCTGATCACGACTGTAATTAATCCAAACATAGGCACACTTACAAAAAAATTAATTTATATATACCACTAACAAACTAACAAATATAAGACAGTTTAAAGTAATTTTTGGCAACTTACTTTGAAGCAATCATTACTTTAATAGGTCTTCCAACAGAACCCAACATTTTGCCATTCATTTCTTCTAGAGCAAAAGCTGCCTCTGAGGTTTTCGAAAATTTAATGTATGTGACTCCTGTATAAACAACATGCATTACATTATAGGTATTTAAAGTAATGTATTAAAAGTATATAAACAACCCATACAATGTTGTAAAGAAAATACGACGAAGAAGTTATAAACATATAAAAATTATATTAATTAAATTAAAAACAAAATGAAAACATTATTGATTTATCCTTAAACAAGAGAAATTACCTTTATTTTCGCCTGAATTCCGATTCTTAACCACCCATATATCTTCAATCTTCCCAAATTTCTCGAAAGCTTTTCTAAGGTCATCTTCTTCCAAACTTTTGTGGCATATGACAAATAAACGCGAATTTGGCGGATCATCATTTTTTGACCGCAAATCAGTTTGCGAATAATATGAATCCCTTTCCCTGTGGTCAGCCATTTTGCAAATGAACACTGCAGACTAAGTCGCCCGTCTACGGTCAGTGAAGTCGACGCATTTCAGGGACGGCTAAATGGAATTCTATACTATAAATTTTCAAATTACTTTTCAACGTTATTTTTCAAATTATACATTAACTGTTAGTATTTTATAATTAATTTTTATGCAAATCGTTTATTTCTATACAAATACGATGAATATGCTGGTTTCTAAATTCTTACACAATTTTAGCAATTCTTATAATAAAATTACTTTTGCGTTATCATACGTATAACTTTAATCATATTAGAACGAATTTGTAATACTCAGTCACATTTTGTTTTTAAGATAATAAAAAATTGTTATCACGTAATTGTTGTATTCCTTCGTTTTGTAAAGTTTTATTTAACGTCGGGTGACTCATGGCGCGAAATTATACTTAGATTGCCATTTTAGTCGACGTAGGTGCTATTGTAAATTTGTACGTAGCTTTTTTGTTGAAAGTTAGTAATTACAATTATATATTCAATTCGTTTTTCAGTTTTATACAATAAAATATATAGTCATGTCGATACGTATGTTGAAATTACGGTATTTGAATTGTGTCATGTGTATCATAGGAAAGATAGGTTAGGTTGAATTACTTCCGCATTCATTTCACAAATACATATTCTTAAAGAATCTGAGTCATGCTCTACTATTTTCTTTCACTAACTTTCTTGCGTGAAAGAGGCATGTACATAATGAAATATTAATAGTTCTTAGCGTTTTCATCTGTTGAATGCATTCTAATGATTAAACGTGTTATTGTAACCTACTTAATCCTCATTAGATCTAATTATTGTAAATAAAAAAATTAAATGGACAGAAAATATTCATTCAAACAGGAATACTTTTTCTTAAGAGGTGTCTTGAATAAAGTGATTTACATATATAGAAATATAGATGATATATTATTTGTAAACAAAAGTACTCTTATTTTCTTCAATATGAATATTTGTTCATTAATTGTTCCCAACAATGTCTCACAACCATTTATACATTACAATGTATAACATACAATAAAATATTTATCAATCATAAAATCAATTTCAAGTTCATCTTGTATAAACATTCTCTCATTATAAATTATAAAAAGAAATCATTTCTATGCATCATATGTAGAAGCAGAGACATTACCACCATGCCCTGTCCAATTTGTATGTACAAATTTTCCTTCTGCACCAAGTAATTCATAAGTGTGAGCACCAAAATAGTCTCGTTGAGCTTGAAGTAAATTTGCTGGAAGTCTTGAAGTTCTAAAGCCATCATAGAAAGCTAGAGCAGTTGACAAAGCAGGGGTTGGTATGCCAAGTTGCACAGCAGTTGATACTACTACTCTAGCACTAGCTTGACAATCTTTCATTGCATTAGCAAAGAAATCATCTAATAACAGATTAGAAAGCTTTGGATTTTTATCAAATGCTGCTTTTATATTTCCCAAGAAAACGCTGGAAACAAAGGTAAGAATATTGTAGTAAAATATAAGTATTATTGTTTGAAAAGTATTAATGAAGGAATATACCTCCTTATAATACACCCTCCTCGCCACATTAATGCTATACCACCATAATTCAAATTCCAATTGTGAACTTTGGCAGCTTCTCTTAGTAGCATAAATCCTTGAGCATAGGAAATAATTTTTGATGCGTAAAGGGCGTTCTTTAAGTGCGTCAGAAATTGTTTTTTATCACCTGTATACACAGTATCTGGACCTTTTAATATGGAACTTGCTTCTACTCTTTCACTTTGCAGAGCTGAAAGACATCTGGCAAATACTGATTCTCCAATTAGTGTTACTGGAACTCCATAATCTAATGCAGCAATGGCTGTCCATTTTCCAGTTCCTTTTTGACCAGCTGTGTCTCTAATTCGTTCAAGTAAATAACCCTTCTCATCTTTATATTTAAGAATATTACTAGTGATTTCAATTAAGAAAGAATCTAATTCTCCTTTATTCCACTCATCAAAGACTTGACTCATTTCTTCTGGATTAAGTTTCAAACCATTTCGCAAAATATGATATGCTTCACAAATAAGTTGCATGTCTCCATATTCAATACCATTGTGTACCATTTTTACAAAATGTCCTGCGCCAGTTTCTCCAACCCAATCACAACAAGGTTCGCCATTGACTTTTGCACAAATCGACTACAGGAAAATATTTTATTATATTATCGCAATAAACATGTATTAGATAATTTTTAAATAACCATTGCATTTTAGATACTTGAAAGATATCTTTAATATGTGGCCAGGCTTTTGGGTTTCCGCCTGGCATCAAAGATGGTCCATATCTAGCACCTTCTTCTCCTCCACTGACACCACTACCAACAAATAAAATTCCATTCTTGTCTAAATCATTAGTTCGTCTCTCAGTATCTTGATATTCAGAATTACCACCATCAATTATGATATCACCAGGAGATAGTAAGGGCACTAATTGTTCAATAAATGCATCCACGGCAGGACCAGCTTTTAAAAATATACACATAATGGTTTGAAATTGTTTTTGTTAGAAGACACAATAGAAGTATATAAGATTAATATCATAGATAATAAATATCTTATCATATATATGCCTTAAACACTACAATGTGAAGGTAAGTAATCTATTACAAGGTCAAATTATAGTTCTATAGAATTTATATACAGTAGTATATATGTGTAATAGTAACTCACCTTTAACTAGAAGCATTACTCTCCTTGGTGATTTTAATTTCTCCACCATTTCTTTCAGTGAATAGGCACCCACAACTTTTGTACCCTTTGCTTCATTTTGCAAAAAAGATTTAACTTTATCTGTTGTACGATTATATGCACATACAACAAATCCATGATCATTCATATTAAGAATTAAATTTTGGCCCATTACAGCCAGACCAATAAGAGCAATATCTGCAACCCTATAAAATAAAGTATATTAGATATAAAGCTATACACACAAGTGAAAAAAAAATATATTTTAACACGTTGTGTACTGGCTAATTATCAGAAAATTAAATTGTGTGGATTTTCAGTGAGATCCACTTATATCACTATCTATAAAAAAAAACTCAGGTATCGTATTGTTATATAATATATTTGAAATGGATAATTAGTTCTAATCAAATTTAATATTTCCTTAAATGCTGTGGTAATTATCAAAGTTACATACCTAGGGATCTTTATATAAAAACGAGATTTCTCGTTACCAGTACGCAATGTATACATACATTGCATACATAATATGCAATGGAACGCAACATTATATTAAAAAACATGTGATATATTAATTTTAATATAATAAATTATTTATACGAATATAAATATAAAATAATATTCAGATGGTCTTAAACAGAAAAAACAATTTTCTAGAGTGTTTTTGAATTTTGAATTTTATATATAAATTTTAAATTATTTTTTATTGAAAATAATAGAAAAATTACTTACGGTTTACTCATTTTAATAATTGATCAATATGAACAATATAGAAAATAATTTGCCGTTCGCTTGAGTTCAAAGAGTAACAAGTGTCCGAACGTTTCCACTAAGCCGATTCAGAATGAACATTCATTCTCGAGTAGTCTTCGGCATCAGCCGACGTTTCACTAGCCAATCACAATGCTTACCAAGGTCAGCATGAAGTCAACACTATGTGAACACTACTACTAATCAAGTATTTCATAATTACACAACACAGTGATATGACTCAAACGGAATATTATACACCGATTAAACGAAATTACTTTTTTATGTATCATATTATATAATTCTCGCTAGAACTATGTCACCATAAAAATTTACTTTTTTGTCTTCTATGTATTAATCTGTTCAAAAATTATGAAATAAAGATCATATAATAATTTAAAGAAAGTGAAATTAATTATATTCAGTCATTGAACTAAAATGTTGTATGTTTATATTTATTCAAATACGTTTTAAAATTTTGAATAATAAAAAATTTATTTTTAAAATATATTTTATATCACAGAGGTTTTTGATTACAAAAAAAATAAATTAAATTAAATAAAACGATTTACGTTGTAATTAATAGCCATGACTTTATATATGTTAACTTATACCAACGTCATAGTATTAAAAGTTACAAAGTTTCAGTATATTAATTTTCATTACCGTAACAGCTTAAAATTACAATTGTAAATTACAAGTTTACTTTTTCTTCTTTATTAATAAGAAGAAGATGTAATTATTTAATAAACGATAGTAAGTAATTTTAATGTTATTGTATATATGCTTATGATTTAAAACAATGATATTGTTTTACGCGCGCTTTGTCAAACATTGTCCACCTCCAATCAGTGTCTGTATGTAGAAGGCTGACGTCACTTTCAGTTATCGCCAAACGATGATTGGGCTAGTCGACCGTATGGATGTTTTAATTGGAAACGCAACATGTCGCGATTTGCTTGATTAGATTAGGGAAGGTCCTCGTATGTTTCTTTCACTTTAGCATTCTATTTAGTGAGTTTCCAACAGTTTGTAACCGTTTTTCAGTGTATATTTTACGTTGTGAAGCTTCAATGATGATACAAGGTTTTATGAAACATGTTAAAAAAGTCTTTATAGAAAGATGAACATAACCCTACGATAATGAGATGTCCTATTTCTGAAACCAAAAACATCCCTTTTATCAAGAGTAAATCTGTACAGTGATACAATTAAATAAATATTATCGTCTAAGTTATATGGTGACTAAAGCAATATGGGACTACTTTTCGCAAAATTGTGGAGTCTCTTTGGCAATGAAGGTAAATTCCATATATGTACCAACATTATTCATTATTTTATTCTTTCGAGAATCACGTCATGCAAGTAACATCACTGTAATTTACCTGCCTATAGTAACAAAGAATTATTAAAATCTCTCTAATATGTTAAATACATATAAATAAGAAATAAACGTCCTCGTTCTTTGTCTCCATAAAATATGTAAGAAGATTACAAGTCCTGAAAAATTTTAACTTTCAACCATAACTTTGCATGTTTAACAATTTTAATAAGAAGATTGATTATATTATATTTAAATTATATGGAATTCATGATTGTTTTGTTTGTTAAAGTTCTTATATTGAAGAAAGTACGCAATGGAGTGAAAGTACATTCCAATCATTGAAATCTTTATATAATAGGTGAAATAAAAATTTGCAAACAATCATTGCTGATTTCAGTTCTTACATCTGTAATTAATTAGGAAAATTAAATCAATTATAATGAATATAAAATGTAATTTTGCATTTAATATGTGTTACATTGTTTGAAATTTACATTTGTCCTACTTTATATATACATATGCTAACATATGTTTATGTAAATTCTCCTTTTGTAGCAATCTGTATACTTTAATTTTATAATATGATACACTTTCATTTTTATATTCATTGCAAAATATAGTTAATATTTTATAATATTTTAGTAGACTTCTAAATAATTAAAATTATGCTGCTTTATGTTTTAGAACATAAAATAGTTATGGTAGGTTTGGATAATGCTGGTAAGACGACTATATTATACCAGTTCCTAATGAATGAAGTTGTCCATACATCACCAACTATCGGATCTAACGTTGAAGAAGTAGTTTGGAAAAATATTCACTTTATTATGTGGGATTTGGGTGGACAGCAAAGTCTACGAGCAGCATGGTCTACTTATTACACTAATACTGAATTTATAATAATGGTTATAGATAGTACAGATAGAGAAAGACTTGGTGTAATAAGAGAAGAATTGTACTCAATGTTAAATCATGAGGAATTAAGTAAAGCGAATGTCTTAGTGTATGCTAATAAACAAGATTTGAAAGGTAGCATGACAGCTGCAGAAATCTCTAGACAACTGGATTTAACATCGATTAAGAAGCATCAGTGGCATATACAAAGTTGTTGTGCACTTACTGGAGAAGGGTAAGATTAAAATTAGTATGTGTAATGATATTAATCATTGAAGCGCAACCATCTAATAGTTTAAAATTTTTTAGTCTTTACCAAGGCCTTGAATGGATCGTTGGACGTTTAAAGAAGACATGACGTAGATTATGAGGATTCATTTTAAATGTAATAAGATATCTAAACTGTAAAGTATATGTTCATTGTAAGTTACTGTGCCACTTTACCAATTGTACAAATGGAATGAGAATGAATGATCATTTTTCAAATGGTACACTAGCTTCATGCATAACTTGAAGTGTAATTGTATATGCTGATCACAGTAATTGCTGCAGGCACTTAACGTATCAAATGGTGGACGGGTAAACTTTGTCTTATCTATTAATGTGATACACAATATAATAGCAAATTATTGAATTTATAATATAAGAGTAAAGTAACGTTTTATCTATTCTCTTCATAAAGAAAATATCTAAAAGGAAGAAATCATGTTATAAAAGAAATGGAAAAGATTTAGAATCACAAGAGTCTCTTATAAGAAGTATTGTTGTATGAAGAGAAATATGTATAGTAGATTTTTTTTACTTGTGTATAAAAAGATCCGTATTGTAAACATTTTACAGCAGGACTGCCAAATTTAACATATTACTAATACATGATACTATTTTTAAGTATAAAGTGCTGCATTCAAATTACAATTCGAAAAATATGAAATATTATTTTTCATTTGATAACAAAATTTAACGATAAATCTGCATGTTTATGTCGAAAAATATAGAATTTAATCTTGATCCCGTCCACCTATGTTTGTAGGAAGAAAAGAATAGGTAGTTCATTCTGTTTGGTTGATATGCGGATAGAAATTGGCCTGTGCAATTTCCAAAACAACACCTATGTACATAGTTTTTTATACTCCGCATTATAGTAGTAAATAACTGTAAAAAGTAAAATCTGATCTAGCACCAATTGAACCACATATTTTTCAAGTTTTTGTGCGAGAGTTTTAACATTTCTCAGTGCTTGATACTGCAAACATCTTGTAAGATTTCTTGGCTAGATTTATTCAATCAATCTAATTAGACAATTGAAAGCAGAATACTTACTGCTCTGTGATACATGGATTCAGCAATGGGACGGTTGTTTGTTGGGAACATTGATTCTAAGTTATATAGGAGAATGATAATTATCTATTATAGAAGAATGTTCTTAATAGATGAAAAGAATATTTTCTTGTAGAAAAGAGCTGATCGTCTCATTGTACATATTAATGAATCTTTCTGATTTTTTAATCCATAAATATCCAATTAACAGCTGTCTCATTTATTTTATTTACTTCATAACTTAGGAAAACTAACTTTCGTATAGTTAGAAATACTCCAGTATTTAATATCTATTAAAACTTAAAATATTAATAGCATATGCAAAAAATCATTATAGAAATTATTAAGATCATTGTATGAAAGATAAATGCCGTCTAAAGCCAGAGTGAGATCATACATTTAAAGTTTCGTAAAAATATAAACAGTGGTTTTCTCATATTGAGAAACAAAGCATTATTGTCGTTTATATGATATAATACTGCAAATTGTACACAATACTATTATGTACATGTATATATTCTAATTAACGATTTTCGTTACATAAAAGTTGTGAAATATGCAGGACGCATTTACAGGTTGTTTTGTTTTAACGATGATGTACAATTCCTATGAGTTGGATACTATAATTACACGGATAGAAGCTTCATGGGTCAGTTACAATGAACTAACATGAAAATTAATGCAAGTGTTTGTGTTGAATCTATTGGTCATTGTTAACCAGTTTATATACTATAAATCAGATCATCATGAACGAGGTTGTTGATTGACATAAGGACTGAAGTTAATATAAAATAAATGAATTAAATTTTCTTTTGTGGGAAATGGATTATAAATTTTTTATTGCACTTCTTTTAACATATAGTTTCTTATTCCTTTATTTTTCTAATTCGGAATATTTTATAAATAGTTTATTAAATAATTATGTAATAATATAAAATTATAATAAAAATTATGTATATTTCCCATTATTTATTATATACTACAGAATCACAAAGTTTTAAGATTTTTTGTAATAAAATTTTTTAAATTATAATAAATATATTTGATCATATTCAGTTTTTGTCTCAAATAATAAATAACCATTAAAAAGTCTCTTAATCGGCAAAAAAGATATTGGGTATAGAAACTACTACATGTAATTTTCAAAGATCTATTTATTTTCACGTTTGTTATAAATAAAGTATCGCACACACTCACTCATTCTCTTAACAGTGGATCTACCACTGGTCATTATATTTTTAATGTACGTAAATTATTGTGACTCGTTGCGGTTGAGTCATCGACTTTTTGAGTGTAATGAAAAAAATTTTAAACCGATCACTGGTGCATTAACACTGCAACATTGTTTGCGTATTCCATTAACCCTAAATATTTCATATTATATTTTACATAACTGTATTTCGCTATGAGCAATTTTTTAAAATCTTCCTTTGCAAAAAAAAATAATTTCCTACGTAATGCTTTTCCACTATAGCGACATAAGTAAAGATATTGCGACTTAATTGTATCCTAAAAACTCTGATATCCTGTTGGCAGTGCCAGTTAAATTACGGACAATATCTGTGAAATATTAACTATGCACACAGCTAACTTTTGTATCCATCATTTTTGAATATTTGGTCTAATGGTTATTATAATGATTTATATTGTTTCCAATTTTAAAATAGCTGTTACTTAAATTCAACATAAAGCGATAAATATATTTACAATAAACCAGCTCTATTATTAACGTGTAGCATGATGTTCTTGTATTGGATTTGGCAGTTGAAACTATGTGTACTGAACCAATCTATATTTTATGTGTATGATTTTATAATGTAAAAATTTTATCACGAAAGATTAAAGAACAAAAAGATAACAAACAATTACAACTCAATTTGTTTAGTCTATACCTTTTATCATTTCATTTAGTCTAATAGAAAATTAGTTTAGTAACAAGTATGAGACACTTTGTTATCTTATAGTGGATGTTGTTACTTATAAGTGAAAGATTTATTCAATCTATGAAGTATCCTGGACTATGATTAATTCATATAGCAGTCTAAATCATAATTTTAAAGTTCAATTTGTCTCCAATAATATGTTACTATTCCAATTTAGTCAAAGGAGCTCAAAACTGATGTCACATAATGTATCGTTAGTTTACAAAATATCTCTTTATAGGCATGGGATTTTACCTGCACTATGTTGTGCATTCTTACATGAATGAAATATTATGTTCATCAGCATAACTGATTTGTGACAATAAGAAGAGTTTCCCATATCAATGAGAACTAGCGTCAAAAACGGTGGGTTTCTTATTTCCTAGAAGATGTACTTGTTTCGCAAGTTACATCCACTTGAGAAATGTGGATATGACATGAAGACCTAGTACAAATCTCAACTGCCGTGTCACAATACATATAAATATATCTATAGCTAGGACTCTGTGTTAATTTGAACAACTCTCTCCAATACAAAGTTGAAAATAGACACTGTTGCCACAAACAAACGTATGTGGCTAATAGTTTTCGCAGCTGATATCCTATTGACAGTGTCTGTCAAATTATAAACAATGTCTGCAAAATGTTAACTATACACACAGCTAACTTTTTTGTATTAATTATTTTCGTATGTTTGATCTATTATTACAATGATCGGTATTGTGGTTTTATTTTTAAAATCGCTACTATTTAAGTTAAATGTTAAGCGACAAATGTATTTACAATGAACTGTGTCTACTATTAACGTGTAGTATTATGTTTTCGTAATGGATTTGGCAGTTGAAACTATGTGTACTGGACCAATCTATATTTTGTATATATGGTTTTATAGTGTAAAAACTTCACCATATTTATTTGCATTGTTATTAAAAATCAACAATATTAGTTATAGTTTTTACAATATAATACACCATACAGTTCCATTTTAGAATGTCTACGTTTGAACAATATATCGTAACATTAGATGTTCATTTTTTATTAGATTAGATGATTAATTATTCTAATACCTGGCCTCATATTATTTTAATAATACTCGGCATTTAAAACGACTTCCTTGAAGTCATATTAAGATGAATTCGAAATGAGTTCGAGGTTTACACTTTTCTGTGTATCGATAACATTCGTAACATGATTCAAAGCTGTCAGTTCCTTATTCTTGGAAATTATGATGATGGTGTGATACGAACTTAGACTTTTCAATGATTCTGATTCCACTTTCTCTTTTTTTTTTTATAAATGAAGACGTCGTTTAAGCTTTGCAAGCTTTCATGAGGAGATCAGTGCTAAGAGATTTGGGCCTCTCAATAGGCAAACCAAGAGCACGGTCCCAGACGAGAGAAGCCAAGACACCAAGAGCGCGAGATACTCCAAACAAGACAGTGTAGTAATTCATTTCTTTCATTCCATAGTATTGCAACAGTACGCCGGAGTGAGCATCTACATTCGGCCACGGGTTCTTCACCTTACCAGTTTCCAATAGAATTGGAGGAACTACTTTGTATACCTGACTAACCAGCTGGAAATATAAATATTATATTGATTATGAACAGATCTTTGAAATCTTCAATGACAAGATACATATATTCAAATTCGTTACATAATGATTTTACCTTGAACAGTTTGTCATCTGGCAAATGTTTCAAAGCAAATTCTCTCTGGCAAGTATATCGAGGATCAGTCTTTCTAAGCACAGCATGACCATATCCGGGAACAACTTGTCCGCTCTTCAAGGTGTTCCAGATGAAGTCTTTAAGCTTCTCATCACTAGGACTATCACCAACTTGAGAACGCAGTTTTTCTAACCAAACCAATACTTCTTGGTTCGCAAGACCATGGAGAGGTCCAGCCAAACCGTTCATACCAGCCGCGAATGACAAGTAAGGATCAGACAGTGCCGAACCAACCAAGTGGGTTGTGTGTGCAGATACATTTCCACCCTCGTGATCAGAGTGAATGGTCAAGTACAACCGCATCAGCTCAATGAACTGAGCGTTATCATAACCAAGCATGTTCGCAAAATTCCACGACCAATCTTTGCCAGCATCGACCGATCCTAACCCCTTGCCACCTTTATAAATGTTTCTATATATCGTGGCTGCTACCACAGGCAATTTGGCGATCAGATTCATCGAATCTTCATACACGGTTTCCCAGTATTTGGTTTTGTGTACACCCTGAGTGTAAGCTTTGACGAATTCACTCTCGCTGTTCAACAGGGTTATCGCAGCAGAGAACTGCGTCATTGGATGAAGCGACTTGGGGAAATTGTTCAAAGCTTTGACTACATGGTCAGGTAAAGCGCTCCTTGCTGCCCACTCCTTCGATAGCGCTTTTGCTTGGGCATCGGTGGGAACGTCACCAGTGATCAGAAGCCAGAAAAGACCTTCTGGAAGCGGCTCTTGGCCGCCAGAAGCTTTTGGCAGAAGTTTTTGACATTCAGGGATTGATTTTCCACGGAATCGGATACCTTCTTCAGGGTCTAATACCGATGGTTCCCAAACCAAACCTTTGATTCCACGCATACCACCATACATCTGAAATGTTATAGTTATAATTAAAATAAAATCATATAAAGTATAAACACAATATATTACTGATTAATTTTAGTGATTAATAATACAATAGCAATTGTTTACATTGCTTGAGGCCTCATTGCACAGGAATTAATTAATTTCGTTTCCAAGCCATACCTCTTTGTCTGTGAATAAATAAATACGAAAACTACTTATAAAAAAAGATTTTAGACGCTTTTTATAAAGAAATAATTATTTTTTTAATTATTTAGAAATAAGAAAAGAGATGTAAGGATATTACTTATAAAATAATCTGACAATCGATACTGCAAATGTGGACCAAGAAAAGCAGAAAGGAATTGTATGGATTATATGTTATTGCACATCATATTTCAATAATCCTTTCCGTTTAACTCATACGTAAAACCCATAAAAGCAATGTGACCTTAAAAATTTTTATCTAATTAAACTGTCTTGCTAATAAGCTCAATGACATCTAACAAATATATTGTTATTTTAACACTAAACGTACCGCTACCGGTTCTCAAATTTTTTTGAAAATTTTTATCAATTTTTGATAAATTTTTTATCAATTTAAAAAATCATTTTTTATAAATTTTTTATCAATTTCTACATTGTCCGATTAGTCACTTTTCCAATTTTTATGTTTCCTTCTGTTTCTGCTTCTACTAAGAAAAATTTATCTTCTAATATGTTCACCTTCATTTTGCAACCAGTTATTCAACTGGTTACGATAGAAATAAGTATATACAAAGCGTCGGTACGTTTAACGTTAAATGACCAACCAACCATTGTTCATTATAAATTTATCGAATCGTTTTTAATGTGACTACGAACACATGCTGGTATCAGTTTCACATGACTCGTTACAGTACCGATCATCGGGTTAATTCCGAACGTAAGGCATAAGGCAAAAAAAAATAAAAGGAACCAATTCTGATCCCGTGCTTGCCAATTGAGGTTCCACAGTAACCGCACAGCGTACACGAGTCTACCGTGATCACATGATAAGCACGCGACCTACAACCGATTTTGCGGCTGCTACCACCGTCTATCGCTTCTATTCGTTATCGGTGTCCAATAAAAAATAATCGGTTACACTTCTTGGCTCATGAAAAAATTGTCTCCACGTGGATCGTCATGCTAATTACGTGACTTCTTTGTGAATTAATCTCGTGCCCGATCGAACGATGATCACTTTTTATCCATGATCGCGCGATCCTACGATCTTTTTTCTCATGTGTGTCGGGGAATTACGCAACCGGATTAGCTGCATACCATGTCCACGGTGACCTCGCCGACTTTGGTGGCTCCATGCTGCTTGCGGAAACTCTTGACGCGCTCCTGTTCCTTCGGGATCTTGTCGGCCAGAACTTTCCTCAGATCGGTCGAGGCGTCGGATAACGGTCTCAAGAACACGGCGGAAGTTATTTTCTGGAGGATAAAAGAAAACAGATGGTCAGTTGACGAATTAATCAATGGCTTACCGATAAGTTGATCGATGTCAATTAAATTACTTGAAATTTCCTCGTGTATCAAGGAGATTAACGGCCGAGCGATAGCTCGAGATCAATTCGAGTAAAAATTTCATTTATCGTGGGTCATTCATTTAGATAACAATGGAGAAATCTATTGATCGCTGGAAGGCCGACAGGATGTTGATTTCAACGAGTTTTTTTGATTAATGAGATTAGTTACTGTGCTCTTTTCTTTTTGGAGACTTGATTCCTTATCTTTTCGGTAACCATTCTTCAAAATGCTATCTAAGAATCGTAAAAACTGGCCAATGACTGATAAATAAATGTAATTCATAATATTCTGTTTTCATTATCAAAAAATTTATGTCTAATACTGTTATTAACTATTAAAATAGTTATAACATTTTACTCATTTTTTATGCAAGAAGTAATTAAAGTTTTAGCAGTTGAATGATTAGATCTCGTCTTTAAAAAGAATAATTAGAGTTTTGGTAATTGAACAATTTTTTAAAATAATATAATATAATTAAATTATATTAAATAATATAATTTTGCAGGCAAGTAATACAATTTCTATACATTTTGTCTATAGATTTATAAATTGATAGGAATGAACACGTTCGAATTGTCATCGTGAATTGAATTCGATGAAACAGTTGTATCGGTTTCACCGAACAATCATGCGTGAGTTCTGGATTACGTAAAAATACGAACAGCCTCATTATGATATACTTGTCTGATACAGCACACACGCGAAGAATCAACTTCCGCGCGCAATGCCGTGCTCGCTTCGTGAATGTTAAAACTGACGTTGGCCGGTAAAGGATATATTCGTTTTGGAGCTACTGTATTCTAAAATTAAATCCTTAAAATAAAATTCCATTTTACACACTATTCTTGTATTTTTTTCTGAAATTTCCGCTTTTAATCAACCGTTTCTACAGACTCCTCTATTACGTAACAAACACATTTTTCTTAAACACATGTCAAGATAAATATCGTTAAAAATTAAAAATTATAATTTCTTCAAATAACAAATAATTTGGTATTGTATATTTCATTTTCAATGTGGTTAGTAGTATTTTAATGTAATATGCACAACAATAATACAATATAGACATTTCAATGGAGCTGCATTCTTGTTAGTATTATTCACAGCCAATTGAAATTAGATATCCATTTAATTTCATTCCGTTTCATTTCGCTTGAATTTTCTTTAGAAAAACATGATTTTGCATAAATGTTTAGTTACATATCCGCCGGATATGTTCACGTATCATTTATGACGTCGCTTTACGTAAAACGTAAAATTGTTTCTGGGATTACGTTGCAGAACGATTGTAAGCATTACGTAAATTTCGGAATTTAAGAAAAGGAAAAAGGAAACACGTGAGCGTTCGTCGAGTATCAAGAGAACGTCAATGAAACGTTGCCTGACGACCGTGGTTTTTTTTAGGAGTCGGAGTACATAGATGACCACCAGAACGAACTCCAGCGAATCAGCGGCATCGGGTTGGGGTCAACCGGGTCTCGCGTTAAAGTTCATTATCAAAGCGTAGACCTTGGGGAAATGACATCGGGAAACGGTGAATTATGAACAAAAACTATTTATCGGGATCATCACGTAATCGAGTCATTGCCGTATCATCGAACCTTGCGATGCAGGAAGTTTCTAGTGCTAGCTTCTTTCTAGTGCCATTGGCATCAAATGCTTTATACTTTACGACACTAAATAATTCCTGTCGTCAAATTTGATAACCTTAAAAATCTACGGTAATGATAAAAAGATCGTATTGTATCTCTTTTTATTTTTTACTTTACACAATTAAATAATTCGCGTATCATAAAGTTTGATAACTTTAAAAACCTACGGTAATAATAAAAAGATTGTATTGTATGTTTTCTTTACTTTACAAAACTAAATAATTTCGTATCATAAAATTTGATAACTGTAAAAATTCACGATAATAATAAAAAGATTGTATTGTATCTTTTTTTTCTTTTATCACTTTACGAAACTAAATAATTCGTATCATCAAATGTGATAATCTTAAAAATTTATGGTAATAATAAAGAGATCGTACTGAATTTTTGGATAAGATTAACAATTGTTTTCCTTGAAAATGAACAGATTGAAGGAGGGTAAATTATAATCCTAGTTAACGTAATTCAGTTCATTCAAAATTTATTCAGAAACACATAAGTTGTAACAACCATATGGGATACCTATAAGTAGCTTAATATAAGGGATACGTGAATAATTAATAATTTAAACACAATTTAAACATTAGAAATAATTATGAGCATAACTATACGTAATCATTAATTCTGAGATTTTATTATACATATCTAAATATTACATATCGCAGGAATTTATTGTAATTTTTTATTCAACAACGTCGACCATAATGTTGTTAACTCGAAAACAGGACACAGATGTGAGGACATAAATACTTTTTTATCATCGCTTATGACGCAGGACGGAAGATTGTTATTTTCAATACAAGCGAAAAAAGAATGAAAGCTATAATAAAAACGACTCACTTTTTTTTAGAAACGTGTATTTGCAAGTATTTACAATATTCCAGGTATAAAAGTATTTTAGGTTTCAACGTTTACGGATTTCAGAGCTTTTGATTGCACGTCTTTTTCTGCCGTTGAATATTCCATCGCTAAAAAATAGTCCATTGTATCTCGAGTACGGGTAAAATCCGCAGATAGCGGAAAATCTGTGGCGTAGCTCTTTGCAAACATAGAAACGTGAACAAGTTTTACAACGTGGATGAGGAATTAGGTCGAGGCGAGGTCTCGATAGAAAGGTAAAGGGGACAACGGCCGAGATGGCCCTGCGAATCTTCGTATAGTACTGTCAGACTTCGATTATTGAACTGTGGACCGTTATGCATTCATAGTATTTGAAAATTCACGAAATATAGGGAAGTATAGGGAATGTAGAGAATATGGAGAAAAATATAGGAAAATATGGGAAAACATTTACATGAATAAACACTACGTAATGCCATATCTACTTTATGTTTATCACGGTGAATCTTTTTTCGAGGTAATCATCTACTACTTTATGATTTGGATAAAACGGTCTATGAAAATGAGAATTTCTGTAGAGTATTAGAGTAGAGCAATTGAGAAGATCTGTAGAGTACTGATTTTTCAGTAATGCAGCAATTACAGAAAGTCATTTTGTAAAAATTTAATCTCTTAAATTCGTGGTAGCAAACAGGTTGATCCAAATATGTATATCATCCTTCCAAGAGGGCAATTGTGAGATCATTTTATTTTTCAATTTATTAATTTTTATTTATCATATTAATCTGCATTAAAAATAGCAAGGAAAAAAGTTTCGTTAATAAGTTCCATTCTGAATCGAAGACAAGGAAACATTATATTAAAAGAGTTTTAAAATATCCGACACATATTGACTAATTACTTGGAACACTCGTTATGTAAATCAAGACCGATAAAAATATAAGAAATTTTAATATCGAATTAATTAATATTCAAGGAGATGTTTAAGTTGTCCGTGCAAGATGCGAAACGAAGAAAACAAAATGGCCCATCGTTTTAGCGAAGATCAATTACCATTGTATAAGTGGTTAAAATTGACGACACGTGCTAAATTGTAAATCTCTCTCTTCACTTTACAATTCTATTTCTGATGCTCGAAATCTTCAGAAATTACGGCATATTATGTAATACTATTCAAAGTTGTTCAAGGTTAGATAAAGAAAGCACGAAACAGAATTTTAATATTAAGATTCCAAGTGCTTAATATTTTATTTCCTTGTTTCAGAATATGTATTTGAAATATATTATAATTGTATCAGTAATTATAACAGAACACGAACAAATCTTGTGATTTAATAATTATAGGGTGGACGAAATATTTTTGTAACAAGTTGTGTCATTGTTGAGTGAGAAGGTCTCGATCAGTGTTGGCTTTACGTAAGTGTGATGGTATGCACTTACACCGAACTGGGAACGAGACTGTCTTTAATATGAGATGTGCTCCTGAATATAAATTGTCGTGACCTTGACATTTCTACTAAATTTTCCATTCATCGTGCTATACTCGTTAAATTCAAATTAGATGATTTATACCTTCAAAATACCAAATTATTCTTGAAATAATATGATCTTATTCTAAACAAAAAAAAGTGTATGTAATATGATAAAAATAATGTAGTCTAGTGTAGAGAAACAATTATTTTATTGTAGCTATAAAAATCAGGATCATATGTTTATTAATCTTGTTTTAGTTTCTCTTCTCACTATATTTGGGTATAAACTATTTGTTAATTTAATAAACTACACTGTACTGTGATTTAATGAATGAAACAAATACTTTTAACGTTTGTCAACGTCGTGGATTGTTTGAAAGATCGTTTATGGTCATTTTTATTTTGATAAATCTGATAAATCTTCTTCATATTATTTTTATATTATTATTATCATCATTTGATTTATAATTTTCGTATATTTTAAATGTCAAATCGAAACATAACTTTTTCTTAAGACATTTTTGTAGATATAGACATTTATGTATATCTTATTTAAAATACTCTCAAAGTATATTAAATTTTCAGTACATCTATTTTTTATAAATTATATGAATAGGTAATTAATGTTTAACCATTCTATATTGTAATTAAAATTCGTTTTCAATTTATGTTTGGCTCCTTTAATTTCGAAACCAGTTCATTCTTATGTCATTAGAAGGTTGTCATACTATGAAAAATACGGTATAGCATATTCACTGCTCAAGTTATTTATTGTGAACGTATAAGTAGATCGGAAAGCACACAAATACAGCAGGAATATTAATGTGAGCAGAACGTTGTGTCTGGAAATAGGCCAAAGTTAAGAGTAAAATGCTCGACCAAAAATAAACAGTTTCACGTGTTGTATAATTCAGACTAAGCTACATAATACACACGTGATAAAAGAAAGTGGAAGCAAATAGATATCTGTCCTTTGCCACACAATGACATTCACTGTTGCAAAATTTCCTACTTATATTTGTTAATGTAATTCACACAGCCACCGATTATATAATGCTATAATAATAATTAGGGAACGTGCATATGAACGTAAGAGGAAATAAAACCACTGTATAACACATACGACGTGGTTTGAATTTCTTGCCTTCTAATATCGACTCTACTATCGACTAATGGAATTTCAAACAACATTAAAAAAATATTTATAATATTCGGTTCATGTTTATTGAAAGACTGTCTTCATGAATATTTATCACCTAATTGTAGATTCAGTTTTACAATCAATATATAGTATCACTTGTTTTTAACATTAATATTTTCGAATTGTTAGCGGCAAAATAATTTACTGTTTTAATTAGAAAAAAATGATAAAATAAGTGGTCAACAAATTTCCTCTATTGTGTTTAACTTATCTGAGTATGCATATCAGATTTGCGGTGACGTTTTCAAGCAGAATTGAACTAGAATAAGCATTATTTATTCAATTTTATTCTGTTATTAGAATATTGCTTGTACATATTCAAATAGCTGAACACTGTTACACGCTCAATACTATGTCCCTGTATCACGAATGATATATTAACGCCAGGAATTTATCGTTTGAAATGCAAGTAACAATACACTTAGTCTGTAATGCAAGAAGGATATCAAGTTGTAGCCGCAACGATGTAACTAAATACTAATTGAACAGATTGGTAACGACTTTTATTTCCGCTCCGCGTGTCGTTACCAATCGAATAAGGAATTAAGCATCTTTGATTCGATCCCTTCACCGACATTCGACTCATACAAGCTAATTAGTATACAAAACTCGACGCTAATTGTCTCTACTCGCATAATTCTATTCTCTTGCAACCGAAAGCTTCGTTAACCTTCCGCCGGCAATATAAACTCCTATATATTATTCTCACGTATACCTCGAGCATCCCATCTACTAAAAGTTCAAGATATCTACTATCCAACGACTACAACATTTCCATTATCAATTTTAAATAGGATAGACCGAGGCGAATCGGATCACACGATGAATCGGATCGACAGAAGAATCCAGTCCACATTTGTTGTATCCTAAATTATATTTCTCATTTCTTATTTCTTATTTGCTAAAGGAAGATTAAAAATTCTTTTTCGTTTTTCATCATTAATACTAGGTTTACGAAATACACACATATATACATATTAAATTAGGGACTATATTAAGTACCTTAATATTTTTTTAGATTTTTACAAAACTCACAACAAGGAAAAATTAAAAGTGATCGTTATATTTTCATATTCCCAATCGTGTTCGTGCAAAACCATATTACCGACGAAAGGGTAACTTAACGCTAAAACTACCGAATATTTAATATAATTAACATGCAAATGCTTCCTGTAATAGTAAACAGAATATCATTTTAAACAATTTTTTAAATATGCAAAGTATACTTAACTCTCGGTTTACACGACACTCGAATTGCACAATTTCGGTGTAACACGTTTGAAAAAGAGTGGAAAAACTTTCATTTACACGGCACTTGTATTTCACTTTAACACGCTCAGGTCAAACAAATACAAAAATTTGAATTTGCATAAAGATCCGCAGTCTATTTATTATATTATCTAAATAAAATTAGTAATGTTTAATATAATTTCGGATATTTAATACGTTTGTGATATTAATTAGTGCAAAATATGAAAATTAAAACCAGTCATTTTGATTGATAGTTCTACTATTCCTAATATTACTAATATTCTTAACATTTCTAACATTCCCATATTGTACTTCTTAATATTCCATAGTTCCAATGTGTAATTTACTTAATCTTCCATTTTTCGCAGGATTAAATATTTCGAATATTTTCATTCAAAGTTCCCATGAGGAAATAAATCTGAATGCGTGTTATCTTAATAATATTCGCAATTGATCTCTGATACTCGACGCTATCAATACCAAGTACGCAAATATATTCAATATAAACTATGCTGGAATATTATTAAGATAGTCGTGAGTAAATATTATACATAATATTTGTGCGCATATTTATTTATTAATATTTGATAATTAGTGAGTACTAAATACAATCTAGTAGTTTGTATAATTAATTTGATAAAATAGGCATAAATTCAATGAAAACTAATTATATTAATGAAACGTAAAAACAAATGCGCTTTAAATAAATAAACTTGATTTTGTCTTTCTTTTTTTCAACGAGATCCCTTTTTGGATAAATCGGCGATAGTTAGTCAATGACGAACAAAGTTCAATACAGCTTCTCGCCAATATAGTTCACGTGCTATCTTGTAATTAATAAATGGTGTTACGCAGTAACAATTAAGTCGCGTGTATTCATCAATTAATCGTTCACAGTCGATACTTGTATAATGTTGTGGGAGGCTGATAAATTGATTGTAGCACACTTCTGTCATTACTTCGATTACTTAAGACATTTATATAAAGAAAACACCTATTAAAAATTTTTATATAAACAAAATATATACTTTTTTAACACAAAATAATAGATAATTAAAAGCTTCATTCTTGTTTTATAAAGATGTAAATATCTTATTAACTAACTAACATTTTGTAATTGCAATATAATTATTGAAAGTATCACTTAAATGTTACAATACAATATTTACTCTCGTTATACCTATCAAAAATTATTAGTATGATACCAGTTAATGAACTCTAAGAATATTACTCTGCGAAACAATAGTAATTTTTTTGCGGTAAACTGTTGCTTTCTTTGCTCAAGGAATGCTAAAGGAATTCGAAACAGTACTAAAACTGACGACAGTAATTGTAAGTTTCCTTCTTCGATAAAGTAAAATAATGAATACAGTGCGGACTTTTATGCAAATTCAAATTTATTAAAACGCAGTTAGAACATAGGGGAATATGTAGGGATACGTTTTGGACATTTCACGCATCTTTTCGCATCATATGGCTTCTGTGCACTTTCAAATTTCCAATAAATTTTATGTTATTATTTATCGTTTACAGTTCGAAATGTTTTCGGGTTTCCACTGCAAAATTTACCTTGCCTTTTTTAATTTAACTGTAGCTTGGTGTAATGCTGTTCTAATGTGTTAAGAAATATCTGAGAAGCAACCACATTGCATTTGTAATTTTGTTTTTAATAAAATTAGTTTACAATTTCATCTAATTATTGAAGTTAAATAAGAAGCATAAGTGATCGATTCAAACGGTAGTAAATAAAAACTTATTTTAAGTGCTATTTGTGGAAACGAGTACACACAATCTCCAATGTTTATATTTATACCTTAATTAAACGTAAATCGATACATGAAGTTTAAAGCATTCGTACTAATTTGCAAAACTTTGATGTTTCGAGTAAATATAATGTTACATTACATAAAATTTCTTATTATTCAAGTTCACAAAACATTCTTTCGTTATCATTGCGAAAAAATTGCCAGCGAATTATTCATGACAGTAGGTAAAACGGTTAGCAATATGTAATTTAACCGTGAAGGTAACAGCGACATTTATCGATCGCGTTTAATCTAAAGTACACATCTCGTTGATTTAAATATTACTAAAAGTCGAGATAAATAAAATGAAAAATTTTATATAAATTAAATGGAAACCTCTTTAAACGAACAATTCGAGTAATTACCAAAATTAAATCAACGAATTTAATATACAGAAAATAACAGATAATTAACAAATTTCATTGTTGTTTATGAAAACGTGAATGTCTTATTAACATGTCGTATTTGTAATTTAATTATTGAAGTTATTATTTAAAGCGAGTAATTTACAATTATTCATGGCCGTAGACAATGTTATAGCGTATACGAGCAGACGAGCGCACACTCTTACGAAACATTAATTCGCTGTGACAGATGCAACTCAATTTCCCCCTTAAAAAATTTATCGTCGAGCATTATCGAATTACAGGCTCTGTATTAATATTTTCACAAGTGGTCAAGCGAGAATCGAGTACGCGAGATTCAGTTTCCTTTCAACACGTTCGAAACCACCATACTTTTTGAATATCGCCTTTACAATATTACATTTCCTACTCTCCTTTGACAAATTACATCTATTCGATTTTTATGTACATTTATTCCATGTTGTATTATTAGGTCTATAACTGACAAAAAGGTAAAATTAATTTTTTACAAATTTGTCATTTTGAAAATTGAACATTTTTGGGTTACTTTACCACTATAATCGTTACTGAATTAAAAATGTGTTTCTTTTTATTATTGATTCACTAATATTTCATAATTCGTCAATATTTACGACAGACATTATTTATGTTCTGACTTACTAATTAATTCGAAGGTAACTCAAACATAACGTTGTCAAACAAAAATTCTTACGAACGATAATTACTTTTCCTCAAAGCTTTCAAAAAATGTAATTTTAATAATCGCATCAAACACGTCTTGCTTATTTTAGAACGTGCTAAACTGGATTTCAACTTGAACTCATGATTTTCCGGAAAACCGGTCGAGTTTTTCCTGTATTGTTATAATTACGTAACAAAATCAGTATTGACAAATTGATGTATGAAGCATGGAACTGGAATATCAGCATTATAACGTCGACATTCAGAGACACGAATTCAGAAGAGCTCTTCTTTACATATGAATAACTCAAAGATGGCAAATTTGAAGTTGTGTCTTTCTCGTCGTAAATGAGCAAATCATCCTACGTGTATTCGCGATTATATTTGCACATTTGACGTCATTCAACACGCAATGTTCTGTTCTCTTCTCAGCACGATTCGCGAACTGTGGCGATCGCTTACATTCCTCTTTCTTTCTAATCATTTAAATTGTTTGGACAAATTAGTACACCACTGGTAAACATAATTAAGCTACTCCTCGATACATTTCGTTGCGTGGAAAAATACAGCGCGGAACAAAATCTTACTCATACGGTAAGAATGCGAAAATAAAGATACTCATATTTTGCTCACCATTAACTGCATGTTTTACTACTTCACTTTAACACTGTTATTTTGTTATTAACGTAGCAAAGCTTTTTAACCTATAAACTGTGGAATTTAGTTTCAAAAATCTCGTTTTACACGCAATAAAATAAAAAAATAAAGTGTGCACTCGGCAAACGCGGGACGAATGCACCTAGAGTATGTTTTAATGAAAAACCAAAGCAAAACAAAGAAAAATTACATGTTTATCTGAAAAAAAAATAAAAAATTCAGCTAGTATCATTTTGATTTTAAGATGAGGTGTATACTCGTCGTACGCAGTTAACTAGTTAAGTGAAAACAACTTTAACACGTTAAATACCGCACGATTTTAAGGAGATGAATACGCGAAATAAACAATTACGATATTAAATTATTATATATTAATACAATATATTTTTTATTACTATTAAATTATTTAATAATAATTAATATTCGTCTTGCTGAATGTTGCTGCATTAGGTAGTGTTATTTACCATACACGAATGTTTTCAAATAATCATCGTTTAATTGAGGAAATTACAGTAATTGAATTTGGGCGGGGGTCGCCGGTGATTTCCATTGGCATTCAACGTGTTAATGAAACAATTAAAATAAATTGACATATTTGCGACCGGGAAATCTTTCGCTGTTCTAATACTCATTGCCGGTGAAAATGAAGAAAATTTTAAGCTAATCGGCGTAAATTTCTGACGTTAAAACAGAGATAAAAATTAGAAAATTTGTTTTGAAATGTTGGTCTTGTTATAATCTGCTGTTTGAAATGAAGAAATTTCCGTTAAAGAAGTCGCAAGTGAAAAATATATTTGAAAAGACGTGAATTCACGTCAACGGTCGCGAATGTGTTAATATAAATTTCGATAACAAATTTCAATTTAATAGGTGGCTCGCAAAATTGTTTTATAAAAAAGTATATTTACATAAATGTGTATGGTGAAGTTGTTACTTAGGTGGTTGAAAATTAATTTGAAATTAAATAATTGACGATTCATAAACATGATACCTTTTATAATGAATCTTATAACATTTTCTAATTCAATTAAATAAAATTGTGTGGCACGACTGATTAAGTTTTGTATTTTAGAAGCTTCATATATCTTTCAATTTTACTTGACTTGATATTAAATATACACAATTCCGAAAAGGTAACTCGTAACATAATCTCAAACATCGATTGTTTCAAAATAAAAAGAATCTTCCTAGATTCGTTTCCGTCTTCCAGACAGTCATTAAGGATTGCATTCAATGTTGTTGAAAATGTGAATCATGCTATTATGCCCCATACTCTCAGAATTATATCATTGACCTCGTCTCGATAGCCGCTTTCGTATAGCCCGAAAGGAGTTATTGCTTTTAATTGACAAATGAAGTAGAGGTCATCCTTCTTCTAGTCCATTTAGAATGGACAAATTTAATTGTGCCTAATATTACTTATGTAAAAGCATTACGACATTGTCTTTCTTTCTCCTGTTCAAAAATCTTTTATCATGTATTCGATGAACCATGAAATTTTACAGAGATTACAATATGAAAGCATTTTAAGTCTTTTATGTTATCAAAATTAGTCTACGCGATTGAAGGGAAATAATAAAACAATAATTATGAGTGTATAGCTTGTATCGACCTTTACTTTCTACTTTTCTTCAAATTTGAAAAATGTAACCCAATGATGATATGAAAATTATGATATAAAAAATGATCGTGTGAAAAAATAATTGACATCTTGATTCCTAACAAATTTTAATTTTCAATTTTTCCAGCGTCTGTCTATAAGGAAGCGGAAAATTAACTGAAAATTACGTTATCATTTCAGAGAAACGCATATCCAGTAATGGACTGCAATAGTTATGATGTCACTTGAAAAATTACTTAACATGTGTTCCTATGAATAGTATATAATAAACAGTAATATACAAGCATCATGTAAATTCATTTAATTTCTTAAGTGTTTCAAAAGCTTCGAAACAAAAGAAAAAGATTTTTAATATCAATAATGATATAGAAATTTATTTCAATATGTTTCTTGCATTTACATACCCGATTAAAACGGTAAGGAATCAATTATATAATAATGTTAATAAATTCGATAACATAGCGAATTTTCTTCTGCAATAATCAGTTAATTTAAATTTAAATTTACAAAGATTAACTTCCAAAGCTTCATCAATCTTATCGATTATCATACGAATAAATTAATTATCAATGAATAAGAATGCTTAACGATTCTTTGTTGACCAGTAAAAATTTTGAATGATTATAATTGAATTGATTTAATAATTTCGACAGATGTCTAGACGATTCAAGATAAGGTCGTAATAAGAAGCTTGTGGCGACAGATCAATACGAAATGAAATTAGAGGCCTGATAATGCGGTAATGAGTAACACGATTAACCCAGTGCACTAGGACAATGCAGTACCATTGACGCGCGCACCCAAAGTTCACCGATGAAATGACGTTCAGATCGAAGAATTCAGCAATGCTTATTCGAACTCCGACTATGTAAATTTCTTGTGTTATATTTTCCATTAACAATTCGCAGTATGAACATTGAGAAGCGAAAACCTTTCGTTTTATATGTTTCTTGAATTAAAAGTAATGCTTCAGTAATTTGTTAGACATTATTTTATTATAATTTCATTATATATTTAAAAAATATTAAATATAAAAATTAATTGTTTATATACGAAACATGCTTTATATATTCAAACAATTTTTTCCACAAAGTTTTGATTCTAATAAAGATCTATAATTTGAAAAAGAAATCGATCCGGCTGAAAGTTTAATATGCTTTATTTTTTAATGTTTAACAAAGTAAATTTAGTAAGATTTGATTGAGTACCCCATTTTCTAAATGTGTGCAAAATGTTATTAAAATACAGTTAGTTAGAATGAAAGTTCAATTCTATCGCGTAAAATATTTTACAGTCAATGGACAATATAGAAAATTAACTTTCTAACAAAATAATCAAGTTGTTCTTGATTTATTTCACACGAGTGTCATAAGTTCAGAAGTATAATTGGTCTGATAGGAATTGTTTTAACACGAGTAAATTTCATTCTATTTCGATGCAGATACCATAACGTCGATTACCATTCGGATCAGAATGTGTTCGAAAGGCTGAGAGATTGAAATTCTCTGGCGAATGTGCCAGAAGGTCGACAATCGCGAAGGATTAATACAGCAAAGAGAAGGGAGGCTTTCTTGTGGCAAAATCGTGATTATCCCAGCCTAGTTTTACTCAAGCGAGAAAAGAAGGGTCTGGAATCTCAATTCTTCCAAATTATAGAGGCTGCAGAGGCATCCATCTAACGTAAATCAATTTTATAAAATTATAAATTATAGAAGTTAACACCATTAACAACTGTATAATAAATATTTATCGATCAGAATCTCAACACAGTCTTAATTAGAATTTCGTTTTATATTATATTTGTTTGCTTTCTTGTAGAAGACCAATCATCTTTTTTGAAAGTCAATATATATATATATATATATATATATATTAAGTATAATAATGTTATTATATTATTATATTATTAAAATATTCCAATTTATTAAGAAGAAATATTTTATTTCATGATATTTAACTTTCCATATTGTTTGGATACTATTTTATCTGAACCATAAAACATCTCATACTTCTAATATCATATATTTACAAACTTTTTCTCTAAATTTTATCCGCCTCTAATATATAACAGTAATATCTACTCATTCAACTAATATTTAATACCTTAACCCTTAAGTATTTACATAGTGTGTTTCATACATATATTTAAGATTTATTCAAAAGTATGTTTCCTTATCAAAGCATTTTTAAATTGTATTATGTTATTATATTATTTTCAGCAGTATTAGTAAAAAGAATTCTTTACACTGTTTTCTATCAACTAATTGTCTTTCGAAATGCATTTCAAATAAAACAATAAAAATAATACAAAATTATCAAGAAGAAAATGTAAAAGGAATGCGAAGAGCACATGGTTGAGTTATTCATTGTACTTGCTAAATAACCCTTCGATTCATTTTAATGAAGGCCTCTCAAAATTCTCTACCATTGCATAACGGTAATCTACGTGGAATCAAGAGACACTGATAGTCTTCTTGATTAATTGTTGGTGGCATGGTTGCCGTGGTTGATCGCTCTCGTTATCACTGATTGCATAACCTGGCTTGTGAAGGGCATTACCAGGCGGAATACACCCGTGAGCCACAATTATCTAATTGATTTCGCGCCATATAATCGTCAAATGGCGCTAAAACGACGGACAAGGGTGTCACGAGCGAACCAACCATTATTAACGTTGAAATGCAACCGTCTTGTCGACAATTGAAGATTGAATGTTAAAATGAACTTGGACTTGAACTGGGAGTCAGCGGACAACTACATCTCATAATCGTATGCAAAACCGTGTGCAAGTTCGACCGACAATGGCTCGAACAATTTTCACGCCAAGCACACGAATAACTCATACTTGTAAAAAATTGCCTCATTCACAAGTTACAATTGTATTTAAATTTTGCATGAGATTTAAGTGAAGTTGTTAAAAGGATTTTTGCATATTGAACTTTGAGAATCACTATATATACTATACTATGAATTTTGTGAAATGTATTTTATGTATTAAATTTTGTGGATGAGATATATTAGTAATTAGTATGTTTTATTGATTGTATTTTATATAGGGGAAGATGAGACAAGGAGACACTATCGTTTATTTCTCGTTATGAATCCAAATAATTAAAAATAGAAAAAAATACCAATTATACAGTTGACGATGTGTTGCCAATTGCTAAAGGCACTTTATTTTGTTCTTGTGCACTTGTTGATCATAATTCTGATTCTTTCGTTTATCATGTTATTCTTTGACATGTTTTAAGGAGACATTCTAGAATGACCGATCAAACAAATTGATTTTTTTATTTGATATATCGAAAATGTAACTGTTTAAAAATGTGCTTTTAAAAGTTGTTAGTGATATTCGAAAAAATAACAGAGTTAGAAATCTTGTTGTAATGCTGTCATAGACTGATCAAAATACCTTAAACGCGTTTTCCTCGAAACTCGATTTTTCGAATTGGTTACCACGATATCTCAAAAACTGTCGCATAGGCCGAGATCAAATTCTGCATGTGTTATCAGCACATGTATGGTTATCGCTGATACCTCAATTATGTTGAAATATATTTATTACTAATTTCCACAGTCATTTAACAATAAAAAGAAACACAAAAAACCAAAACATTAAATTCAAAGCACCATTACTTTTTAAAATGTTAAACATATATCCTTCTTTTTAGTACCTGCGATAGGTGTGTTCATACTGTTTGATAATCGATTAAATTTTTTCGTTCAAGATAAGCAGAACAGCTCAAATAATGTCGACTAACAATCTCCTCTTTTTACATACTCAAAGATACGTAAACATTATCACACAAAGCTTACGTCAATAACTTTTTTCAAATCCTTATGAATAAATAAAAAAGCATAAAAAAATACTTGTCACGCTAGAATATCCTCGTAAATATTAACAGCTAGATAACAAGTATTAATAATATTATCTCTTTATTACTATTAGATAAGCAGTTTTTTAAAGTTTTTATTTTTCTACTTATGAACATCAATCATAAACAAATAATGGTATTATCACTTAATTGATTTCTATGCAACATTTCGGGCAAGATGAAGTTACTTAATTTTCAAATAAAATGGTTCAGACACATAAAGGAAAAAAATGAGAAACAGAATTGATTCAAAGAATCAATGCAAAAACCTGTTGATGCAGTTATATAGAAATAAATAGGATATCGTAAAGCAGCTAGATTTTAGTGCTCCAGATCTACATTCAAGGAGAAAGTAGATCTTTATCGAGAAAATCATCAACAAGTATTCGAGACTAGCTCAGAAACCTTCAGAACTGTTATTTTCAATTGATACCTCATATGTGTGTGATATATGCGAATTATTACTATTTTCAAAATTACTTTTCTGTGCTTTCTTCATTAAGTTTTATAAATCAATTTTAATATATTTTTAAAAATAGATATTAACGCTATACACAGTATTTCTACAAACAGGAAATCGCTAAACATAAAATTATTCATCAATTTTTTTTCGCATTCCCACCTTGCCCTACTTTCACCTACTAAATAATATAAAAAATTTTACTGGCGTATTATTTAGCAAATCGTGCGGATATTACATAATAAATGTTCTACATTAAATCCGCATTTCAATATCATGCAATAAATTTTATAATAAATGTATAGGAGCTAAAAAAACATCTCACTATTCCAAAAAGTGTATTAATAGTATGATAAGTTTAATTTGTCCAAGCAATTAATTCACGATCAGCGAGTGAAATAAAAATAATACTTCTTACGAATGAAATCACGAAAGAGTTCAGGATGTTGATAAAATGAATAGAAAAAAATAAAAGTGCGGAATTTTACGAGTTACGTTTTCCTTATCACAGCTGTACTGACTAAAAATATCGGATACAGGATCCTTTTTGGTTTCTTTAATTATTTATAACAAGAATATTAATAACCTCTCCTGATCGACGAACAATTGATAGGTCAGATAACATTTTAGGTACGATCAAACACGTTTGTATTATCGGTCAAGAGCAGCGACCGTTAACAATACGCTGTCACGTTCTATGAAGGCATAAAAAAAAACGATAGTTGCGATTATAGAACGAGTTACGCGATCCGAAGGTCACACGCGTGTGTCTACGACATTAGGTAATCAGCTGACACATCTGTAAATTGGACTAGAAACCTTCGAATTTGCCAAAAATTACATGGAACATATGTCAGACTTTGTATTATACAGTTCATTGGGTATTAACCAACACGAACGACAAATTGAATTTGATTGAATATTGATACGTTAATCAAATAAAATAAATGTCAATAGTTTTAAATGTATATTATATTCATTTCATAATAATGTATAAGCATATTTGAGTATATTTGATGAATAATAAAATATATGCAAAACAGACAACAAAGATTCGAATTTTGTTTAATGAAGAGAAAGTATCGTTAAAAATATTTTGTTATAAATGTATAATGTTTTACTTTAACTAAGTTACTGTGTTCAAAATGATTTGCGTATAAAAGACTAAGTTAATGGAATATTTACTTGAAATATATCATATTTTTATTTTATTTTTCATTCTTTTTGCGTAAATAAGTATCAAATAAATAAAAAGGGGTATTCATTAGTTTCGTTTAAAGTAAGTGAAATTTTTGGAAAGTAAAGAGATTATACTCAAACAGGAGAAAGTGAATGCGTTTGCAAAACACGAAACATATTTATTCCATCGCATTTATCAAATTTTATATTTTCAATTGCGACATTTATAATTCAGTAATCACTGATTGGTACCGCTGCTATCGTTCACCTTGCACATACAGCAAAGATTAGGCTCGATTACGGTGTCAGAGTGACATTATCGGTATGCAGGTGTCTGCCAAGCACAGGTCACGACCAATGTGGATCAAGAGGGCGGAACAGTTTTTGACCTCGAATACATTCTAAAATTATCACCCCTTACGAAATTGTAATGTGGTGCACTCTTCAATGAGCATCCATGCCGATGAAGGAGAAACACTCTAAAGTATTTCGCGCACGGTGTTTTTCTGCGACCTACAAATGTGTGTGTTCCTGTATTGTGTGTATTGGCGCGCGCGCGAGCCCGTTCGTACGTGTGCGCGCTGGCCTTATAATCCAGTACAAGACCATTTTGTTAGAGACTGACCACATAAACGCGATATTACGTGTGTCACGAAAATCTGCCGTGATAGAAATCCACTGACGATGTTCGATTTCAGCCGTACTGACCAACCTTTTATTTTTAGTGTCGATGAATGAAGCCAACATCCTGTGACCGTTCCCCCTGTCACTTGAAAAATTCTACGTTTCGACGAAAAAAAAGAGGAGTAACGGGTTCACTTCAACCCTGCATTGACCAATGCGTCGCAAAGATTTCGAATACGCGGGTTTTATGTTGAATCATGTTTCACACCTTAACCGGCCACTGTCACGCAAGAACGTTTCAAAAGAAATGGTACCTTCATAAAAACCCTTTGAGAAATTATTTTTTCCCTAGAATTGTTTTTCAAGCTTTAAAACTGTTTATTATAATCGTTGAACGATTATTTTTTATTTTTTATTTATAGTGGATAATAACGATTATATGTCCTATACAAATATATTACGTAACGGCCTATAGACCCAGTTGAATTAATGCCTGGTTCTATGGATCAGGTGATTTTTATGCCACGCGATTTGATTCCTTGTGAATTTTTTAAAAACTGGTTTGATGTGTGTACATTCGTTTGTTCTTGTGATACTTTACGTCACTGTCGGATCGAACAAATCGATCGTGAACTGTGTTTGCCTATTAGGCAGTTTGCTCCGAAATAATGCATATCACAGAAACTTCGCAAAGGTGATCTCAATACGTCAGAGAAACTTGGGTCGCAAATGAAGCTATCTTTAACCTTATCGATCAAACGAATCTGGTCCATTCATTATTTTTGTGGATACCATTCACGTGTACGGCGAACAGTGATTTTTTTGAATTTGCACCTGGCAGATGTGATTGAATAAGTTACTAGGCCATCGGTCGATAGAACGCCTACTCTGTATCTAGAACTCGCGGCGTCTTGACCCTTCACAGTGTGGTAAAGTTCTACTACCGCGAAAAGGTCGAAGGGCGCAAAAGTATGTATCCCTGAATGATTGTAACATTCAAATCGAGCCAGTTTTACCACAAAAATGAACGATATGTGTCAAACATCTGCTCGCAGTTCGAATTTCGCACCGGAACAACGTGTACCATTTTAAGAATCATTCAAACATCGTATTGCGTTCTAAGACCGATCAAATTTCGGTGAATTCGTTTGACACATACCTGAACTTCCAAACAGCGTTTGGAACTGAAACGGAAGAGTGCCATTGTTCTTTATATCCTGGCCTACTGATCCTTCCTCTTTCTTGTTACCGTCAAACCGACTATCCAACTGACCACGCGGAGCTCTGGCGCCCAACTCAACTAACTCTTCTGTTAGTTCGTCATAGATACACCGACGGCGCATGCGCATAACAGCAAGTACTTCTCAAAGGATCATCTGTATCGAGAAATCTACCACGTTACGTCCGCGAGAGGTCCAAAACAGTTTTTCCGAAAATTCTGATTAAACAACAATTCTAAAGTACAGCAAACAAATGTTTTCTTATCCGAAAACAATTTCTGTAGCCGAGGTTTCGAGTTCATCGAAAATTTCAGTGGATACCTCGTGCCATTCATACGAGCAAATCGAATATTTTGATGTTTCAGTTGTGTTCTAATATAGGGGATTTTAACTATTGGCAATTACTGTTTAATTTGGCGCGTAATACGATTTCATTGCAATTTTGTTTATTGGTTTAGTGTACTAAATGTGAAGTACAAAAATTATAATAATTACAATCTTTTTCTTAATATCATATTTTTATATTCATATTATTTTCGTTGTATTATATTCATCAAACTCTTTTCATTTTTGAACAATTATTGAAACATATCCAGTTTCTTGCATATTTCTGATGATAATGATGGTCTACAATTTACAAACAAATTAACACGTCCTCTCGTATATACTATTAAAATCTGAAAAATTACCTGTTTAATGTGAACAAGTGAAAACCACAAGTAGTTCCGCTTGAAATGACATCTTTAATAATGCTTGTAACTAATTGTACTCCATAATCGTGTACTTTATTGTCATCATTCTTTATAGGTTGTAAAGTCTTTAGAATATCTTCTGGTATCTTGATATTACAAACTTTTATCATTTTTTCCAGACAGGCATAGTTAGGAATTGGTAAAATACCAGGAATGATTGGTACATTAATTCCATTTGCCTTACAATCATTTACAAATTTTATGAAAACATTGGCATCAAAAATTATTTGGGTTATGATAAGGTCAGCACCTGCATTAACCTTTAAATTACATTAACATTGATCTTGATATATATGTATATTGGAATAACAGTTTAATTAAAATAATTACTTTTTCTTTTAAATATAATAAATCCAATTCTTTGGATGGAGATTCTGGGTGCATTTCTGGATACCCAGCAACACATATACAAAATATATTACCAAATTCATTTCTTATAAAACGCACTAAATCTACAGCGTATGGAAAATCTTTATTCGGGATCTTAGGGTCTGAAATTTCGTTTTTATTGAATTAAAAATTAAATGTAAATATTTAAGAAATATTAAATTTTTTTTAATTACAAAATTGTAAATGTAAATAATTTTATATAAATATTTACCTCCCCGTAATACAAAAATATTAATCACACCAATATCTAATGCTTTCTTTAGAATAAGCAATACATCGGTCCGAGTTAAATAGTTTATAGTTAAATGGAGGATTACATTGTTTGGAAATTGCTCAAGCACATTTAAAGATAAATAATTGTCTGTCAAATCTTTCGTATGCCATGTTAATGCATAAAACAGAGGATGATACTTATTCATCTCTGTGAAAAAGCTTTCAACCAAAAATTTTTAACAATATAAATACGATAATATATTAGACAATGTTTAGTATACATATGTATATACTTACCTTTGATAAAAGTCATTATTTTTTGTAGGTGAAACTTCAAAACTACAAAATATGTTTTTTTCGATAAATGCGGCTTTTAATGACGTTCTTAAATTAACAATTTTATCTTCAGTATTTCTGGACGAAAAACAATTCATAACCTTACTGCATTTATTGGCACCAACCGCATTTTGCTCCATTTTATTTTCCAAAATGAATTCACTCATTGCATGCTTATAAAAGTCACTGTGAACGATTATATACGCACTTTTTCTTATTCTTTGAGCCATATAAGGAAAATTTTGATAATATCGAGTTACGCAATGCGTGAAATTCATAATCTATTCGTTATGATAATACTTATTTAAAATATAGCTGGAATCAAATATATGGTAAAACTATTTTTTTTGTCCAAAAAATATTTAATTCGAATGAAATTATTATATTTTAATTAAAATTAAATTCTTTTATTATACTGTTTTATTTTTTGTACAATTTATCATTTCTTTCTTGGTAAATATAATTTTCTGCACACTTCAGTTATTGGAATATCATATACAGGAGATACACCACCCGGAACTGTTTCTTTTTTTGGACGCGAATGTTTATCCATAATAGTTCTAACATCATTTATATCTGGTGTCATAGATAAATTTATGGCTGGATAAATGATGAATGCAAAAGTTGCTAGAGCTGTTAAGGCCCAAATAGGAATTGCTATTGCCCAATATTTAGAAGGCCAATATGTTAATCCAAAAGTATGTAAAATTTGGTCTGGAACTATTGCCCATACTAAATACAAAAAAAAAAGCATATTTGAACCTATATACAAAGCATATCCATAAACAGATCTTGGTCCATATGGAGCAGGAGTATGTACCATTTTATATAATATTACATATAACAGTTAAAAAATGCTATAGAACATTTATTTAATAATAATCAAAAGTTGGCATAGGTGGGCCGAATCGTTGAATAGTTTCTGTTACTAAAATTAAATTATCAAAAAATGATGTCAATGCCACTCGAACTTTCCTTGCTTCTGTTCCTGAAATTACTCTACAAAAAATGATATACATTAATGTCATAAATATACCACAGCAATTGAATAATAACAATTTAATATCTATAGACTTACAGTTGTAATAAATTATTATCTAATGTAAGTTCTTTTGAAACACTACCCCTTGAAGGTTCCTTATCAACTCTAAGTACTTGATAAGCAATTTCTGCTTCCCTTAGTGATGGGAAGGGTATAGACAAATTTCTATTCAATATATAAGGTTATTTGTATATTTTTGAGAAATAAATATGATATCAAGAATTGTTTTTGTCAAAGGATACACATTTACCGTACTCATGGTATCATAATTATAAAAATAAATATGTTTGATTCTGAATTTATAAATATTGTGTTGTTGTTCACACGTGTGTTTCAATTGTATTTACATAACCAAACTTGCACAACTTATATATTCAGTTTATTACTTAGATTGTATGAATAGAACGATTAAGTTTAAAACTTCGAGTAATTTTCAAAAACAAACAATTATAACTTTTGAATTAGTTTAGTGTTCCATTTGTAAACAATGTGTGCCTGAATATCTATAAACACTGCTAGTAATTTTTTGCGAACTCCACTACTTGTATCCAATGATTGTACGGAACAGTTCACAACATAAATAGTACTAAAGCTTGATATGGGTTGTATGTTTTAAATGATAACTTTTTAATAAAAAATCGCGTAATTTGACATACCTAAGGTACAATGGGACGAAGAAAAAGTAAACGAAAGCCTCCAAGTAAAAAAAAAGCTATTCAACCTTTAGATACCCAATTTAATTGTCCATTTTGCAATCATGAAAAATCATGCGAGGTTAAGATGTACGTATACTTATTAAATGTAAATATAAGCCGTAACAAATTTTATTGTTTAATCTTCATTTTCAGGGATAAACCAAGAAATACAGCAAGAATTACTTGTAGAGTATGCTTAGAAGATTTTCAAACTACAATAAATTTACTTTCTGAGCCACTAGATGTATATAATGATTGGATTGATGCATGTGAGAGTGCAAATTGAACTTTTATTACCACTGTATGTGATACATACAAGGCTGTCAGACATTACGTTTTCTTTTATTGACATGCCAGCATTCCGCAATATGAACTAACATCAAACGTATGTGCAATGTGAAAACAACAATTCTATGTCATCTATATGTCTATATTTTTTTTAGTTTAGAGTAATAGAATTCTATACAAATTAAATACGAATTTGTATTGATTTTAGTCATAATATTCATATAGGTATATTAAATGTCTATCATACTTAGTCATTAAGTATATTTATGAATGTATGCTTATAAAGCTTTTAAGAAAAGTTGTAAAATTATTATAATCAGCATAATATTTATACAAAAAATGGAAACATAATATTTTGTACTTGTACTTTTATTAAAATAACTGTTTTATCATTATAAAATAAACATTATAAATAAAACAGTTTTTATGATGTTATACCATAAACATTGAGTATATTTATATAGACTTGATTGTGATTAATCAAAATGAAATTAAATTACATAAAATGTAATATATAAGTATTGAGTTTTGAAACTATTTTTAAAAGCATAATAAATTACAACCTGTAATCTGTAATATTACATATGGAAAGTTACAAAATTAATTTTTATATAAAAATACTTTTAATTTTTAAACAAACTTTCTATATATTCTAATTCTACGTTTGTAGCTGTTTAAATACAATTATTTTATTTGCATTTGAAATTCTAATATAGTTTAAAAACTATTTTATATGTATTTACATTAGTATTTATTATTTGAAATAGCTCTTTAAATATTTTCATTTTAAATGGTGCACAAATCAAAATATCGTTTACGGATTAAATAAATTTCGAATAAAATCATATTGTTATTGATATGCAAATATCTTTATATTTATTTATATTTAAATATTTATGTAAAGTAAAGCGATTCTTTATTACATGAATAACGAATTGAATTCAGAAATAGAATAAATTTCATACTCTTCACAATTTGAAAAAGCATATTTTACTTAGTTTTGGGTGTCGTTCCCTCGCGAACACTCAGCGGATGTGTTTTATAGCGCAGCCAAGATGGCGTTTCACCGAGTGGAATATACTTGTTAGAAAAAGTGCGTGAAAAAAATGCCGCGGAAAGCTTGAGAGCGACGCGTGCGAACTTAGGTGAAATTTTGGTGGTAAAGTGAATTCCCATAGTTTCGCCATGCGGCTTAAGTGAAAAGGAATTGTACGCCGTGGTCAAAACGATGCGTGCATTAACCCGAGTGACAAGGCTTGTTCGCTGATCTTCGGACATTGCGGAGAACCGTGATCGTCGAGCGGCGAACAACGACGCTATGGCGTCTATCAAACGTGTGTATGTGTGTGTCATTATATTTAATCCGTAATTAACGACTAATTAAGCAGTCGTAAATACGGATGATTGGTAAAATTTGACGTGCGGAAGATACATGACAACGCCGGTTACAAAACGACGCGACTTCCTGGTGTTAATCGTCGAGCCGGATCGGCTTGTCCGAAAACAAACATTCTGAGCTGCTTTCATTCTCTCTGTTTGACAGCTCCTACCTTAAATAACTCAGAACATTATGAATACTTTAACGCAACTACTTCAGTTACGTTATCCCAAGCTGAGGTGTGCGTTTATTGTAACCTTCTCATTAAATAGTACTGCCCAATTCGTTACTATAGGGTTTGTTCGTGAGTTCGAGAATGTGACTAACTTGATCTCTCAACAAGTGTGTTTAATTGCAAGTGCTTAGAATGATTCATAGTTTATATACTATCACAAAGATCTCCACTCTTTCAAGTCTTCATTTATCTTAATATTACCTATCTCAATACCACTTGTAAATGCATGCAATTTTCTTATAAACATTTTTATATATAAATTCATTAATATTATTCTCTATTCTGATATTTAAAGATTTTTTGTTTACTATTACTACACACTTGTTTTGATTACTTTTGTGTAACATAGTTCACGGTGTTTATCATATGGACTTTGTATGAAATGCAAATATACTTATTGCATGTATGTCTCATTTAAAGTAATTATACATAACATGGCAATATATTCTACAAATATACAATAATTTATTTCTATTTAAAATTATTGTACATTATGTTTCGATATTAAGACTTGAATAAATTCTCAAATTCGGTGCATATTAAATGCATCTGTAATGTACAATATTTTTGTTTCATATATTTGTTGCATGTTATTAGTAACAACATTTTCTTTTTATTATTTTGATATTATTTTAGAATAAGTGTTCTTTAATTCTATAATTTTTATATTTATTTGATGAATGACACAGATTTTTATTACATTTGGCGTTACACTTATAAACGAGTACATTTTTTATTACAGGCAAGAGAAGATATAAAATTATAAATGAATAATTTAAGTGATGTGCAGAATAATATAATTTTTAGTGTTATGCAGAAAAGTGTCAAGACATTCCATGATTTCGTATGAAAGTTTGCGGAAACACATTGTGACTTAATGTACTGTACACATCATGTCTAATAGTTTGGACAGTTTTTTAACACGTATTGGGGATGTCACTATTGAGCGCGTGACTCCTCGTTCAGGTCCTAAATCTAATGAAACAGTAATTTTGAATGAAACCTCAACAAATACAAACATGAATAATGTAGAGCCTCAAACAGGAAATGATGAAAGTTCAGAAGAATCTAGTGGTGAAACATCTGATGGAGAACAAGAAAAGAAAAATGATACGATACACTCCGAGGAAATAGAAGAAATACGTTCTGAAGGTTCAGGGGATGATATGGATTTAGATGAAACAATCGATTCTCAAATTGGAGTAAGAATGGAGTCGGAACGATTGCATCATTCTCAACCCGAAGAGGATGACGAGGAACCAGTTAATATATTGGATACTTTACCATTGGAAGGTATGTATAAAACTGTTTTACAATTGTTTTTATAATTTGCTCATACAACTATTTTTGCTTATAATTTTCAATTACATTAAAAGGCGCTCCAATAGAAGGTCAAGAAGTATCTGAAGCTGATTTACTTGGAAAACCAATTTTGAAGGACATGGATGATGAAGAGAGTATGGATCATGATGAAAATGATAAACATGAAAATCATTCCATGGAAGATGAAAGTACTGAGAATAATAAAAGGCATGGAGAGTCAGAGCTTTCCGACACAGCTAAAAAGAAACAAAGAAAAGATGATGGTAGTGAAGGAACTGCTTCAGAATGTGAATCGAAAGCAGAAAAAAAATTAGCAAATATGAGAAGAAATATTCGAGAAGTTATGGATGAGACACAGCTCGACGAAGCTACTTTGTCTGCCCAAAGACAAGAAATGGAACGTCTTCGAAGGGTACAAGAACAACAGAGGATTATTCGTGAGGTTCAGAGACAAATAGCAATAAATAGACAGAATAATAAGACACAGACAAGAGTAATAAGTTTATTACAAGGAAAACAAAATCAAGCAGGAACTACCATTTCACAATCATCTTCAACATCATTTTCATCTACACCAGTTCGTTTACCAAATACAGTGCTTCTCAAAGTAAATTCTGGGTCTGGGACTGGATCTCAAACTACTTCTAGTATGCAAACAAGTCAAGTACAAAAAAGATCAGTAGAAGGATCTCGTTGGCAAAAGGGGAGGGGTGTTTATCAAGGAGCACAAACATCAATTTCTAGAGTTCCAAATCGTGTTACTGGTCCTAATATGTTGCAACAAAGAATTCGGATGATGACACCTTCTGTGAGCATATCACCTGTAGTTCCTAAGAAGGAACCTATGGATAGATCTGAGTATTATTCAGATTCTGAACTATCCGATATAGAAGCTGAAGAAGCATTACGTGAAAAACAGATGCATGCAACTAAAAAGTTATCTACTGGCACAAAATCTCAAAAAGCAGCTAAAGGCAAAGATGTGGTTACAATATCTAGTTCTAGTGATAGTTCTGATGATGATTGTATAGTTTTAAGTGATCCAAGTGGGGAAGAAGAAATAGACAACGAAGACGATCCATCCAATTCTGGTATGCATACCAATGATAGATACAACATTCCAGATGAACATGGTAGAGTGTTAATTAATGTGGGTCATCCTGAAACTGAGCCTGATGTATTTCTGGCACCACAGGTAGCACGTATTATTAAACCTCATCAGATTGGTGGTATTCGCTTTCTATATGACAATATCGTTGAAAGCATTGAAAGGTATAAAACTAGTTCTGGCTTTGGTTGTATTTTAGCTCATAGTATGGGTTTAGGGAAAACTCTTCAAGTTGCTAGCTTTTGTGATATTTTTTTTCGATGCACTACAGCCAAAACAGTTCTTTGTATCATGCCTATTAATACATTACAGAATTGGCTAGCAGAATTTAATATGTGGTTACCATACGAAGATCCTAATGCACCAGATAAAAATATTAAAACTTTAAATGTTAAATCTGAACCTGGTGTAGAGCTTAAACAAGAAGTTAAGGATGAATGTGGAAATCAGAGTGATATATCAAATATATCGAGGCCTATTAGTACGGAATCAGCTCATCGTTTTGGGCAAGAGAACCCACCACAACCTTTAAATATCATGCCAGAAAATCCATACGCTCATCAAGGGTATGAAACTCATAATATGATGCCCAACTATATGCAAGACAGTATGTTAAATAAAAATATGTCAGATCCCCAAGCACATATGAATGAAAATTATCAAACAGACATTTCACAAAATACTATGTACAATGCAAATCCTAATCCAATGTCTAATTTTGATTCAATGAAACCAGAGGTAAATTGTCATACTATGCAACAAAGACCTAATATGCCAGATACAAAATTTGGTGTAGATACTCAAAACTCTGGTAACATGTATCCTACTTTAGAAAATCGGTCGCAACCTCCTATGTACCCAAACATGGAAAATCGAAATCCTAGTACTTTGTATCCTGGTTCTGAAAACCATCACCCTGGATCAATGTATCCAAATTATGATAACTCTACTAATACTTTTCCTAATTATGCAAATCGGTTAACACAAGAGTCTGACCAAGAATCAAGGAAGGAATGTTTCAGAAATGTTATGCCTTCTTTAAATGCAGAAGTTAATGTAAAAAAAGAACCAGAAGAAATAATTAAAAAGGAAGAAGGTACTTGTACAACAAAAGATGAAATGATGAATGATGAAAAGAAAGAGGTTGAAAAAGTTAAAACTCCAGATAATGTAGATTCTCCTATTGGAATGGAGTTAAGACCAAGACACTTTAAATTACATATTCTAAATGATTCTCATAAAACAATGACAGCAAGGGCCAAAATAATTCAGGAATGGCAAGTAGGAGGTGGTGTTTTATTAATTGGTTATGAATTATATAGACAGTTATCTCTAAAAAAGCCAAACAAAGCGAAAAGGAAACGAGGACAACCTTTCAAAGATACTGTTGACGTAGAAGAAGAAGATAAGAATAAAGGATTATTAAATGAGATGCATGCAGCTTTAGTTAATCCTGGACCTGATTTGGTTATATGTGATGAGGGTCACAGAATAAAAAATTCTCATGCTAGTATTAGCATGGCTTTGAAACAAATGCGCACGAAACGTAGAATTGTATTGACCGGTTATCCATTGCAAAACAACCTTTTGGAATACTGGTGTATGGTTGATTTTGTGAGACCTAATTACTTAGGAACTAAAAGTGAGTTCTGTAATATGTTTGAAAGACCCATTCAGAATGGACAATGTATTGACTCAACTTCACAGGATATACGGTTGATGAGATATCGTGCACATGTGCTGCATGCTTTATTAGAAGGTTTTGTACAAAGAAGATCTCATTCTGTATTGCAAGTTTCATTACCACGTAAAGAGGAATATATTCTTCTTGTTCGGATGACAACACATCAGCGAAAATTATATGATACATTCATGAATCAAGTAGTTAAAACACGTGCTGTCCCTAATCCATTAAAAGCTTTTGCTGTATGTTGTAAGATTTGGAACCATCCTGATATTCTGTATCATTTCCTACGTAAGCGTCAAACTAATGAAGAAGATGATTTAGATTTGGAAGAAACAATTGGTGAAAAACCCGCTGCTGCTGGGGGAAAACGTTCGAAAGCACGCCAACCAAAGGGAGAATCTAAAAAGGGAAAAAAAGCAAATACAACTATAAAAAATAAACCTGCAGCTAGTGTTCAACCTAATGCTTCATCATCATCATCAAACACTGACAACATGGAGTCCGATAATACTCATGCTACTTCAAAACAAAGTAATTATCCTAATTATCCTATGCCAATGAATAACAACCCAGGGTACACAAATTCAGTACCACAGAGTTCGTATCCCCACGGTTATCAAAATTATAGACCAAGTGATCAAAATTCATATTACAAAAATGACAGCAATCACGGAGAATATAACGAATTTTACAATAATCAAGGATCACAAAGATATGGAAATCCGTCATTCCAAACGTATACACAAACGCCAGGATACAATACTTCACAAAACTATCCAAATCAATCGCAAAATTATATACCAAATAATGAACAATCTGCAAATAATCATACTCAGAGGTATCCAACTGCATCTTCTAATTCAGAATTTCGAACAGATCAAAATCAAGGAAATAATTATGAAGTACCTGGGATGTTTTCACGCCCATCTTATCCTTACCAAGATCATGGACGTAATTATACATCAAACTTAAATCAAGGATCTAATAATTATCCTCAAGTTCCAAATCAACCTTCTTTCCAATCTCCAATGCCAAATCAATCTACAAATATGCCAATGCCTGATTATTCTCCATATACGCCAAATCAAGGCCAAAATTATAATTCTGCACCAAGTCAATCAAATTCAATGTATTCACGAAATGAAAACCAACCATTACCAAATTCTGCAATGGGATACAGTGCTAATCAACAAAATCAAAATGCAACTTCTCAAACTCCAACAACTGGATATCTTCCAAATCAACAAGGACAGGCAGCAGCACCTGGGCAAAATCGTGGCTTTTCGCCTAATCAACAAAATCAGAATCTCAATTTACAAAATTCTTCTCACACTTACACTGGTCAACAGTCTCAAAGTTTGCCACTACCTAATCCCCCTCAAAATTATTCTACTCAAGTAAATACTAGTTCTTCATCGCAATCATCTCTTCCTTTCAATCAACAACCGCCAAACCCAATGTCTCAAAGTCAGTCTAATCCTTACATGGCGAATTCATCAAATCAAAGTTCAATTCCACAGAATCAAATGCGTGGATATTCTGCAACACCTCAGAATCAAATGAGTGTACCGCCAAATTCATCGTCGTATCCTACCGGACAACCAGCTTCAAATGCTCCTGCTCAAACACATGGCTACCCTCAAGATCAGCAAGGGCCAGTTTCAAATCCACAAAGTACTATGCATGGTTATTCACATCTTGTGCCTTCATCAGGATCACAAAATCAGTCTTCGTATCCACCTAATGCACAAAATCAAACAGGACCTCCTCCAGGTCCAAATCATGTATATGGTTCTACTCATCAAAGCTCAACACCAATGCCACAGACTCAGACTCATAGATATGGAACTACTCAGCAGGGACAAGTACCGCAATCTCAGAATCAGTCTCTTCAATATCCCCAAAGTCAACAAACACCAGCTCCTTCCTTAAATCAAAATGAACAGCTTTACTCCAGATCAGATGGTCAACAGCAAGGTCAAAATTATGCACCAGCACCTAATACTACCCATGAATTTTCAACTGATCGTCAAGGAGGAAATTCGTCGTCTAATCCAACAAATAATTATTCAGTAAACCAAACTCAATCACAGACTCCTGTTTTATCGAGTTATTCATCAGATACACATCAAAATCAAGTAGGGCAAATGAAGGGATCAGAAGATCCGTATTGGCAAAGAAATTATCCTCAACCATTTAGATCTGATCAGTGTAATGATCCGTATTACCGTGATGTGAATCCTAATGTAAATAGATACCAAAATAATTATTTTCCACCTCAAAATTATCAGAATCAATTTAATGATTATACCAATAATCATAACTCTGATGTGAATTCACGTACAGATAGTTCAAAATCTCAACAATCTACCAATCATATTCAAAATTCAGGACATTGTGAAAAAAATAGTAAGGAAATGACGTCGAGTATTGGTGTGCAGAGTCAACCAGTACACCAAAGTAATGTGTCTACAAGTTCAAGTTATAATTCTGATTCAAGCTGCCAAACTACAGTCTCTAGATCTGTTCAAAGTCTTGGTTCATCGCATAGTCCTCGATTAAATCAGACTGATTTAATTAAAGAAGATGACAGAGAAAAAGAAGATTTGTTAGACAAAGATAAAGAAGATAAATCAGATGATGAAATCCTTACGAAAGACGAAGAAAAGGATTGTAAAAGTTCTCCAACAGGGAAAGAAGATCCTGGAATTCCATACGACTGGGTAAATATAATATATTTAAAGAGGAAACTGTTAAAAATGGTAAGGATCTAATTAATTTTTTTTGTGATTTGTAGGCAACGGAATTAATGAAAGGCTACGTGCCGGGATTAATTGATGCATCCGCAAAAATGACAATTTTCTTCTGCATTTTAGAAGAAGCAATTAAGCTCGGTGATCGTGTTTTAGCATTTTCTCAGTCTCTGTTTACATTAAATCTCATAGAAGATTTTTTAGCTAGAAATAGTTTGAAGTATCCAGATGGACAAACAGATGCTTGGATTAAAAATGTAAACTATTATAGATTAGATGGAAGCACTAGCGCTTTAGAAAGAGAAAAGCTTATAAATGAATTTAATAACAATCCAAAAATACATCTTTTTCTCGTCTCTACGCGTGCTGGTTCGCTAGGTATTAATCTAGTTGGTGCGAATCGTGCCATTGTCTTTGATGCTTCTTGGAATCCTTGTCATGATACACAAGCTGTGTGCAGGGTTTACAGATACGGCCAACAAAAACCCTGTTTCGTTTATCGTTTAGTTACTGATAATTGTTTAGAAAGGAAAATATATGACAGACAAATCAGTAAGCAAGGAATGGCTGATCGAGTAGTTGATCAGTGTAATCCGGATGCTCATCTTTCTCTAAAAGATGCGACTACGTTGTCTTGGGATTGGGAAGAGGATAGTCAAGTACAAGATTTTTCCCAAACTAAGGATAGTTATTCCGATGAGGTGATGCATCGCGTATTAGAACGACACTCTTCTTTGCTTACGAAGCAACCGTTTCATCATGAAAGTCTTCTCGTGGATCGTAAAGACAAAAAACTTAGTCAAGCTGAAAAGCGATTAGCGCGTCGTGGATATGAACTTGAAAAAATGGCTGCCAATTGTTCGAGACCCAGTTATAATTATGTCCCCGGAAATACTGCAACGCGGGGTACTATTCATTTTATCTTTATATTTGAATTATTTAAAATGATTTTTTGATAAAAGTATATATTTAATGAAATGTATTATTGTAGCAGGAGGACTACAAATTAGAGCAATTCGAGGTGGTGATAGTAGTACTACGTCTAAACCTGTTGCATCAGTTAGACCAATGCAACAACGTGGCGCGGAAGGCTTAGGTACGCGTGGCGTCACTGGAAGTCGATGGATACCCGCAGAAGTATGGCAAAGGCAAGGGATGAGTGCACAGGAGATGACGTTACCTCTAGATGTCGTTATTCCTACTAATTCACCTGATAAAGGAAGTATTGTTCTGAAAGCTGGCCAACGAGTAATGGTTCTAAAGAGTCCGAAAGGAATTTATATGCAGTTGGAATCTGGGAAAATTATAGCGATTCGAACGGCTCTTAAATTAAATCAACAGAAACGAGAAGAAGAACCGAAAAAGGGTATGTGCTATGATTTGAATTTTATTAAAAATATACCTATTATTGCTAAGATTTTTTAAAAATATGTTTCTGTTTGCAGGTGTATCATCAATGACTCAAAGAAACTCTAAGCCAGAAATTGGATTTCCATTGAGAAATAATTCGGCTATCTCTATAATACCGAAATCGTCCTCAAGTAATCAAACAAGTGGTCGTACGATTACTAAACCTGGAAGTGGTCCTAATTATAGACCGTTTGCAGACAAAGAAATCTCTAAAAGACCAAAACCCGTTGCAACTGCAACCGCTAAGCCTTATTTGAGTCAAGTTAATTTAACGAATCAAGTATCTCTCTCGAGGTTACCGAAAGTAAAGCAGGAACCTGTGGATCATTCAACGCTTGGAGAAAATTCGAATTCGTCGGATGGTCAAGTTAGAACTGAACAAAGAGTTGAAGAAGTTCGATTAGAGGATGTTGTTGCGGAAGTAAGTTCAAATACTGAGTATAGTCCTTCTAATCACAATAGGGTATCCAACTCCGATACCGATAACTCTCTACAGAAATCTTCCGAAGAAAGTGGTCAAGTATATGTATCAGATACTGGTATTGCACAAGGTGTTCAAACACAACATGATCATACAGAAACGGAGTTGACATCGAACCTTAATAAACAATGTTCTCCTTCACTTGAAAAACAAGTTACAAAAGCAAATGATAGATTAACAAATTATAGCCATGCTTTTCAAACTCAACAAGACAATAGGGATTCTCCCAGTGATGAAATTATAATTGAAGATTCGCCACAGGTACAGCCTCAAATGCAGTCACAAGTACATTCTCAAATGCCTCCGCAAATGACATCGCAGATAACGCCGCAAGTACCACCACAGATTACACCTCAAGTATCTCAAGCAACGTCGCAAGTGCAACCACAAATATCACCTCAAGTACCTCCACAAGTACCACCGCAAGTACAACCACAAATACCATCTCAAGTACCTCCGCAAATATCACCACAGGTACAACCGCAAATACCTCCGCAAATACCACCGCAAATACCACCGCAGATACCTCCACAGGTACCACCGCAGGTACCATCACAAGTACCGCCACAGGTATCGTCACAAGTACCTTCACAGGTGCCGCCACAAGTACTACCACAGGTTCCGCCACAGGTACCGCCACAAGTACCGCCACAGGTACCATCGTCGATAGCGTCACAGGTATCTCCACAGGTACCTCCACAGGTGCCTCCACAGGTACCATCTCAAATGTCGTCACAAGTTGGTACGCAAGCAACATGTGCGCCATTGACGCCGTTGTTAACACAACAACCTGCAGCATCAACGATGCACGTACCACCAACACCTACGTTGCGAGGTACAGAAGTTTCTAAAGGAATAACAGATTCGACCATTGGTTCTTCTGTTACATCTATATGTACGGGAACAAATACAATGACATCTCCCAAAATGGCAGAGTCAACTATGCGCGAGACAACGCCTATGCAAGGAGAACCCAATGTTCCGCAAGGATATCCTTATGCACAATATCCTCGGTACTATGATTACAGCGATCCTAGATCGCGGTCGATATCTTCCCCTTATGGCACTTATTTCCCTGGCGTTCCTCCTCATACAACAAATCCTAGATTGCCGATGGACACTGCCAAAACGCAGTCAGACTTGGGAAAATCAATGGAAGATAGGACGATGATGAATGTACCTCCAACATATTCACAAGTACCTAATACTACTGCCAAAACGTTAGCAAATACAGCAGAAACTAAAGGTGCAGAAACAGTGGTAACAACAACAGTGGCTACTACTACTAATAGGGATGACACTCACATACCTACCGCATTCAGTCATCCTACGAGTAGCCGGTATCCTGGACCTTATCCACCAGGACCGTACGATCCATATTCACAACATTATCCTTCAGCACCAGGTTCTTCAGCAGCTTATCCGCCAAGTGGTAAGTACATCATTTTTATGACATTAATAGTTGCTGATATATTGTTGAGATTGACCTTGTGATATAGGTGCACCTGGATATCCAGCATACGGCGGTCCGACTTACAATACAGATTATGCTCGCATGTACTCAGCATTTCATGGTCCGCCGCCACCGGCAGATCCTTACATACATAGAGGTTATGCACCTCCTTCTTCACATCCGCCTAATTACTATCCTCCATTCCCTCATCCACCGCCACCTTATCCCAATTATTCGTTTTTGTCGCCATATCCAAACCCTAATATGCCTAGCGAGCCGCAACCACCTGCTCAGTAGGAAAGTCACGTGGTATTTTGATGAACAATTAGTATATAATAATTTCGTAAAATGTCGCATATTGCGAAAGTTTGAAGGCTGTCGCGGTTCAGAAGCTTAATAGACTGAAGCTGTAAAACGCATTGATGTAAATATTTAGTCACAAGTATTGTATTAAGGTAATCAAATTGACGTAAGTAGGTACCCTTATGAGGTACCGGTTTTATGTCGAGGGAAATAAGACGAAGGTCCCTATTAACTTTGAACTGTGCAATTTGTTAAAATGTTCAAAATATTTAACCTGAAATGCCATGCCGTTTTACGATGCATCTATTCGACTAATTAATACGTCAGTATTTAGAAGGTCGCAAGTATTTTCTCAGCTCGATATTCTATGGTTTCATAGACGTGTTGATATTTCTTACACTTTTTGGACTTATTGATTGTTTTAATATACAGACTCAATATATGGTTTATATATGGACTCATTATATATGCTATATATGCTCTATATATATAGAGTGTCTCATTGAAACATAAGTATAAAATTAATGAATATTTTTAATATATGAATATATTATTGTTCGTAATTTTTAATTTTGAAAATTGCGAAGATTGATTATTAAACGGAAATGATACCAGGAATGTCGACTATGAAAAATGTTTGTACCTTCTAGACAGACGATAACGTGAAAAAGGAAGGAATGCTGTACACTATCGTTTAGCTTTGTGCATAAATGCTACACTGATCACTTTTATATATACAATAAGGAACGAATGGAAAAAAATGATTCAGATTAAATGCAGTACACAGAAAACTATGGAGATCAAAGTAAAAGGAGAAACACATTGTTCATAAAATTTTATACATCAGCATTCCATCTTCGATTTTATATATACTTAAAATAGAAGTATACATTGCATTAAAGTCAACAGATTCTTCCTTCTAAGTTAATGTATGAAGAGTGATGGATATTTATCAATTATTTCTACATGATATTACATAAAATGCTTAAGAAGTTACCGATATTTTGAGGACAGTAGCGTATTATATATAGCTATAGAAGTTAATACATTTAATGTTTTAATTGACTATTATGTATACTCTCACGAAGAGGACATTTCTTGTGTAATGTGTTCTCACATTATTCATCACTCTTCCATAAAAATAAATTTCAGATTGCGCATCGTTATTTCGGTTCACATAGCTAATAATCTTGAAACAGTGGAATTAGGCTTCATTTACACAATATGCTCTGAATCTATGTGTCACCTCTGACTTTTTACATACATTATACTTACAGTATTCACATGGAACATTTAGCAGCCAGTATACAGTTTACAGCATCCTTAGCAAATTGTATATGGACTATGTATTACTACTAAACGTTACGGTTTCTGAAATAGATAATCTCATAGTAGCATGTAGGGTTGTTGTTAACTAGGATGTCTTGCAGTTCATGACTGTCTTGAAACATAGATGAAAAAAAGAAGGAGGAAAAGGGAGAGCCATGATTTTCAGAAGCGACTTTTCAAACTCGGAACTGTGATATTTTGTCATATATTCTCGTGTGACATTTTTGCTTGTATATTTTTATTTGGACACAAAGTTTGACTTTGATCCGCGCGTGAAACTATAGAAGCGAGAAGTTATAATTACGGTTGTTAGTGTACTGGATCGGAATTGTGCATTTATGTTAACGTAAGTTAATCGGGAGTCCGGGCACGAGATTTTTAATCGATTTTCCAAGTGGGATGTAGAGCCGCATAAGTGTTTATCATGGTGCTCCCTCTGAACATTATAGACGAATTATTATAAAAAATAAGCATTCATGCTGAATACTATTAGTATGTATTTCCCAACGAATCTGTCACGTGTTTGCTATATTGGAAAGATTAGAAGCATCTTACATGTTGATACGTCTTATGGTTGCACGTTCTCTAGGTTCTAAGTGTACAGGTATATACATGGCGCGATATTAACGTAAGGTGCGTGTCTTGCGAACAAGCGACAGAATCTATTGTAAAATACATACGAGATTATATTTACGGAAGATGAAAACAATTATTTTGTCTCTGTTATAGCTTTTTTGCCATTTACATACTTGTAAATACCCATTATTTACATTTCATACTTTATTTATTACTATATATTATCCATTATTATCGCTTTTTTTGATGTCAGAGTATTGCTCTTATGTAAAATAAATTGTTTACACTGATCAAGAGATTGTTTTTGATTGTAGCATTGTTATACAGAAAGATTGATGCATATATATATATATATATATATACATATATATAATTGTTTGTAATAATGTTTACCCTTACGTCTGACCAACCATTTGACTTGAAATTAACACATGGTGCATGTAAATGCGTAGATATAAGAATCTATTACTTATATGTGAAATGATAAGATTGTAATTAAGAAAAGAATCTACCCGTAAGAACTTTTAATATCCCTGTGGTAGCACGAATGAAACATTCTTGATTACACAATTTCCTCTATGCACATTACGTGACTTAATGTGTTATCCGGAAGCTGGTTTTATTGAAAAGTTACAATTGATATAAAAAAGTTTGTAGGAGAAAGAAATATCAGATACATCTCTGCTTTTTTTGTATATCATTTTTTTTTAATTGTAATTTTTCTATAAACCATGCTACGGTGCTCCACGAAAATAAAATCATTCGAAATTAAGATAAAAACAATTCTTTTCTTTTTGTAATATATAAGTTGGTTTGGTGATACTTCACTAATTTAATAAAAAAACCTGAGAAACTTATAACTATGTGTAATATGCGTCACATTTTGTATTTTTTATTTTTCTTTTTAACTAGGAGTTTTTTAGTTGTATCTATATAATGTTACTTGTTTTGGAATATATTCTTTATGAAAAAAGTATAAAAACATCGTTATAAATAAAATATGATCTTTATTTTTAGTGTTAATATTAGACATTATAAGAGTACAAAAAAAAGTAACATTATAAAGTATTTACGAGTGTATATTTGTTTCATATTTCGCTGAAAATATTGTCATTTGAAACATATTATAGAAAGAGTAATTAAAGATACATTATTTGGGAATAACTAAGCGCTATAGTATTATCGTATTTCTCCAATTTTATTTCGTGTAAAGCTATTTGAAATTACATCAGCTGTGACCGCCAACAGTGCCGTAATATTAGAAATTGGGGCCTGGAATTCCAGAAGTTCAAGTAAAAGGCATTGAAGCCGTGTATTCATCCACCGTTAAAATAGAAGACATCGCTAATGCAGTGCATTTCGCGTAACCTATATTTTCTTTGCAGAGTTACTGCACGAGGTGTATGTAAGAATATTGTAATTTATAAGCAACCTCTTCGAAAGTTTACTGCTTCTACTAGGTTAGCCGATTTCAACAAGTGGGGTACCAACAAACAGCACAGGAAAGTAAAAATACAAATTGTTCAAGATATGTCTGATCCAAAAATTGAAGAAATTCTGTCTCCTCTTCGAGCTAGTGTTAAAGAACAGGTGAGTACCATATGGATGATTATTCTTTATTATTAAACATACTTACACGTGTATGAAGATGATAATATATTTATATCTCAGCATTGATTTTTACTACAATAAATGTAAATATCTGAATTAAAGAGTTTAATTTTATATTATTGCTGTAACTATATTATTACTGTAACTATTTTCAATTCTCTTATTTAAAATAAAATGTATTATTTAGTCATTATATTTCATTTAAAGGGTGATTATGTTCGGAAACTTAAATCTGATGGAGCTCCAGAGTTGGATGTCAAGAAAGCAGTCGCTGAACTTAAACTTCGTAAGAAGTTATTGGAAGAAAAAGAATTATCTCTTTCAGAAACAGTTACATTCGATAGAGCAAGAATGGAAGATCTTTTAAAACGTAGATTTTTCTTAGACCAGTCTTTTGCAATTTATGGTGGAATTACTGGTCAATTTGATTTTGGCCCTATGGGTTGTGCATTTAAGACAAATTTGTTAAATAATTGGAGAAATTTCTTTGTGCTAGAAGAGCAAATGCTTGAAGTTGATTGTTCAATTCTAACACCAGAACCAGTACTTAAAGCATCTGGACATGTTGAAAGATTTGCAGACTTAATGGTAAAAGATGTAAAGACTGGGGAATGTTTTAGATTAGACCATTTAATTAAAGCGCATTTAGAAAAAGTTATTAGTGATAAAAAAACTGATGAAAACAAGCGGGCTGAGTGCAAAGACATTATTATTAAATTAGATGGTATGACAAAAGATGAAATGGCTGCTGTTTTATCAAAATTCAATATGAAGTCTCCTGTTTCTGGGAATGATTTAACAGAACCAATAGAATTTAATTTAATGTTTGCTACTCAAATTGGTCCTTCAGGTCTTGTAAAAGGATACTTGAGGCCAGAAACTGCTCAAGGCATTTTTGTAAACTTTAAGAGATTACTTGCATTTAATCAAGAGAAGTTACCATTCGCTGCAGCTCAGATTGGAAATGCATTCCGTAATGAAATTTCTCCAAGATCTGGATTGATAAGAGTGAGAGAATTTACTATGGCAGAAATAGAACACTTTTGTGATCCTAATGACAAAAATCATCCCAAATTTGAAACAGTTCAAGATTTAAGTGTACTTTTATACTCAGCTTGCAATCAGATGGATGGAAAGAGTGCACAACATATTACATTGGGTGATGCTGTATTAACAAAGCTTATAGCTAATGAGACATTAGGATATTTTATGGGTAGAATTTATCAATTTTTAATTAAGGTAGGAATTGATCCCAAAAGATTACGTTTCCGTCAACACATGGGAAATGAGATGGCTCATTATGCATGTGATTGTTGGGATGCTGAATGTTTAACTTCTTATGGTTGGATAGAATGTGTTGGTTGCGCAGATCGCTCTGCTTATGATTTAACACAACATACTAAAGCTACTGGAGTTAAATTAGTAGCAGAAAAAAAATTATCAGCACCAAAAAATGTTGATATATGTGAAATAGTACCAAATAAAGTTTTAATTGGAAAAACGTTTAAGAAGGAAAGTAAACTAGTTCAGGATGCTTTAGCAGCTTTAAGTAACAGTAAAATTGATGCTTTAGAGTCTGCTCTTAATGAGGATGGAGAACAAGATTTGAAGCTTTCTAATAATACTGAAGTAAAGATTACAAAGGATATGATTCAAGTAAAACGATATCAAAAAACTGTACATGTAGAAGAAATAATTCCATCTGTAATTGAACCGTCTTTCGGTATAGGACGTATTATGTATGCTGTCTTTGAACATAACTTTAAAGCAAGGGATGGGGATGAAAAACGAACTTACTTTAGTTTGCCACCAGTTGTAGCGCCATTAAAGTGTTCGGTGTTACCACTTAGTAATAATGATGAATTTACACCGTTCGTAAAACAGTTATGTAAGTATGCTGTTAATGAAAAACGTTATATAACAATATTCACCAAATTTCATTTGCAGCTCAGAATCTTACAAAAGTAGATGTGTCTCACAAGATAGATGATTCTTCTGGAAGTATTGGACGTAGATATGCACGAACTGATGAAATTGCAATACCGTTTGGAATTACTATAGATTTTGATACATTGAAAACACCTCATAGCGCAACATTACGAGAAAGAGATAGTATGGAACAAGTTAGAATAAATGTAAGTAAATACTTTTGATATCTTGAAAAAAAGTGGAGGATTTAAAGAAAAATAATTCCTTATTTTAATTACAGTTGGATGAACTTCCAAATGTTGTACGAGATCTATCCTACGGTAAAATTACGTGGGCTGAAGTGGAAGCAAAGTACCCGAAATTTGAACAACAAGAGTCAACAGAACCATAATATATTTATACAATTTTTCGAATAATTTATTTGTAATATAAAAGTACAAGTTAATTGCTACAATAGCAATGATTAATTTGTCTTATTATACTTCGCATTTTTTTAAGTATTTGCTTTTTTAGAATTTTTCACAAATATTATAACATAATAATAAATATCCCGCAATTACAATAGACTTTTCATTAATAGTGATTCTGTGGTTAAGAATTATGGAAGCTAACGTTAAACTTAACACCCATTTTTTCAAAATCGTGCTTAAAACAAGCTATTAAGCACCTTACACTTTTAATCCACTTTTCTTCATCTATGTTTTCGTAGAAAACTTTTTGAAGTTTTATATTAACATTATGAACATCTGTAATATATAATGATTAATAGTTACGGATATAGTTTTTAAATATATGTATATATAGTAATTACTGCAACTGCCGGATTGTATTTGACAACACATAGCACAAAGTGTTTTCAACATTCGAATTTCACCGGTGTACTCAAAAACTTGAAGAGACGGCAGATTCAGAAACAGTCTTTTTAATTGAATATCCAAGTTTTCTCGGTTATGCCACAATTGCAAGTATAAGTACACTGTACAAATGTAAAAAAATATTGTCTTTTAATTCTACTTTCTAAAAAGGAAAAATTTTTACGATTGTATATTTGTTTTATTTCTAATATCATATAATCAATCAATTAATAAATAATTAATTGAGTTTTAATAAGTTAAATCAAATTTGAACGGGTGAAACAAGTTAAAGTTTAGAGGTCGCTAAAATCACTAGCATTTTAACTCAGTCGATATTAACATTTTCTACTGATAAATGAAATTAATGTCGACATTTGTTCATAGATAGCGGTACTCACCATCCGCTTTTGAAATTTCAAATGACCAATAAAAAATAAAATGTGTTTTTTATTGATATAAAAATTATTGTTTGAATTGGATATTAATAATTTGGCGTGATTACCTAAAGTATTCGGATACCAAGAACAGAATATTTTAATTGTTGAATCGAGGCACCAAGGTTGTCGAAATTTGAGATCGATACCAGTGGATAGTGAGAAGGTATGGGTTCGTGTGTATTTAGTTAATAACTTTTTGTGAATATCAAACTCTGGTATCCTAACTGTAAAACGTACTTAATTAATTTTTTGTTTATAAAGAGTTCATTAGAAATTTATCACTATGTTTACTTATAGCGTATTGTATTTTCAGTGCTGGTGCAAGAAGATGTGCTTTCTTCCATGCTTTTTCAGGTATCAGGACTATTTCATCTTTCATCAAATTACGGCTCTGCACAATTTCTTCCTCTAAGCAGAGCAGTTGCAGCCATTGCCAATTTCGTTGAAGTTTTCTATGTTTGCAGTAATAGTGAACAGAATTCTAATTAGATGTAAAATTAGCTTTATAGATAATTATAACGTGTTAATACGAGTTTTTAATTGATAACAGAAATCAAAATTGTTGCGTAACTTTCATAACATACACCCTCATTTTTATCTTACCTTATACTATTACAATTAATCATGTAATAAATACGTTACTTAAATATAATTGTTGTTTCTAATTTAAAGATAAATAACTATACAATTTGATGATAGATTTTACGTTAATTTCAGTTCCCCTTATACATTATATTCACAAAAATATAGTTTTTTATAGTTATGTCGCGTCCTTGAAGTTTATGTTACACTTCTACACGAAGGAAATCATATTTCATAGTAAATCAAATAATTTTAAGTTTAGCAAGGAAAAATATTTGTCGAATCCGGTAATACCCAGTCATTATCGTGGTTTCGTGGAACAGATGAAAACTAATGAAAAGATTAAGTAGTCAGTATACTTGGCCAGAGTGACAAGTAGATCTCCCGTGGGTGTCGCTATATACGCATAATTTATGGACAGTGTGGTGAGACACTCCAAACAACCGATCGCGTGGAACCAGTCGCATTTCTCGATCTTTTTCTCCTGATAGAATCTTGATCCAGCCCGATAGTGATCGTCCGTCGAGATGCCAACCATTTTCTCGAATGCGCGCCAACAATACACATATTTCATTGTTTCACGAGAATTGTACAACGCCGTAAGGAGTCGTATACCTTCGTCCGGCTTTAATGACAGACCTTCCAGACAAATAGATTCTAGGCTATTCTGCTTGCTAAAATGTACGACACACGTGTAAAATAAATTTCGGTATGTTTAAGTTGACGTTGTTCTCCGTTTCATTCAGATTTTATGATTTTATATATGTTTCGATTCCTTACCGATACATGAATCTTGTAATTTTTTAATTATTGAATATAGATAATACGGTTATTGTCAGAAGTTCTATATATTTGAATAACTTACTTACTACAGTAGTACAGTTAGACGGTTTATTAGATTTTCACGGGAAATGGGATCAAAGGTCCTCAGACGTATCAGTTGGTTCCATATATTGATATGTGTTTTCTGTTTGCGGCTGTGTATTGATCTGTAAAAATTCACAATTAGAATTAGTGTTTTTGAATATCTCGAGATGATATTAAAACTATTTTTACCAAGAAGTAATTTAATAAAATCTATTAAATTACTTAATATAATTTAATCAAAACATATACCGCTAAATTAATTGTATAATTATTATAAGAGAAGTCAGAATGTCATTTGAGGAGAAATAATTAAACTTATAAATTTATAAATGACTTATAAAATAACTTTAAGTTAATTTATAATTTTGAAAGGTGCTTCGTGACACCTTCGCTAAAAATAGCGTTAATCAATATTATACTTAATTGCAGTATGCATAGACTTGTCGATTCCAAGCACGTGAGATTGTGTGAAGACGACTTTGAATATGGAGAACTCGATACATATGACCAGACAAAATAAAGTATAAATAATATATATACATGTAGGTCCGAATGAATGGGATACGATAGAAAGATAGAATGGTGGCGTGGGTTATAGTGTAGAAGACTCCACACTTTCAGAACCCAGCATGAATGACTTCGGACTTGGGAGACCCGACGTGAATGACTTTGGACTCGGGAGACAGTACAGATGTCTCCTTGCATGCGTAGGAGATTTAATACGAAGGACTTTGAATGCAGGTGGTCGAGTGCGAAGGATTGGGAAAATGATAGAACTCAATGAAAACGATATCAGAACCATATAATCCAATATCGGTAATCCTTATTACATATAGTACATGAGTGCTGAGATTCAATATGTGATTTAGTATGTAATGGATTTATTACAGATGACCGCGAAGAAATGGAACTCAGTATAGGAGAATCTTAAATGATATTTGGAAGAGATTTGAAGATTTTAGAGAGTTTGGGAGATCTGAGTTAATTGGGAGGGTCTGGTGAAGCTGAGATATCTGGAGGATCTAATTGCTCAAGAGTTTAAAATGATTTACAGTATTCTCGATCTAAGATATCTGAGACAGTTAGAACTTTTTATACCATTAGTCTTATTTAAACATATTTAAGAGTTTCTAGAATTTTTACATTTCTAAGATTTCCTGGATTTTTCAGTTTCAACACATTTGTATGCAAGATTATCTGTCTTATGATGGCTGTAAATAATGTGCGGAAATGATGAAGAAGGAAAGAAATTTCTTAAAGGAAATGTAAAGGGGCACTTTTTCCTGGAACTGCTAATGAACTCATCATTAAGAATAGTCTACATAAAAATGAGTGAAAGATTGAGTAGAAGCAGGAAAGGCATTACCTCAGAAGCCCTCTGGTATTAAATATACGAGATATCGGTACAAACTTTTATGATCTAGTATCATTTATATATTTATACCATCTGCAAACGTATTAAAACAAATAAAAAACGTTATTGAAACTTAAAATAGTTTTTATTTCAATATCTTGTCGAACAGATCAGTAATAAATGAAATAAATTTAAATTCAATGCCTGTTTCTGTAGATTAGTTCACAAAAATATGTTGAAAAGTTTGGTCTAATTGATAGAATCAAATTTTATTTTTCTAGTACTGTTTATATCGAGTTTCTCCAATCTCTGATATTGTCAATGTCAAGTAAATACCATCTGTTTACTATGTTCTATTCTAAGTTCTTCTGATCTGTTATTTGTTTTATGTTCCATGTGATCGAATTAGGTTATTCCTATCGTGTCTTCCAACTTTGGAGTTATCCACATAGATGTTATTAGTGATAAAATAAGTAGTAAAATCCACAAAGCTCCCGATCACTATATCTTTATTGACTTCAGTAACTGTGCCGGTCTGGTTTGAATTTTATCCCTTCCAGCCCTATGACTTCATTCTGAACTATTCTTTCATTGTCTTTCCTCATGCAGCCTACTAGTCTAAACTTGAAACCATAATCAGTGATTATTAATCACAGACTGATTGGTGTTCATTAGAACATTTACTAATATAATCAATATTTTATTGTTGCTGAATAATGTCTATAATTTTTCGGATATTAAAATTTGATTATCAACAAAATTACACTTTTAATTACAAATTCTAATTTCACAGGTTTTAAAGGGTTAAAAGTTCTACGTAGTTTTAAACTATACTCTTCCGTATTTCATCTCCCTTATTTGGACGCGTGAGTACTTATTAATGTACTGTGCTGTTTGCTAAACACTTACGGGTTCTAAAGAGTAAAAGTAATCTGCTTTTGCATCGAAATTTAATTTCCATTTTATTTCCGAACACCGCGTACTGGTAGAACGGCTAACATTGTTGTCAAGATACTTTGAAGCGCGTATTCCATTAAAACCTGACTCATATCGGCGTTCGCGTGAGAAATACTTAACGGTATTAGCCGGAAGCCAAACAATAAATTTTCATCAAAGACGGTACTCACTTGGACAGTGTCACGAGGAGAGCATGATTTACATCTTTCTGGTACACGCATGAGTTTCTTGCCGCAGTTGAGTACAAGTGCCAGTACAAACGGGCCTGAGTATAATAACTTTTTAATTACTGACCGCGGCACGTTCCCGTCAGCCAACATTCCGTAATTGCGTTCTAGCAGTTCGGCTTAATGAAGTTCTCGGCGTTTCGATTTGCCGGGTCTCTTTCAATGAGACACGACCGGCCAAAAGTTTGGAATCACGTGTAAATTTTCAGTGAAATTATGACTTTTCTTATAACTGAATATTTTTCGGAACAGCTACTAGAGGTCCTCGTCTTTATTTTTTAGAAAAGGGTTTCAGTAGTAGTCTTGAAAGATATTAGACTCAAGACATTTTTTAGTTCATTTTGTTATTTATATAGTTACTTATGTTTGTTGATTTAATAAGTATCTGTATCTTTCATTTCATCAATTTACATAGTGATTTCAAACTTTTAGCTGACAGTATACGTACATCCCTCGAGGATAAAGGTAAATTAAACGTTGCCCTTGGAAACGCAGCCCTTTCACAGTGAAGCATCATTTCCCAGTGTCTTTGGGACTCATTCGTGCGTCTCGTTCTGTGTGGGCATTATTTAAAGCTTTCAATTTTCTCTGTTGTTACTCATAATTACTGGTAATTATTGGGATTGAAATATTACCTTGGAAGTTGTCTGAGAAGTTCTTCTGAGAAAGACCCATGATCTCCTAGTACTTCACCACATATTGAGTAATTTTCGCAGATGGAATGATGGGAAGACTTCTTGTTTCTACAGAAGTTTTAGTTCTGTTCAGTTTGATTTGTTTTTACGTTGTCGATTTCAGATTTATCAAGTATTCTACTATATAATTATGGTCAAGCATCTTAGTAGTTATAGTAAGTATTATGGTCAAACGCTATTACGAAATCCTAGTATAATAATAAAAAATTCTTAATAAAATTAAAGTCAAAGTAAAAATGACTAAAATAAATAATAGTATTTAATATATTAAAAATAATTATTATGTTCCTTTAATTAAAATAACTTCACTGTCATTTAACAAATGGTAAAATTACATGTCTAGTTAAAATCATCATCAGATATAGTAGAATCATCGGTCATTGATCCACATACTAACTGGTTTATGTAAATGGAAGAGGCTGCTTCTCTTATAGAATTTAAAAGTTAAATTGCGTTAAAAAAATGTTGTGATTACTTTCAAGAATTTTTTTTCAAATTACAGATCGTATTTTATTTACCCGATACAGGTCTTTTCATAATCTTTGATAGTTGATTTGAATTTATCCCATGCGTTGTCACAAATTGATTGGATTACACAAGTAGGTATTGTTCCTTTACTTTAAGAAAAAAATAGTGAATGGCATTTACATAATAATATGTTGACTTTTTAATTATTGTTTTTCTAATTGAAATTGATCTATAACCATTTTTGATTGGTTGAAGTTGAATCTCTTGTTGCAGCACTAGATCCAGACGATTCTTCGCAAATGGAAATCGTCTGTTTCCTGTGAACATTTAAGTTTTATATTTTCTATATTAATGGCACTTTTAATTTTCTTTTTCACAGCTACATATTTATTATTTTAATTGGTTATTGCATAGTAGCATGACTCTTACAATTAGTCAATATTACCTATAATTCTGGCATAATTTACGTGAATTTGAATAGTTCGTCGAGTTATCGCATTCCACGCGATCTTCACGAACTGAAGAAGTAATCATAGTACTGTTTTCTCGAGGAACTAAACAAAGAAAAGGGTTTATGTAAAATAAATATAGTAAGTATAGTAATAAATTAATAATAATTTCATGATCATAAAATGACAGGTTTACTTGTAGTATTCGTTATTCAATATAATAAAGTATACGTCAGGATTTTTATTCTTCTAGTAGAAAAATAAACGTTTGCTACTATTACAGCATTTAAAGAAATTTGTGAATAAAAAATTCAGTGTAAATTACAAACCATAAAATATAAAATTATAAGTACAAATACGTTTACATTATGCATAATATAATATAATGTCGATTTAGGTTAAAAACATATGTTTGCAAATGTTTTTCCATATGATGTGTCCGAAAATAAGTATGACACTTAAATTCTTAATAATGTTATTTAATTTGTGTGACATTCACAGGATGTATAAGAATTAATTAAACGCTCATTTCATTTTTTTTTATTATATTATCTTAGTTTTCAAAATTTCATTCTAATGCGTTCATACTCTGAATTTTCTTTTGCTTTTAAAAGCATCATTGCTTTCAAACATAAACGTCACTAGACGTTATTATAAATTATCGACACACTATGCTTCGCTTATTTTATTTTCCCATAAATATATAAGTTCTGTAGCAAAACAATTATTATTATTACGCTATCATTCTTTCGCTTTAAAAGATTCCATTCATCTTTGATTTTCGTTCCGCATTTTATGGGTACGTTTTTAGCGTCGCCACGGCGAACGTTAAAATTCAATATGCTAGCGGGATGAAAAAAAGAATTCCCACTCTTGATTGCGGTGGGAATGATTGAGATATATTTTCGTAAGTACCAATGCTTTTATCACTTCAATCTGGCACCAGTATCTGCCACTCTTACCGATCGAAGTGGCGTTTTAAAGAAACCGTAATAGGGTACTAGGGAAAAGTTTATCGGCCACATGTGCATTATTATCACTCACGATGGAATGCATCGTGCATTAACCTCTTTAGTACGGCAGTCGATGTGCCCCGGTACCTACGTATGCATGTGATAGCTATCGACCATAGTAGACACCCCTACTGAAGAGGTTAAGGGGAACGAGGAACGAATTGACTCGTCATTAACTGAGCCTAACGTTTACTGATAGAATATCAGCTTCCTCTTATATGGAAGACACTTTATAGATGATTATAGTTCACTCGTATTTGAAATATTCGAAAACCAATTAGATCAGTAAAAATAGGTACATAAATGGAATATTGTTCAGAGACATTAAACTTGTTAGTTAAAAAAATGCGTAGCTAAAATTCTATTTTTTAAAAATATTATACAGAAATGTAACAGTTTAAAGAATTAAGGACACAATAAAAACGTTCATAAATTTATATTCAAAGTATTATTTCATTAAAATCGTTATATGTCTACTTCTTAAGGAAACGCGAATGAAACTCGTTGTTTTCCGTTCAGAGATCAATTGATATTCTGTAAAATTTCATAAAAAATGAAGTTTTATTACCCTTAATACAAATGGATTGTATGTATTTTATGAAAAGCTTTTAGCTAACTTTAAATTTACAAGAATCGTCCGATTGTTTCATGATTTTTGTAATGAAATTACACGAAATGGAGAGAGTCAAGCGGGTACGAGAAAGCAGGATAATTGCAAGGATGGACACAAAGTTTGTGGGTGCAGTTCCAATTATCCACAGTGGCTCTCAGTAAGGAAAAAGAACGAACGAAGCCTCTAAGCCGTAAAAAGGATGGGGACTTGCCGTTTCCTTTTCGTCCTGTTTCTTCATTCAACCCTCCTGGAGATCGTGTCGAATCAATTCTCCTCGACTCGTTTACAAACCGCCGAGTGAACGATGCACCGGATACGCGGCTCTTGCAAATTATGATTTTTTCCGGAGAAAACATGTTTTCGAGTTTCGGCTATTTCTTCACTTATTCTTGATACTTTAACACTAAAATGACTAAGCAATCGAAGCGTCTGTCTCTAATTTTATTATAGGATTTTCAAAAGTGCGTTTATTGAGATTTCAACTGATTTATAATTCAGTTTGCGTGTCATGAAGTTAATTTCTTTGGTAATTTCTTAGACAATCGTTTGTTGTCTTTCAAATAATTGTATAAGAAGAAATCAGGAACGGATTATTTTGACTAATTTGGAGTGGTTTTAGTGTTAACTATGTGCAAAGTGGTGACATTATGTTTAGGTCGAATTTCTATATTCAGTAACGATTACATTGAGTATAACCTCGTTAGGTACTCCATAGGAGACTCCATTTTTTGTGTACTTAAGAATACAATCTTATTCGTAAATTATACAATCGCACTCTGAAAATTTAAAGATATTTAATAAGCACGAGATGCAAGCTTTTCTTTCATAGCAGTTGACCACCATACTTTAGACCTATCATGAACCACAAATAGTTCTTTTTTTCTAGCTGGCTAGCTAAGAATCTTATCCCAATCTTATCCCTAGCATTTCATCAGCACTAAGTTTGCTAGGTTTCCATGAGTCTAGTAGTGTGCCAGGGTAAAGAATATTTAGTTCTTCTCTTCTAATACTTGTGCACCATAGCATAGATCTATGCTGAACTACGAACAGTGTCTTTTTTCATTGGTTGATTTGATGAAGGCTTTGGTCCTCTGAGATCTCGATCTTAGGATTCTACCAATACTAAATCGTTGGGTTGTTGTGTTATTAGCAGTTAATAGTTTAGACTTAAAACCTTCTTTTTTATTAGAGAGATTCAAAGCTAATAATTCTGCATCTTGAGGATGTGCAATACAGGTCTTTTAGATGTATACGTCTACTATGAACTCTTGGATTAGAACTATACTTATGTTTCTCTTATTCGTTAAAATTTAATGATTGTTTCTTGATACTAGTCCGATCTACGTGCTACCTTCAGGTTTGATTTACTTTAATTGGAACCTGTTACGCCTAATCAGTTTTGAATTGAATTTCACTGTCTTGGGTTGGGCGCATTTTAGTACTCATTGTGCTGTAGGTATCGTCTGATTTAAAAGCTATGGTCTTACTAATTGATCTTTTCACTTTAAGACTTCATAAAATTATTCAATATCACATTCTTAATGAAATTCATATTGTAAACTAATTCTGAGTAGTTTCTTCTTTGATGATAAAGTCCTCTGGGTAAAATGACAAACATTAATACAAAGATTAATGCAAATATTCAGAAATAGATATCTCACACATATTTAACCAATATGTATCCTTCACAATAGTACATGTTTCAGCTAGAATTTGAATATTTTCTCTATGTTAGCAAAGAACTAAATTTGAAACCTGCTCGACTTAATTCCATTGATCATCCCTACTTTTCCCCCATTACTCACTGTTTCGAGCTCTGTGTAACGTGATCCCAGTAGACAGAGACAGAAAATAAATACAATGAGGGGAAGAGAGACAGACACAGATTAAAGAGATGCCACATGCGTCATGTGTAAACATGTAATGAAGAAAATTTCAATTGTAAAAGATTCTTATCATTAAAATGAGTCTAAATACTCATTTGGGGAAACGAACCTTTAATTTCATTAACTACATTAAGTCAGTAAAACTGATTCGATTCACTGGCATTAGATTTGAAAAGGTAAGGTTAAAATTACTACAATTGAAATTTTCTTCATTGCATATTTATATTTGACGCGTGCGGCATCGCTTTGAAGTCCCACGTCTCGGCCCCCGATGCTCGATGGATTGTGCCTATCCTGCTTCCGCTCACTATATCGATTCTCTGCCTTTGTCAGGCTATGCTCGAGTCAATTCCTGAAAGCAAATAGTTTCCTCCTATTTTTTCTGCTGGGTTAAATTCCACTGCTGGGACCCGAAATTGTGGAATGTAAGGGAGCATTACTGTAGTAGCTGAATAAAAGATGCGATCGTCATCTGCCGCGCCACAGAGCGGTTGCAATTAAAATTCGTTTTCTAGCCGTACCTTTATGAGAAGATGTGTTAACTGTTTCTTCGGTCCGCTGGTAAGCGTTGTGATAGTAAAGCACAAGATAACGACGAAGTAAATTGTATCGTGAGCGTATTACACTTTCATTTGCATAAATATTCTTCGGTGCTCGCGTTCGTATACGAGTTTCAGAGCGGTGATGCCGGTTACCCCTCTCGCGTAGCGTCCGTTTCGTTACAATTTATTTGGCTTGTTCGCTTTTGTTTTTCCCCTCAAGAATCCCGCGTTGCGTCATCAGGTTCGCGGCTTGCGAGACTTTGTGTAGGATTTTACGACTGGGCGAGGTGTTTCTAACCTCGCCCCGTCCGGTTTTGCGTTCCTGTAAAAATCTATTAAACATCTTAGCTCATTAAGTGCATTCGCTTGTAGAACGTTATCAAATAAATTACCGATAAGATGATACGAATAATTAATGTCGGCTTACTATTATAAATTGTAACGTTGATTTAATTCTATCCGCGTTTCCCCGGAAAAACTCACCTAGTGTCTAATGCATTCTGCGTGCTTTGAATTCGATAACATTTTTTATCGCATATTAAACACTTGAGCATTTGCCGCTAGTAAAGCGCGCACCTTACGATAATATTGAAACATGAATTACGCTACATAGTTCGCGGATAACGCTCGGCTAATTCATGTGTTGCAATAATCGAATGGTTACGTCTTAAAATGAAGGAAATTATTAATGGCGACTGAACGAAGATGACACGGATTATCTAGTTGTCCCTTTACATTTTTATGCTAGAGTTTGTTTACTGGAGCTATTGCAACTGCTTTTAAGACATTCTTTTCCTTGTATGTACATTTTCTTCTTTCATCCGTTTACTGTATGGTTTCTTTCCGTAATATTTTCTTTTTCTTTCAATGCTTTCTTCTCTTTTATTCATTAAACTATGAGAATTGCAGAAGCTTTCAGTACAGTTTATGTTTCGAGCATTGCATTCTTATTATTTTCTCAGACTATAACCATTTCCACTAGTAAGATCCATTTTTATTTTTTTCGGAGATGTATTTTTCTACTAATTAAGGTAAAGGCACCAATAGTTGGATCAGTCAAGAAGAATTTTCTGCATGAATAATAACGCTTACTCCTTTATTAAAAAGAGAGACTCTATACGCGAAAATACTGTTTGAACTTTTTACATTATGTACCAAAGCGAACTTTTTTGAAACAGTTGTGTTACCCAAATTTTATAGACATTTTTGGAAATTCAGTACTTGCGTCAGAAGTTGACCATCCTTTAAAACGAAAAAACCAATAATTGACCATATGTTAGTTAGCAATTGACCACTTATAGTAAAACCAAAAACACTAAAGATGACTGTAATATCGTCTATTTGCAACGTTTATAACAAATTACAAGTAAAAGGACAAATACAAATGAAAAAAAGGTAATTCCATGTTGGAAATTGAAGGTATACAACCAACGTAAATGAAACAAATTGTTCGCCTTTACGATAAACAATTTAATTCAGGTAAAAGTGTTTCGGAGTTGGCACGGTAGATGCTGCAGCGTATCTGTCGTGCCTTTATTAGGTTATTATTTTTGAAAACCTTATTTTTTACGTATTACTGCAAAATGTTCAACTACTGATACCTGGTTAGTTACTGGTGCCTTTACTTTAATACGGCATTCTCAATGTCGCTAATACGCGAACAAATTGTTTTGAAATCGTAGCAATTACATTAGAATATTCTACAAATTAAAGATTTCTTGTCAGAAAAAAAGGATATTTCTTTCAATTCTCTTCTCGATCGAACGATCTCCCATTCGTCCCAGCACCGAAGCAACACTTACAATTAATCGGGAAGCACCTGGTTTACAAGGTACCGAACGGCATCAACAGAATTCTAAGTTACTGAGTCGCCGGGCTCTATGTTTCTAAATGAGCGCAACACATTCCTGAAATTTTATTGCTTGCTCGAAAATCTTGTCCGGCGACAGCTTTCCGATTCGGCGTTTCGGTCGACCGTGAAATTCCCTGTTCCGCTTCGGGACCTGGCTGCAGATTTATAGGCTTTAATTAAATGCTATTCATTAGGCTCGGTCGCGCGCCTTGGTAGCTGAAATTGCCTCGAATGTTCTCGAAAAACACCGATTAGGCGGCTGGAATCGTGTTCGTCGCATTAGACCACACAGGTCGGCCAGTCTTCCCGTCAGCTCGCTGACGATAATCTTATATGACTATTCTGCATGCACGATCTTATCTAGCGTAATTCTGTCTTCTTAATGTATTACGTCGAATGTTACTGGCATTAGCCTGTTCGCATATAAATGGGACTTATTTGAAAGCGAGGACGTTGCAAAAACTCAACGACAGTTTTTTGAAGCCGCGTATCCAGTTGGAGAGCTTTTAAATTCATTAGAACGAAGATACATGTTTAGTTGGTTTAGGTTTATTTAACTCTTGTTTATCTAGTTATCGAAATCCGGTTTACCTATTTTAGGGATGGATCTGACGAAAATTCTTATTATTTATTACGCTTATTAAGTTTTACAAGAGAACTTTATGGAAATTAAGCATAATTTAAGTTAATTAATCATAAAAATATAGAAAACCATATGTATGATGTGTAAATGCTTAACAATAATCAAAAACATGATTCTTAACTATTTCAAACATCCGCAGCGTCGAAAGAAACGGAAATTGAAAAAAACCAAAAGAAAACGAAACACATCAAAATAACGTAGATACTACAATATTCAATAAATTAAGCACTTTGGTACATCCCATAGAAATCACGTGTAATAAGTGTCAGCGAGTTCATACAAGAGAAATAAACAATTCCTCGCGGAAATATATCTTCCAGGATCTCCCCTCGCTACAGGGATAACTTTGTTTTCAGCATGATTTGCATATTGTATCGCACATTGTTAAAACGCATGTAACTCTGGGCTCGTTTTGTCCGGCCGCATTCCGTCGATGTCATTATTCAATTTCATCCCGGGTGATTTTTTCGCTAGGCCGCGTTATCGGTTCTCCATTCCGGCAGCCTCCCTAATAACTTCCCAAAAAGTGGGCTCGATGAAGCGGTCTGATTAGGCAGCTTGATTTATCATCCTTCGTCCGTGCGCATACAGCTAGTGGCCCGGCCCTCCCCACTTTCGCTCGTTCTCGGCGGCGCGGCGTGCAATCTCGTTAAAATTTATTCATGATTCGGTACCCGCGGACGCATCCTTAGCAAGACCCCACCGGGGACTGGTCCGACTGGTCGCGGTCCAAATATTCGTTCGGACGGCCTATTTTCCGCGTAATGCGATACGGCCTTAATACCACTCTCGAACCGGTCGCGAGGCCTGATTTATTGATCGGCGGTATCGACTTTGTTGTGCGCTCGCGGTTAATCCTCCAACGTTCATCCCGGCCGGACGTTATGCTCTCTTATTGTCTCGCCGACCTGGCAACGTCACTATGAATCTCGAGAAGTATAACGCATGGTGATGCTGCGAACGAAAGACGATTTTTGTCATTTTTTTTTCAAGAACGTGCAGTACTTTTTTTAACCTGTTAACTGTGGAATTTAGTTTAAAAAATCTCTCGTTTTACGCGCAATAAAATCAAAAATTGAAGTGTGTACTCGTCAAACGCAGGACGAATGTATCTAGGGTATTTTTTACTGAAAAACCGAAGCAAAACAAAGAAGAATTACATGTTTATTTGAAGAAAGAAATAATTTATTGTTGAAAGGATTACTATCATTTCAAGTTTAAGATGACGTGTATACTCGTCGAACGCAGTTAACTGGTTAACAAGTTACCTGTTGGTACCGCTTTGAAAAATGTACCTAAAATGTGTCGCGAAAAATAAGTTATAGCTCTTTTCACGAGTATACTTGCCATAAAACAAAACCTTGTCATTTTTCATGATGAGTGTACTCGTTAAAGACAGTTAACTGGTTAAGTACAAATATTTGTTTAATACATTCATGTCGACACGTATCATTGGCGGTACGCAACTAATTGATAACATTAAAGGAAATCAACGTTAATAAGTAAATTATTTATTTACACATACCTATAATTAACAACTGAAGTCAGAAAACTAGAGACGTAACAAAAAAGTGCATTTCAACATTGTTTTCGCAATCATTGCTGTTATTACAAATAGAAACATTGTTAATATGAAGTTGTAAAGAAGTTCGTTACTGCGGCCACTGTAGTTGCTTCTGTTTTCTAAATCCAAAAATTCCAAATTTTGTTTAACAAGTTGAGTGTTCTTGTAATAGTATTGATACTATTTATTAGTATACTTAATAATATTGTGTTCAGAAATACATAACCTACGTATATTAAATTATGGTTTGATGAGAATTTGAACTTATGAGGAAGACCACCATTTAAACTATAAGCAGTAGTACACGCAAACAAATTATCACGTTATTACAAATTAGGGGGTAATAAGCAGACACCGAAAAGTATTAAAATTAACAAATACCTAATATTTCAACTCATTTACGGTTTAGCTACATCTTCTATTGATCTCTTTAATTTTGTTTAATTCGATTAAATATCAGAAGAAAAGAAAATTACGTATCGTTCTCTCATTATATGAACAATTAAATCATTAATTTGTAGCTATTGATTTTAACACATTGTTGATTGGTCACGAGTTAACTCGGGTTTGCACTTGCATTAGCTATTTCAATTTTTGAAACACAGGGCAATATAGAATATTGCAAAAGCAAAATATACAAAGTTATCTAAGAACTATGTCCAAAGTTTCATTTCAATTTATTATATATAAATAAAGTATATTGAAGTTTATTTAAATTATCTCACTTCCATATTTAATTACGGAATAATAACCGGTAGTATGAGATAGCTTCTGCGTAGAATTACCGGTCAACAAAGTTTTAAATATGACAGCTCGAAGTGGTTATTACGGCGACATTCGACCGCAAAGGGTTAAGTAACAAGCTTCCGTATAGAAAATCGTCAAACACGCAAGGTCGGTCGCAATTTGAGGGAGAAGAAACCCTAAAGAAAAGAACACGTCGTGCACTGTCCGAAATAGGTTGGTGCCGCGGCGGTGTAACAGGGAGGGTCTGAATTAATCACGGTGAGTCGGGAAATCCGTTGTCGGGTTTTTATTCGAGGGTGGGGCGGAGGGGGGCAGCAGGGGGAGAGCTGTTCCCTTCTAGACGGTTTCGTGTACTCCAGGAGTGATGCGCTGGCACCTTGTCAGACTTGTAGGCGTTTCGCCTGCCTCGCTTCATACCTTCAACTTGTACAATGGGGGTACAACGACGTGGAGAAAGAGGAAGAGCATGCTCGCCCACCTCCGAAACTAATAAGTATTGTCCATCAGCCGCATTGTTTCGATGCCCACGTAGGCCAGCCGACACGTTCGGAACAAGTTACAGTTTAAAGTACCGGGGTCGTTAGTTAGACGGAGGGTGACCGCTCTCGGTTCGTTAGACCGTGTGCGCGCACCGCGCCCGGACGTGTTTTGTACCTGGGGGTATCAGGGTTTCGACGATGACGATACTTCATCAATTTGAAGCTTTTTTTCGCCCTAGAGCAGTCCCCGGATCTTTATGTTACGGGGTGAAGCGTGCGAGCTTTGGTCAACCCGGGCGACCAGCTAACTCGTTATTCGGGTTCCTTGTAATCTGGACGATGTCGGGTTTTCTTGTTTGTGTAAACGACGATCCTTGGATTCGTTCTGGCTATTTGTTGTTTCACAGTGTTTACCGTAGTTTTTAGTATGTTTTAATTAGATTTTGCCTTGGATTGATGCTGGTCGTCTTTGCGTCCTTACGGGAATCGGAGGATCATGTAAGGAGTTGATATTTATTCGGTAGTTTTATGGATATTTAGTGAAATTCTTTGTAGGTAGATTTGAAGTATTTAGTATTTTAAAAAGAAAAATATTGTAAGAACACTGTATTAAATATATTTTTTTCATAATTAACAGTTTCTTTGTCGAATGATTCTTATTTGGTTATTTTTTACTTATTTTTAGTCATAATACAGTGTTCTATATGAAAAGAAAATTTTATTGTACTGTAGATGTAATATTGAAATTTAATTTGAATTATTTTTGAAGGAAAAGAGTAAAATCAATATTAAAGTAAGTGATAGTATCGTCAAGTGCATAGTTCGAGTAGTTCAAGTCAGTAATGCAGCATTCAAACCAACATTCGGACTAATATCTTCTTATAATATTTATTTACATAATTATTGTAATTATGTACACAACTATTACTTACACAAATATGATATATAATAAATTCTTGAAGTTTTGAGGAGAAATAATTTTTTAAAACATTTCAAATTTGATTAGAAGTTTCACTTAAGGATATCACTTTTGTAAAACATTATTCTTACTTTCCCTGACACATCTACAGTATACTCTGAATTAAATTTATATTTTAAACTCTCACTGATTCTAGTTTTATAACCATGAAGATCATAATGTTGGTAACTTGTCTCGTTCGCTACGTGCCCCTTAATTCTGCAATTTATAATAGGTCGTAAAATTGCAACAGTTTGACTACGTAGTTTTAATACACTTCTTCACAGTAATCTTCCAAGATGCATCCTTTCGGCTTAAGTTAATTTAACTTACGATATTTATTATAATGGCGTTCCAGTAAGCACTCGCGTTTTTACATTATTTACATTTTATCTAAACATAATTCAATTCAAAGTATCTAACATATCAAAAATTTACAATAAATGAATTTTGCAGGTTTTCATCGATAAGATAATATCCCGATAAAGTATGTTCTGAACTTTAGTAAGCACACTGAGGCAAACACATACACCTATAGATTACCTATAGACTTGATTTGACAATTAACCCTTTGCAAATGAACTTCGACATTTCGGCGAGATAAAATGTTCGTATTTGGAAGACTGAGACGCGAATAAACGATTTAATTACTCGAACAGTAAGAGATCGACACGTAGTTTCCTTTTTTCTATTGTTTACACAATCGATATATAATTCAGCTTCATCTGCTGAAGGTTTTGTATATTTCGAAGAATTTTCGTCCACAAAGGGTTAATTCGATCTTAAAATCAAATAGTTAAATTTGTGGACATTGGTTTTTCAATATCGTCATAATTACATGTATTCATCCTTCAATTATAATTATCCTCGCAAACTATTTTTCTTAATGCGTTAATAACTATTTTTTTTTCTTTTTCAATGGGTTAAAATTTACTTAAATCGCATAAAATGTGATTAACCAGAAACTAAAAGTATCTCTTGCTATCCTTAACAAAATTGATGAGATTAATGTGAACACTATAATTAAAAAATTACATATTACATAATTTATTAACATCAGTAACATTAGTCATAATTTAGTAACACTAGTCACTTGTAACCATCATAGAAGAATGGATACTGAATAATGTTCGCCTCCCCTGATATAGTGTTTCATCCCCAAAACGGATATTTTTGGAACTCCACGGAGCCCGTAGTTAGTCATATTGATGACCACGTTTGAACGATGGTTGCCGGTTTTCCGGCGGAGCCTCTATTTACATAACACTCGTAAGCGCCACGTTAAGACCCCCGTTTAGATTTAACTACCACTTCGGGAAATCATATTAACCAAATACTGCAGTCGTTATGCGGGGATCCCGATGCGCTGGAAATAAATTACTGAGGCACCCCTGGAACCTGACTGCGGTGAATGGGACGCTGGAAAGAGAGAAAACGAGTCCTCGTATTCGTTGCACGGGGACCCACCGCGCTTCGAAATTCTTTATGATTTCTATTCAATTCCTTTAACGTCCTTTGACTCGAGGAATTCCTTTCTGGGACTTCTTGTTGTAGCCAAACCGTCGATCACTTCCTATTTCGCGGCGTGATCGTTTAAATATATCACCAATCACAGCTGTAATCTTATTATTGTATAGTATTGTTATTAATAGACTTTATGAAAATTCAAATTTTTGAGAATATACTTAGAAACGTAGGATTACTATAGAAACAAATTTTCCTTAATAATTATTATAAAAACTACTACACTTTGAATAATTTATGTATTTTTAATATTGTATAATTGTTATATCTTTTTCGTATTCTATGAGATGAAAAATCCGCATCCAATTATTAATTTGCAAATTTTTATAAAATTTCAGGATTATAAACACTACTTTAGTTAAAAAAACTTAAAATTTTATTTCTTCTATTCGGAAATCTTTTTCTTATTTTAAAACATGTATAGTGATAATATTGAAATAAAAATATGAAAATAATTTACTATTATTGTATTATACTATTCATAGTGTATATTAAATTAACTTTGATGTTATTCTTATTTGCATTTAATCAAAATATCTGTAAACAAGTATGACCTCTATTAAATATACTATAAATCTTAAATCACATAACAAATCGCATACAAATGAAAAGGAACATATTTAATTAAAATTTCTCGCGCTTTAGACGTAGCAGGCAAACAGAAGTTCCACGAAGTTCCCTAAAATACAAATCTCTCCAAGCGCTCTCAAACAAGCTCACTAAATCTCATTTCAATCGTTCGCGCGTGTCATAAATACATCAAAACTACAATGTAATTACACGATCGTACAATCTAATACACACTAACGAATCACGGCGGAGCCGCTACGCCGTCGTGCCTTCGATCCCTTGTTCAGCCGTCGTAACTCGGCTTCGATAAAACCGTCCGACGATGTCTATAATTTCAATCTCTCGCAACGAGTGCGCTCCGTGGGATAAAGGACCGCGAGAGGAAGACATTAAAGGAACTATCGGCGGTCCGGTTCGGGGTCGTTAACTCTCGCGGTCGAAGGGCCCGTGTATTAGCGGTGCACGATGTCCGGCATTGTTTCCTCGATAAATTCGAACCATTGTACGAAACTTATCATGTATAAATTTCGCTGCCGTGTTGCGGGTCCGGTGCCGCGCCGCTCTTGTCCCCGGTGAACGAAGGGTACGCGCGACCGGCGAGGGGGTTGGCGGGTTGGGCGAAGGCGAGAGGAGAGCCCTCTCTTCGTCGCGCGTTCGCGTATGAAATAAATTGGCCTTTATATTAGCGCGAGTTGCGGCATAAATCCCGGTTCTCATTGTATCGGCCCCCGTGGGTGGACGACGGTGCACGTGGGCAAAATCCACTTCCCTCCGCCTCGAAAGTGGCGCGAGCGAGCGAGCGAGCGAGAAGACGAGCGATCGTGGGGGTGGAGGAGGCACGGTACGATCGGTTGGTGGGGAAGGTGCGTCGCTCTCGACGGAAGGTGAACGCTGGGAAGAGAGGTTTCTCTCCTCTCCTGACGAGCAACCGTGTGCCATGCCTGGCCGGGGTGAAACGCACGTGTTCCTACGGCCGATAAAATAAATCCGGTTCAAGCGGAATCTGGGGTTGTCGGTCGGCCCGGGCCCCGCTCGTGTGCCGTTTCGCGTACCGCGCGGCCTCTATTTTATAGAGCTGCCCCCGCGATAAAAGGCCCACGCTCCTACGGGAAATAAGAAATCGCCGGGGAAAGGTACGCGAAACGGCCGGCCCGGCAGGTGCGCTGCTGTTGCTTGCTTTAGCCCCTTCAAGGTTAGCGCGGATGAAATTTCACCCTGTAGAAAGCTTGAATAGCATTGGAAAATGTAGCCATTGGTGCATTTGTTGAGTGTTTGTTTAGAGTATCGGCGATGGTAGAATTATTGTAGAATAGTGAACTGATTAATGATGTTATTTCTTTTATTTGGAATCGAAATGGAACGTTTTAATTAATATAACGCGGCAGTATGTGTCATCGTTAAAAATGAATGTATAACTAAATAAATGTATTTAAAATTAGTCTACAAAACCAGATTTACTTTTCCAATAGGTCACTTCAGCCCGTCTAACAGCTCTACTGTTAACAAAACATTAAATACCACCAACAATGTTTAATTTTGTTAGGAGAAGTGTTGAATAGGGACAGCAGAGTTCTCCATATCCAGCACTATCATAATCGAAGATTCCAAAAAATCCAACACCATCAATGATTATCGCCGCGGGATGATCGAACACGATCGGCTATTGAGTGAACCGAGGCCGAGGTTCGTTGGCGCGCGAGGCGGTCGCGGAATTATGCGTGGAAAATTGCGATTTAAAAGCTGACGGCGTGAAGGTTAGTCCCCGGGGACCCGACGAGATCCGCACAAATCGTTCCCGGCGTACCGGCGCGGCGCGGCGCGGCGGCCGCACACGGTGCTGCCCGTTCCGGATATACATACGGCGACCTGGCAGTAGGCGTGCGGCGGCGGCGGCGTCGTAGCCACGTCCACGCGTGTACCGTCGCGCGACACGCCGCCCCGCGTCGGACTGGGAGGATGTCGATTTATATCCGACGATGAATCGTGGGTTCCGGTGCCTACGGGCGCAGGTAAGTAAAAGGCCCGTTGATGGTCCGAGGCTAGACGGTTCTGGGAATGTTGTCCCTGTTGAACACGCGCGCTGCACAATGCTGTTCGGTATAGAATTCGCAGGCTGTTAAGCCGCGCGCTGATGCCGCGATTTATGGATGTCTCCGGCGACTGCTTTATAAATTGCGCTTATTATCGTCATTACACAGCTATCGCGCGCGAGCGATAGCAAATTTCGTTCTCTGACCGCACGCCAATCGGCCAATCTTTTTTTATCGATTCGTCGCCTCGTCTTCGACTAGAGCCTCCCTCTCTTTTCGTTTGTCTCTGCCAGTCCCTCCTTTGTTCTTTTAAGCCTGGCACCATGGAACGATCGGGTAGGCCGACTTAGTAGCACGCTTAGCGAGACGTTTATCGCCTCTCCGGTTAATACAACAGGCTTAACTTAACGAATCGACAAGATTTACGAAACGTATGTGGCTCCGCGTTGCTGATCATATTTCTTCGTTCACGTGACTGGACGCGGTTGGCCCCCGCGCGTGGAAGTAGCCGTTGCGCACTGGGTACTTGATAAATCGAGGCACGTGTAAGACGATAAATCTTTGGTGTGCCGCATTAGTGCCGCTACTCCGTATTTGTCTCCGTTTCTTTGGTGTATTAATAAGCGATAATATATTAAACCCGAGTATCGGGACGGGAAAAAAGGAGGAAGAGAAAGGAGAGCGTAGGGGAGAAGAGGGGACCGATCACGGTTCGTTACGTTCCGGGGTACACGTAACCGCTTCGTGTCCGTTCTTAATTGTCCCGCTCGATCCTCTTCGCTTCCGATTCGTGATCCTTATTCGATCGCTTCGCTATCTTTCGAATGGCTAACCCCGATCCTCTTGCCGGTTAGGTTGTCCTGCGAGCGGAGGAGGCGAGTGCCACCGTAGGACGCGTGCATGCGCATTTACGACAAAGTAATTACGCATTTCCTCGTCACTCGCGGCCGTGTTGTGACTGTTTCTTCGCCGCAGACGATGTGAGCGATGACAAGGAGTCGCGGTCCCAGTGGGAGGTCTTAACAATGACCATCCGCCTCCGACTCGGCTACGCCGCTACCTGGAGAACCGAGGCTCGTGGCGACTCTACTGATGGCCGCTGATCACTCGTGGCATGTGTTCAAGAGGGTAATATGGAATGTTGGATTATTCGAAAGAGAAAGAGATTGGCTTTTTGGTTCAAATAATTAGTTTATTAATTAAAATATTTATCGTTTGGGTATATGCGTTCTTTCCTCGTAAATGAAAAGCTTGTAACTTTTAAACATATCATTAATCGCTTAAACGGTCGACTTGGGACTAATAAGAAATTTAACATTTCATATTTATGACCTAATAGTGATAGATGTACACAGTAATTCTTCTTGCTAGAGACCCAAAAACAGAAGCAACTGATCTACACCAGTGCGACAATATCGAATACTAAAAACCGATACCTTGATAGTGGATGGTATGGGTAAAGCGAAATCGTTTTTAATTTTAATGTTTCGATGATCATTAGACGTCGGGCAGATTGACGTTTTTCCTTTCTTCTAGTAAGAGGATTACTCTGTTTAATACTAGGTTTACAGACATTCATTCTACAAATTATTCTATTGTTCCTAGAGTTCTTATTTAAATCTTAGAAGTTAAAGGTTTAAAACAGACAATTAAAATACATATTGCTGTAATTGCATCAATCAAAATTGCCCGTAAACCAAGTAGTAATAGTCAAACTTAACTTCGCTTTAATCAAAGAACACTTCAGCCTTGCCTTCAACAGCCTTCATATTACGTACCTAAAAACATAAAAAGCAAGAATATTCAGGTATTCTATAGATTATTGACGAAAATATTTCAATATTTTCATTTTTAATTTATCTACACTAAATTAAGATTATTCTACACAATCTACACCTAAATCGTATAGGAAACAATTGTTCAACCTACTGAACCGTTCGCGTTCATCGCTAACCGTGCTGTCTATTCTCCGCGCGTTCCCTTCGGGCCGAACAAATTCGACGATTCTTGTTTTCTTTTCGTCCCCATTGATCGACTCGAGTTGAACTCTAAGCTGTTGGGGCCGTGTTCAAACGAAATCCAAGTGAACTGCTGGCAGTCCGGTCGGTTCAGCGGCGAGCTCTCTGTTCCCAGGAAGTGAGACGGACCGCCTTACTGATCGTAGGTGGTCCTCTTCGTCGGGCGCAACGATTTTAAATTAAAATTAAAGTCAAGCGATCTTATGGTTCTCGGGCCCGACAACGCCGCCACCCGCGTAACAATGTTAATGGCCCACGGTGCCGAAATTGCGGGCCCTGTCGCTGCCAGCCGCCAGAAACGCCAGTATATTTTCGCGGAACGAGAGCGTAACATCGAAAATTCCGGACGCCACAAACGACTCCGAGGAATGTTACTTCGTTTAAACCTTGTTATTGGGAAAATTTCAACGTCGAACTTATTCGCGCACCACGCAATTAACATCGTCCCCCTTTGACTGTCAAAGCTCTCTTCGATATTATTCAATTAGTTTATTTATTTTAATCTTTACGATCATTCCTTCTTTGGTCACCTGTATTCTTCAGGATTCCAGGATTTCTGGTTCTGGAAATTAATAAGATTAATTTATTCATTTTGAAGGTAATTGTTTGTTTCTCGTATTACTCTAGGAAATTGGTATTATTATTAAACTTAATAACAATTTAAATTGTCTTTCATCCCCCTAAGTTGAAAACCTTTTAATTAGACTCCTATAAAAGGTTTGTGATTAGCACGGATTTATACAGATTCTCTCAAATTAACCACTTAAGATTAATCACACAACTATGACAAATTATAGATCATCTATAGGGTAATTCCAGGGTAGTTGATCATATTTTCTTTGAAACACATTTAAATGTCAATTAAAAGAACCGACAAGAAATAAAATTACAAACCAGAAAACATCAATTGAAACAATAATTGCATTAATTATTTATATATGATAATTGGAGTGGCCATTAACCCCGAAATTATCCTAATCGTAGCACGTAATAAACGATAGAAGAGCAACTCTGTTTCTTATCAATTATATTTTTCTTACTAGCGTGTACGACGCCGTTTTACGTTGTCACACGAGATTTAGGCAGCTTTAGCGTATCGCGTAACGTATTGTTTCAGCTAGGGGATCAGCCCCCGGGGTCCATTGTTGATTTTTGCTCGTTGTTCGTTGCGGTTTCGCGCGCGTCGACCACTTTATGAGAGGGCGTACGTCCGTTCTCACCAGGCGGCAGATAATTGGCTTCGTGTTTTTCGGAGTGTTACGATGTTTATATGCGCACCGTGCTCGTATCACTATTTCATAATTAGCAAGAAAGTTATTGTCCGCGCGGCACGGCGCGGATCACGCTGCGAAAGCCCGCGTTGAAAAACGACCGGGCCTGTTTCGTTATTATTTCATTAATATCGTCTCCGGTATCGTTCCAGTGACACGCATTGTTCGTACGTGACTCTAATACTTTGCGCATAATTTATCGTTCGTACCTGTTTTCGACCAGGAGTGTATTTACACTGTGACAACCGGGATGGCTACACTGGCATAAAACGATAATATTTTATTATTATTTACGAAATAAAATAAATTAATAACAGTCAATAAATTTTACTGGATAATTTGTATCCTCCGTGTTTCTACTTAGTTTTATATTTTGAACCAAGAAATGACGCGGGAAAATATGTGTAATGTAGTATACGGTTAGTATTAATGCAATATAATAGGTTAAGATACAAATATGTTAAAATGAAACATATTAGTTTTTTTCAGAAATGTTTCAGATACTAAACTGTTAAATTTTGAAAATGTAAAGGTAAAAAGCACAGTATTAGTTGTTTAGGTTTAGTCGTTTGAAATATATGCCATGAGAATCCCTCATGATAGATCAACAGTAGTTGGCTAATATATAGGTGTACGAAACAAAATTTTAGATTATTAGCAAGAATATCCTTTTACTCCAAAATTTTCAGTGTATTGAAAAATCTAAAACCTATATTATGATTTAATACTTTGATTCCTCATTTCTTTGAAAACTCGCAAAAATTATTTTCTTTTTATTAATTTCCCAAAAAAGAAACAATTTTGAAACTAATTAAAGCAATAACATTTTTTAATATGTATAACATTTATGTCCCTTAAATTCAATTAGAAATCTAGAAATCTAGAAATTCTAGTACTATAATACAAACTAAATTGCAAATTTGCAGAAGGAAAAGGAAACTTATGTAACGTTACGTTTAATGTATTGTACCGTTTTTTCATAATTGGCTCTTAACTCTTTATATTCAAAATAAATTTCATTAGGACTGGGTTTGATACCACAAAATAGTAAAAAGTCTTTTATCCATGTAAAAACTGCAGTAATAATAAAAACGACTTCAAGTATACACTATTTTACGCATTTACATATTCCTTAGATTAAAGCTGTACCAATAATAACAAAGTAAAATACATTCCACAATGATTATTTGATTTGAAGAGAAATTTTCAAAATCAATATACAACTGTACCATTACTTTTCTCTACTTTTTGTTTTCTGGAGTTAATCGATTTGCTCAGTGAGTAGCTCAAATTAGAGATGATCTAATATTTCCATGAAAACTACTCCAACTACCGAACAGGACTAATGAAAAACAATAAGAAAACCTCACTCAGCACAATTGTTCCCAGATGCACCGAGATAATCGTCCAGTGTAATCCGAGCACTGTTATAAAAACATCAAACAAGACCAAAACAAAAGGTATCCGCCTGTTCCGCGCGTTTCTTGTTCTCTCCTTAACATCTGCGACGCTCAATTTAACGACGGTTATACGCGACCGAAGCGTCCGTCACCGGGAAAGCGACACGCCTAATAATACCGGATATAACGACACAAGAGGAAGAGCTCTTTCGCGAGTGTAATTTTCATCTGGAACGATCCCTCCGGTTACGCTCTATCATCGACGTTTCTCTCCTCTGTTACACTCCTTTGCCCCTCTCTCCACCTTTTTTCCATTCACTTTATAAGTCATAAACACCTTCGATATGGGCATCGAATCTTTGTTTTATTGCGGACATCAAATCCGTACGGCGATAGCCTGGTCCCCGGTATCAGAGGGATCCGCGGGTCCCCGTAATTGGCAGTTAATTTAATAAGCTTGATTAATCTCGGGATTGGACGCGGCCGCGACGGGAATTCGCGGCGGAGTGGGCCGGCCGTGGCCAGGGTGAAAAAGGAAACACGTCTCGCCCCGCATGAAAACGTTTCCTCGTAATTTCTCGATCCCCGGCGTCAACCATCCCGACTGCCATTCCGAATATCAAATAAGGTCGAGAAAGTGCGGCGACTCTGTCGCGCTTATTACCGCCCCTTCCCTCCTTTTCCCTTTCTTTTTACATTCTCGAAACGGAGATATGCTAATTCGGCGGGCATACAGGTGCGCGTCAATTTTTTCCATCGTCCCCCGGCCCCCTCCTCCTCTCAGCCTTAACTCCACCCGTTCGCAGCGTGATTTGACGCCGTAAAAATGCCGTGTCTAGAGCGTGCACACGCCGCGCGGACCGAACGTTCAGTCGGCGATGAATTATCTCCACGGCGGTGGTCTACTGATTTTATTTTGATGAATTTCGAAAAGCAGCCCGCGGCCACGAGGCATTAGTCACGGTGTAATTGGCGGAGGGACGGAGGGTTGTAGCGGGCCCCAAAAACCGCTTCAAAGAATTTCCTCCTTCGACGGGGACCGCTTCTGCACGGAATTTTCACGTGAATCGACGAATTGATTGGCTCTTTAACATTAAACGTACCGTGATCGGCAAATGACCGGTATTGAAACTTGATTTAAATTCTGTGAATAAATAAATACGATAACCTTCTTATAAAGAAAGATTTTAAACGTTTTTTATAAAGAGATAATTGTTTCTTTAATTATTCAGAAAATAAGAAAAGAGATGTAAGAATACTACTTGTGGAATGATCTGACAATCGATGCTGCAAATGTAGCTCAAGAAAAGTAAAAAGACTTGAAAGAAATACAAGAAATTGTATGGATTATATGTTATTGCACATCATATTTCAATAATCCTATCCGATTGCCTCATGTGTAAAATTCATAAAAGCAGGGTGACTTTAAAAATTATTATCTAATCAAACTGTCTGCTAATAAGCTCCATGACATCTATAGATATATTGTTATTTTAAGTGTTCTCTGTTTTTTCGTTGCACGCGAAACCTATGTTTTTGTGAAATGTTGATGGTCATTTTTCGGTATCGTACATACTGGTCCGCAGAAGTATTTAAAATTGATAATGAGAATGCTGTACTCGTCGGATAGTACATATTTTGAAATTTGTGCATGTGTGAAAATAATATTATATAGTTCTTTAGAGAATATAAATTTAACAGTTTACGTATAATGGGTTGGAATACTGATATCGATATTGTCAACGGATAGATAAATATTCTTATTTACTGTGGGGTTATTGTTTTCTTTAATCTATTGCACAGGGTATACTATTTATTTCGATGTTCTAATATATTTTTGTTATTTTTGATGATAAATAAAGTTTTTAATAATATTTATACAATTTGAGGGAAGAAATTTTAGAAAAGTTTTTTATTTTCCTCCCTTATTTTTTTCAGTTTCCTAATTCTAATCATTCTCAGTTCATTTCTGTTCTGGAATTAAAATTTCCTTTTAATTAGTCCTTCTACTTCCTCTGTTATTTATCGTACCTTTCGTAAATTTACCTTATATTTACCTTGAATTACAAACGCTCCCAAAGAAAAAGATAGCACACGTGTGCTATTTTTAATTCCTTCCGTTATAATTATGGTATAGGGAAGGTGCAAATGATACATAAAGAATACCGTCTACTAATATGTAAACATAACTTTCTAAATCATTTAAATTTTCAAATTGTCTACCTCCTGCGTAGACAGCTTTTGATAATAATCCCCAACAGTTCTCAATTATACTGAGGTCTGCGGAGCACGCCGTTCATTCCAAAACAAAAATTTTCTTTTTTAAAAAATATTCATGGATAATTTTTACCGTTTGTATGGCAGCATTACTTTGCTGAAATTTGGTTTTTCTGGTGGTTTTGAAGCTTTTCTTACTTACTATTGTTAACTGTTTTTTAAAATTCTACCCTCATATTAAGAAAATGTTTGTAATCTATTAGCTTTTAATAATGAAATTAGGAGCAATGAAATAACAAAACGAACAAATAGTGAATAGGTGATTCGAGTCACACCAAGGTTGATTTATTACTTGCACTGTATTTGTGATATAATAACCTTAATTAGTAAACAAATGTAAATTGTAAAAATAGTTGCTAAACAAATTTGATGTTGATGCGACTTTTAAATGAAGTAGTTTATGGAAAGAAAAATTGTTTCTTAGCAGTGACTAGACAAATCAAACAGTGGCTACTCAAGTTTCATTTCGTGAGAAGAGAAAAGAAAAGATACTGTGCAGCTGCTGCGCTTGCGATAACAATTTCGGCTGTCTTTGAAGCACGAGAAAGGGCATGTTCACAAGGATAGTTGGCGCTCTGAGAAACTGAGCCAAGACGCATCGGCGGTCCTTACTCTTCTGACTCTCCCTGTATGCCTCGTAAAAAGTCGCCTGATAAAGATCCAGTCTCGGTACTGTCCAGGAGCCGTAAAGACTGAATAGTTTTCAGAACCGGAATGGTTCTCCAATCGTAGTCAGAATTACAATTCAATGTATTTTAGTACATTTTCAATAAATAAATTTAACAAACCTGAATTTTCTTTTCTTAATCCTTTATGTAATCACTAGACCAACCAAACAGTGTTATGATTTAAACCAAATATAATATTGATACATTCAATGAATTGCATTATCTTAAAAATGAATAAACTCTGTCACATGTTGTTAAAATTGTTTTCTTTTCGTATTTCCAAGCAATCCATCCCATTACTTTAAATTCTATTATATTTTGATCAAATTTTTCGATGGTTGCGATGGAAACAATAATTTGGAAACAATGATTTTCACTATATTAAATATTAGTATAATTACTATTTATATTTACAAATTATACAGTATTTATACTACTAATTTATATTATAACTATATACATACGATATAGCTTAAAAGTATCCTACCATGTATTCAATGAACAAAGCATTAATTTTAAAGCCGTAACATCAAAAAGATGTCTCAGCTTGCGTACACAAAGACCGCTTACATTATCAACAAAAAACAGATAAAACGACAATTACAAAAATGCAATCCTCGTCGCCTTTTATTTCTTCTTTTTCCCTAAACAGCGATAAATTTCCGATCCGATGTTCCTCAACGGCGTCGAATGTACCCACGGGCTGCGCAGGAACGGCGGCGTCTGCTCGCAACATCCACGTTGTGAGTCGAAGACGTACTTTATTATCGTGGCGAAGGATGATGTTCGAGGATTTAATTAGCATAGAATTATAAAATGTCAAAGGTAGGCGTTCCATGCGGCTGAGGTACTCGAGAGCCCGATCTCCGCGGGAATATTGCACCCGCGGGCAATCATCCGTCCCGCGGATTATTCGCCACGGCCCGCGCCGTATTTGCATACACGCCCAATATATTTGTCGTATTACCTTTGTAGCGTTTTCTAGCCGTGTTTACACTGTATCTCGCGCGATACGAAATACCGTCGTATCAATTACACGCGTGGCGCGCGTGCGTACCGCGTGCGAGGGGAATTAACCCCTTGACACACGACTACGTTTCGGAAACGTCATTTGTTTCGTATGTCATTTTAAACGCTGACGTCTGCAAGACGTCGAAAACTGTTTCCTCTGAACGTGATAATCTATATTGTTTTATTTTATTATTTTGGTTAGTGTCTAAGATCCTTTTCTATTAATACGTTCACTGCCGTGAGAATTTTTAGCATTTTGTATATTATTAGTTTTGTTAGTGTATTGTTATTTGTATATTGTTCTTTTATAAAAGAGACAAATGATATTAGAAGTAATTACTAATGATTTGATATCATAGTTCTTACGTTATACTATTGTTTAGTTACTTACAAGTAACTTATTACTAAATATTTTTATTCGGCGTCAATTTTCTTATTGCAAATGTTTTCAAGGAATTTAGAATGTTCGGGTATCGGTGACATTCGTGGTAGTCAATGTGTTAATATTGTATATTGATATTATTAAATGAAATTTCTTTGGTTTTCATTGTTAAATAATAATCTGCTATTAAAATAACAATAAATAATTTTGATGATAGCTAGAAGGACACAACAGTAATACCTAATTCAGAGGAAACGTTCATTGATGCTTTACTTTTTGAATGTGTCAAATTATATTTGGCGATATAAATATTTTGTTCAGCTTTCAAGTTTACATAACTGTTAAGCTAAATTAACACTAGAATTACAGAGCAGTAAAATTTTATAAAGATGTAGGTAAACCAAAGATCTATACTGTAATTTGAGTATTATGAAGTCAAATTATTTTATAATTTCTTAAAGAACCTTCTGCATCTTTTTAAGAATTACAAAGAACAGATCAGAAATGGGCCACATGTCCTGTTTCTTAGTCATAATACTAAATACTAATTCTGCGCCGTAGTCAATACCATTTTAATTACACGTTAAGGGATTAACGTCGCTTTAATTTAATAAAATCTTTTAAATTACCTATTGCAATCTAATAAACAATTTAACACAATCTAATACAAACATGTATCACACAAAATAATATTACAATCATTATAAAAACAGTCAAAAAGTCAATCGAGAAGAAATAACTAAATTTAGAAAACAACTTTAAGTTAAAATTTAAGAAGTGTCTTACAACACCTTCGGTAAAAATAACGTCAACAAGACGCGAATCAGAGGTGGAAGCAACTGAAGAATATTCAGGGCGGTAAGAGAGCGGGAGAAAAAGCAGAAACAGAAGAAAAGCAACGCGTGTTCGAGGAGCGTTTCGGTAAAAATGTCGATGTGGCGCCACGATGTTCTTCCCCGTGACCGGTCGATTCTCATGGTGCGTCGATGCACCACCACCACCATCACCACCAGTAACACTTGAATTCCACGTCCCACACATTTCCATGGTTTTCAGTTTTGCCGTCGGTGGTCTTCGACACGTTTTTTCCGCGGCCGTCTCTCTTTCACCCTAGCCCCTTTTCGCGGCGTCGCTTGTTACCTTATCCGAGGTTCTTTAATTCGCGCGCGTGGGCGCGAATGGACCGCGAAGGACCGTCTCGTCCTTTTCCACGGCCTCGAAATTCTCGTTCGATCCGTCTCCCTCTCTTGATCCCACTCTTTTCATCCTCACGGATACCCGAGGAGGTTCCCCTTCGGCGCGCGAACGCCAAAAGCACGCGCTTTTAAACGCTATAATCGCGTGGCCCTTTGGAAGCTAATGCATTCGATCGTTGATTTATGCACTATCCACGTCGAATATATTGGGACTCACCCGGTGTATGAAATTAATTTCGTACATGCCCCGCTGGCCTCGCGGCCGTGTAACTATCAATAATAAAAGCCGGGGCTTACGCGTCTAAGGATCTTCCAGCGACGGTCTCGCCCTTTCCTGGCCCCGGCCAGCCTCGTTACGTTTTATTTTTCCACGGCGGACCTATTCGGCCCGCCGCGCGCCGTTCCCTTTGTGCTTTCACTTATATCCAATTTGAATCGGCGAGATTTTTCGTTTTCTTCTTGCTCCCTTTCGAGCTTCAAACGTTGGTAAGAGACAAGGGTCTGGTGTTTGAGGGCGTATTTTTAATGAGTCGGGGTTTAAATTGTAGGGTTTCACGTGATCTTTGGATACAACTTATTTTCTGCGAAAGGAGCAATTTATTTTGCCACCTTTTTTAGGAATCGATCGTTTAACCCTTACATAGCAAGCAAAATGTCTGTATCTATCTAAATTTTGGAATTGCAATATTTTTGTGTAAATTGTTCATTTTAGAAGCAAAAGTCTACATGAAAATGTGAAAAAATAGGGATTCAAAGCAATTTTGTCGAATTTTCAGATCAAAATAAAATTGAATGGAAGATTTTTAAATGGGTACCCAGGTAATCGGTTGAGGACATAAGGGTTGAACTGTGGGTTTTTACGCGATGCTTGGGAAATTATATTCTTTTTGAACATATATGGCTCTTTGATTGTAGGATAAGTAATGTTAAATGTCTATTTTCTAAAAGACAATTTATCATGACACTAAAGCATTTAACTCTTAAGATCACGTGAAAATGTGTCTTACGTATCTTTAGAATTGGAATCTACATCCATGTTAATTAAGAAAATCATTGGTAATTTTATGTTACTAGTCACTTAATCTTTTTTTATAAATTTAGAGATTTTAAGATTTTTGAGATAAATGTTCAAAGTCATAGTATTTCATTTTATTACAATTAAAACAAATTTGTGTCGCCATCGTTCACCATCTTTGTATTGTTCCTTTGCTTTGTATTATTCAATGATAAATTCATTATATATGCATAAGTAAATAATTTCTGTGGTTGCGGAGGAAGGTATTACCTTACTTAATCGATAAAATATACATCGAATCAAAGGTACTCATTAAAAATGATTTGCATTGTTATTCAAACACATGGAGACGGTTTATTGAAATAAATGACGGGAAATTATTGGAATAAATAAATAGAATTATCGAAATGAATTGCTGGTATGGATAAACCAAATAATTTTCCATGAATAACCAATAAACGAAAATTATTATTCAAATAAAGTGTCCAAATAATAAGAATTTTTGGTCCTAACTACCTTAAATAAATATTTTACCGATAAAATTTGAATAAATCTGAAATTTGAATTTACCTTCTCTCAGAATTAATTAATATAATTCTAAACATGCTATTTTAAATATAATATAAATAATGTTCAGACTACTTTAAAGGTGTTTTTTTGTTCGACGACACATTTGCCCTAGACATATACTTTGTACGTTATTTGATATCTTTGTTTTCTTTCTGAAATTCTTTCTATATAAGATTCGATATCGTAACATAGGGTTAATTAACCCGTTTGCTGCAGGAGAAATAAGAACGTCTCGTCTTTATTGTCGAAAATTAATCTTAAAAAGACAACTCATTGTACTGTGCACTGTTCAGGAGATGAGCCCCGCAACAGCACAGGGACCATAGGGATCTCTCGCTACGTGTTTTGCTTCTGATTTTGATTGATTTCATGTAATCGTATTGACGAATAGCAAACTAGTATCAAAAATGAAATGAGAAAGATAAAAGCTAACCAATTAGACCACATTCCTTACAGGGCTCATCTTCTGAACGATGCACGGTAGTTGGCAACGAATGGATTAACCTGTTCACTATGGAATTTAGTTTAAAAAATCTTTTGTTTCGCACACAATAAAATAAAAAAATGATGTATGTACTCGTTAAACGCAGGACGAATGCACCTAGGGTATATTTTAGTAATTAACCAAAGTAAAAGAAAGGAAAATTACATATTTATATCAAAAAATAAAAAATTCATGAAAGAATTAGTATCATGTCAAGCTGTAAGATGACGAGTATCCTTGTCAAACGCAGTTAAATGGTTAATCTCTACGAAGCACACGAATAAATAAATAAATCATTATCTTAGCTAAATATTATACCAAAACAACTCGAATATAGCCTGCCCGTCACAAATCTACTTTTTACCGAACTCCGATCCGTCATATCGAAGAAAACGTTTTGGAGAAGGGTCGACGACAGGTCGCGTTATCGACGGGCCGCCCCTATTTGGTCTTTTTCGTGCGAGGGTTTTGGGTTGTCTGGCCTGTATAGCGGCGTAAGCGTATGCAGATTGCCGGGTGGTGGCGCGGCGTGTCCCCAAACTTCGCGCGCAAGATTATACACTTCGGGACGAGATTCCAGGCCGCGTGGAAAAAAAAGGATGAGCGAGAAATCGAGGGGGGCTTCCCGGATTCTGACGGTGCCGGAGTGTAGCCAATATTAATAACGCAACATGTGTATCGGTCCTCTTGGTGCTCTCGGTTGCTTCCGCGCGACGCGACGAGCGCGTCACGACCCGCCGCGCGCGCTTTCTCCCACCGTTCACCACGCGAATGCGTTTTATGCCTCTCGTTTCGCTGCCTCGTGTGGGAAGAGAAACCGAACGGTATACTCCTTATCGGGCCTCCGCCATTTTTAATCATAGCCCCCTCTAATCGCTAATCTTAATCACTGAAGTCGATGCGACTTTAAGCTTGCACTCACGAACAGGCTTTATAGTCGTACAATGTAATTTCGTGCATTGTTATTGATCCGAGAGGGGTACCTGGTTACTTGAATATCGACTGAGTTTTAAATAGATCGGATGTAATTTAAATATGAGGTGGAGTTCTTAAGATAGGTCGTTTGGATAATTCTTGTGTTGTTGTGAGAAGTTAGGTAAGAATGTTTGGTAAAGGGTTCGTCTGGTTTTGTGGCAGTGTTTCTTGAGTTCAAGGTTGAAGGGTCAAGAACGATTCAAGGTTATTAATATTTCCTTTCAGCGGGACTATATGTTATCTTGTTTGGCTTATTTATGATTTAAAAATTTTGAAGAGAAGTATTTTTTTCCAGAGACAGGTGTTGTAGCAGTATGTTTATATCGATATTGTCATGTGAAAGAGAATATTTTTATGCTTAGGTAAGTCTTATTAGGTAAGTCGTATAAATTTTGAAAATGTATGTAAACGTGATACATGTAAATCATATGATAAAAGATAAACTTACCTGAGATTGGTTTTCCTCACAAAGTTCTATTTCTAAATACGCTAATATTTCTGGAGTTACAGAGTTTTTAATTGTTTAAGTAAATTAAGATTCGTAGTTTACTTAAACTTTAATTGAGATCAATTTCGAGTTTACAAACTTAAAGGTAAAATATATCCGAATCACATATTTTCGCTTGGTATTGTTATAAAATACAAACAATCACAAAGTAAAAGATGAGATACCAAAATAAAAAATTGTACAATGTAAACTTACATAATTCTATTCGAGAAGAACAAACCACTGAATGTTATTCGTACGTCCTGTATACGAGCAAAAAAAGCGTGGGACTTAGCAACGTGGGAATTTCCAGAATTTACCTACCAGGCAAAGTGTTAATTATCGAGTGTGACTGTGCAAGTTTTCTCTGTCCAATTCACACTGTCATATTGCTCACTCGGTTCTATCAAAAATAAGCGAAGTCGAAGTCTGATCGAATAAGCAGTTCAGGCCTGTCATGCGTTTTTGCTTGTTTCGTTGCAAATAAGCCAGAGGTAGAAGAAGAAAAAAAGCGGGATACACACGGTATCAACGGTTAGCACCGTTACAGACTGTCGCGCAAGTGATACATCGACATCTAATAATTTCCTAAGATCCCGGCGATGCATAAACAGGATTGCGGAGGTGGAGCGAACAAGTCGTCCGCTTTTCGAAGTCACGGCGAGAGTTATCGGTGTCCATGATGCGCGGAGCACTTCTTTGCCATTTAATTATGATATATGGACAGTTACGTCTAAGCGTTCCGTGTACACCTTTCCATAAATTCTCGATTCCATGCGGAAAACGCGTGATTTATTATCGATCCGTTATTTCCATCCCTCGAGTGTCGTCGGGGACGGCTAATGGCATGTTTTCACTGCGGACTGCAAATTGCTCGCTATCCGTTCACCGACTGGTTTTCATTTCGTGCGGACAGCCGTTCGCGAATATCTCTTTTACAGTTAAGAAATTGAAATGATGTAATCCTTGCTGTCAATTTTTGAATTATAACTTTGCCAACAACGCTTTCCTGAAAATCTCAATTCTCAAAGTTTCACAGACAAAAGTCGAGTCTCGACATTTTGATTTCTTAATTTCATATATTCTACAAGTGCTTGTATACAATCATCTAACCTTTCATTAGACTGTTTTGTGAATCCACTTACAACGTCAACAAAATACTCCTTAAAATCTAACGTTTCATCTAATTACCTCGTCACATTGGGTTATTGTAGTCAAAGAATAATCAATTTCCATCAACCCGCTGTGCTGTAAAAGAATCCCAAAAGTGTACCCACTATCCAAGCTTCCAACCGGCGAAGCGATCGAAACCGCCGGCAGATTAGGTCCATTCAGCCCGATGTTAAAATAGTTAGCGGAGCAGAGATTTAGTTGTTCAAATTACGACGCACCTGGGTGGTTAGGAGATACTCGAAAGCCGATAGAGACGGCATACGAGGGGACGGGATTAAGATCAATCAGTGGCGCGCATTTAGAAGCAACGAAATAAATCTTGCATGTTGCCCAGTGACGGGTCTGGGAATACGAATACGTGATTAATGCGAGCCGTTTTATCGACACGTCCATCGTGCGGCATAATTGTCCGTTCGAGAGGAAACTTTGTCTTCGCATTGACTCGTCACCGGTTTAAAAATGGTCCCCGGACAATCGTCCGCAGATAACGAAACAAAGCGCGGACGCGCGCGCGTGTACACGCACCGATACGGCTTCACGCCTCCGTACCATTAATCATTCCAACCCTTCGTTTCCTAATTAACAGCCAATTCCCTTAACACGATTATTCACCGTTGCCGCTAATAGACCGACCATTATTTCGTGAAGTCGCTCGTGTAATCCTCCCTTGCTCGAAATGCTCGCCACGCAGCGTCCAGCCACCTACTCGTTTCCTGTAAATTCACGTACGATTTCTCGCGCGGCGATCCGTCTTGCCTATCAGGAAGCCCGTGTTGCCAACAGGTAACACGTGTAAGACCCGGAATATCGGCTTTCAGGCTTGAATAATATGTGGCGCGAGAGCCAAGTGGAAACCGCGCCGGCGGAATTTCAGAGAACAGGAAACCGATATAGTTCCAGCCGGGGTTGCTCGTGTTACGTTCCCACCTTTCGTCCCCCAAGTTGAAATGACTTTCTCGGTATGGGCGCGTCGCGTGAACACGGCCGCCGCAAATGCATCGTGTCATGCGATCGTTATGGTTCGATGATGACCTCTTAACGTTAGGTCGAACCATAAATCTGTGTGAGTTTTACGCTGCTACAGGAATTCTTTACGATTTGAATCAGCAGTTTCTTTAATGGTATGCTTCTAATATTAGGTGTACCGAGAAGTAATAGTTCTTTACGTTTGATTAATTATTGTGGTGGTCACCTAGCAATTTGTATATGGACGTATATAAAATTAAAAACTTAAGAAAATACTTTATTAAACTATTTTAATTTTAGATATCCACATTCAAGCATCCCTTCTGTTTGAATCATCAATTATATTTTTAGGTATTAATAAATTAGATAACTCGATACTCGAACAATTAACTTACTGACATACATGCATTCTTCAGCCAAAAGTGGGAAATTATTTAATAAGGTACAATTACAAAGAAATAGTAATCAAATCAACGTATTACAGCATTTACTCTCTTTCTAGCATTTGCATACCCCCAGTACGAAATTAACATCGCAAAGTACCACTCTAGAAAACAATATCATCGTGTATTCGCCTCTTAATAAAATCACAGCAGAAGCTCACAGAGCGCTCCTAAAATAATCCGACATCTAGATTCCAGCAGCATTTTCACCAATAATCCTCATCTTCATCCTCCAAACCCCTGTCGAACAGCAATAATAAAAACCGAAGTGCTTTTCCAGGACCACCAACCATACCCGAAACCCACGTCATCCACTTTTCCCACAAACGAAATCAATGGGCTTAGGCGCGCGCGGTCTATCTTCTATCGCGATCAGGCCGATCGGCTAGATCGGTCGTTATCGGCGTGATCAGAAATGAAAGAGCAACGTTGGCAAAGAGGTAGGTAGAGAGATCGGCCCTCCGTTCCCGGAGTGGTTGGCAGACCCGGCGCGCGTGGCCAGGGCCCCTCTTATTACTACGACAGGCTGTCTCCCCGTCGTAAAACCCTGCTATATGTAAGTGCCGCGTGTGCGCGATGAGAGTCGGTACGTTGATGCAAGGATCGTGGGTGTCGGTCCCACGCGTCTAGGTGGGGCCCGCGCTCTCGGGACCTCGCCGCTCGTGTTCCTCGTCGTTCCGTCCTCCTCGGACCAACTGCCTCTTTTTCTTTCGCCTTCTTTCCACGCCGGTTCCTTCGTTCGTCCCTTCTCGGTCCCGCTTCCCGGGACCTTTCTTCTCCCTCCTTCATCCCCTCCCGCTTGCCCCGCCGCTCGCGTCACCCCACCCGAGGGGCCCGATCATTACATATATGGAAGGCGGAGGTGAAGTCTTCCAAACGCGATCCAAACGAGTCTCCGCGCGATGCGCCGTGAGCTCATGAGAAAAACATGCCGCTTCTCCACCGCGGACGCTGGACCCGTTCGGCATTGGACTTCGCTCGAGGTTACGAATGTTAGCGGGCTGGGAAAAATAATAATGCTGTCGGAGGCTCTTTTCCGCGCGGAACACGCGCGCGCGTTTAGGGGCAGCACAGGGGAAGTGGATTGCCGATGGTGGGCGGGTTGGAATTATCGAAAGCTGACGCTGGGGATTTGGGTTTAAGGCTGTATTTCAGGGGTTGGGTTGGGTTGGAGGCGATGGCGTCGATTGCTTTAGGTTTTTGTAATGCCTCTGACACGAGGAATGTGTGTCTTTAATGTAGTTTCGGTTTTATGTCGGTTTGGATCGTGGAAGTTGTAGAGTTTATTGGAGTTTTCGTTAAGCGATAATTTCTGTTGGGCTTATCTGTTCTGTTGTAATTTTGTGGGGATTGTTTTCTTAGTAGGTATTTGCAGGGTAAAATTTATAACTGTATTTTGAAAATTTTATATCTAGGAAATTGAATTGTTTTGAAAAAATCTGTATATAATCAGTTTGCAGTCAGTATTTTAAATGTTGTGAGGAAACATGCATTAAACGAACGAGAAAAAAAGAAGAAAGGTTTAAAAACGAATCTTTAACGGGTTAAAATTATAATTATATCAATATGACAGCAATTTCTATTTCTTCAACTAATAAAACTTGCAGTAGGACTGAAACGGCATTATTTGTTTTTATGTAAATCAAATTCAGTGCGAACTGCTTGTTTCTTCCTAGCATGAACACTCTCCTATCTTAAACACTTCCGAACACTTTATAGACACAACTCTTCCAAAAAGAAACTGAAATGTTACAGGTTTAATTAACTTCCTCTACAGAAGTAAGAAGATTATTCTGTTTATGTTACGGAAGGTTCATAAAATAATTCACAAAATCAAGTTCCGCACGCAGAGCACGTTCAGGCGTGACTCTTTTTTTCTGACAGTTTCTACTCAAAGAGTTAACTCAATTCTTAAAAAAGAAACTGGAAAGTTGTTTAAAAGACAGTTTGTTTGTAGCGGAAGACATCTGACTGACGCGTGTATGGGGTACACGCGTACGCGGGGCACCGGTCCTCCGGTCTCTGGGCATGATTGTAAAACGTGGGCCCTGGTAACCGCCACTTACGCGATACCCGTGAGAGGAACTTTTTAATCTGAGCGGCGGAGACGCGGCTCGTTGTATCGCGTGATCACGTTGACGCCGCCACGATCCTGGATATATCCTTCTTTTAGGGGTATCGCGAGATCGAATCGGCGAATGATCGGCGGGGTGATGGTTATTTTATGATCGACGCCGAGTACGTGACACCGTAACCCATAATATTTATATTAGCCCCGGATGAAAAGTAGACCGAATAATTTCTCCGACACGGGTGTTAATTGTAAGTTCAAACAGAGGATATTGGATCGTGGGATAATGACTGTTCTTTGCTCGATCGTTCGATCCGAACGGTTCAACGTAATCGCTTTTACTTCGTATTTTTTGAAAAATAGAATGGTTACATGGGAATTGCAATCCTGACCGTAATTGTATTTACGTTTGAAATTAACTGTACGAAGATCGAAGGTAATTAGAAAAACTGTAATGATTGGCTCCGCCCGATCATCGACCGTAGAGAGGATGTTTGATTGACTCTTGATGTAGAGTTGCTTGGAAATGGAATTAAGGACGCTTGGATTTCTTGTAGCAATTTTGAAGTAGTAATTGTGCTTTTCATTACGGTCATCGTATTGAATAAGGCTATAATAGAGTCACTATTGTGTATAATTATGTATATTTAGTAAAAATTAAATTGCGTTTATGAGGCGTATGCAAATCCTTGTTAATATTATAGGTGATTATGTGATTATACAAAGTTAATTGTTCTCTAGCACGAACGGACGCATAATGTACTCGCCTTTTAATGTTCTCCAAACATGAAATTCGATAGGTATATAGAAAATACAAATATGAAACTCGCAATTGTTAAATTAATTTTTAACGAAAAATGTATAGTTTTGTTTACTAAAATTTTATCATTTACGATTACATGTGTTATTAAATTTTATTATCATTTTTCTGTGAATATTGTGATTGAGAATGATTCTTTATCCTCTTCCAGATCTCATTTTTTATAAAGCATGTGATTTTATTTTTGGTTGAAATTTATTTTTGTACATTTTCGATGGGCAGAAATTTAAAAAACAAAGAAAAACGAAAAAATTATAAACATATTAAAAAATGTCACTAGTGTGCTGTATTATCAAACTATCATTAAATATATACATGTATGGACATATCCTAGAACACACTGACTTTATCATCAAGGAAGATATATTACTTGAACCTTTTAATGTTTCATCTATTTATTTCTCAAATCTCACATTTAAATGAACATAAATTTCATACATTAAATATTTAAAAAAATTCACAATACTTTTATTTTATTGTATCTATGCAACAACTATAATTAAATGTCTATTTAATATGATTGCAATATCTAAATTGAGATGACATTTCAGTCACCAAACCAAAAAAAAAGAAAAAAGTGAAATAGTAATAACAACAGTAATAAAAGAACAATAGTAATAATAACATTCAATTAAAATTATGCAGAAGAGAAGCAGATCGTCTAACGTGCCAACAGTAGGGCATTGGGGGTCGGAATCCGCGAAGACGCAACCGGTGTTTCTCAAGGCCGTTCTTACAAATCCTAAGATCGTCCGTAGACCGGAGTAGAAGGTTGATTCACACCCGTAGATCCCACGGTCAGATTATTCATGCGTTTCGTTTCAAACTCCGAAGAAGCATCTCGATACCGCGTTAATAAATCTGCTTAATACAAGGGGCGCGGCTGTTGGGGTTCCAGCATTTAAGGGTTCGTTCACACCGCGGAGGCTCTTGCACGCGTTTTATTGCTTGGCCACATATAAATCTCGCCGTGCTATCGATTGTGCCTCCTGCTTTTCAGTCACAACGGTCTTCTTGTTTCCATCAAGTATCGTTTTAACCCTTTGCATTCGGACGTTTCTTTCTTACGTATATTTTTATACCTTTCTAATTAAATATTAATGACACTTTTTAGATCTAAAATAATGAAAAATAATATAAAACTAAAGTACTATAAAATTTGATATTGAATGTCGAATATTCTAGTTTTAATATTAAGTAGTAACTATGAATCACCTTTGGAGTGCAAAGGGTGAAACTTTCCACTCGGGAGACGGCTATCAGTTGTTATTTGGTTTGATGCAGAAAAATCAGAGTTTGATGTTGAATATTGTTAATTTAATTAAATTTAATTTGATTAAATTACTTATAACGTATTAATACAATAGTAATGTTTCTTAACACGTCGAATCCTACACGATTTTATAGAGCGAAATATACAAAATGGAAAAAATATAATATTATATCATTTGATTGAATAACATTAATATTATAGTACGTTCATCTAGCTGAATGCCACCGAGTTAGGTAACATTATTTATAATACAGAAATATTTTCAAGTAATCATCGTATAATTAAACTATAGTAACTCGATTTGGTTGGGGGCTACCGGTGATTCTTATGGCATTCAACGTGTTAATTTATACTTACATAATTTTCCTTTAGGTTATCTATAAAGAACGCCACCCAAATTTAATTCGAAAGCGATAAATACAGTAGAAATGCTTTCGAGCGCAAAGGGTTAAAGCTGTCCGCCAAACAACATCTCCGAGTCTCGTTTCGCTTGCAAAGATGCGTCGACTCGTCGCGCGCCGCGCCGCGCCGGCTCGAGTTTCCGGTTCTCCATTGTGCGCGCGAAGCCGCGCACACCCCTCTCATCTTTTTCTGCCTCCCTTTCCGCGGCTTTCGTCCGCCCTCCACCTTTGTCTCTGTCTTTCCAGCGACTCTTCAGCATCGAACCTGGGGATTCTATAAAGACTAGATTGTAAGCGAGACGGTTCTCTTGTATCAAGTTGTTCCCCCGGGCGTGGGCGCACCCCTTGTTCTCTCTGCTCCGGCCCCTAGAACAGTGTTTCCCAAACCGTGTGTCCCGCCAGGTATCCTGTTACCGATACTTTTTCATCGTTTAAGGGCTATTTATACCGTGTAACGTATTTTCGTTCAACGGTCCTCAAAGTGGCGTTCTTCCGCGATCCTTCGAAGAACGCCGGTCTTCCTCGTTTACGAGTGTATCTGGAATAATCCGTTGATCGGCGCGGAAAGGGAAAGCGCCGAGAGCCGAGGCGGAAATAATTATGGTTCTGTTTACGGTCACATTTTACGGCGTCACTGGAACATAATTTACGGCCCTTTCTGTCGATATTCGTCAGGGATCACTGCTAGTGGTAACAGTCTCCGAAGATGCTTGTCTATTTTTATTGCCATTGTTTTGGGTCAGGGTCACAATGTGTCAGTGTGCAGGAGTAATAAAAATGGTTGTCTTTGATCGTGATAATGTTGTAATGAGGACAAATTGAAGGGAACTTATGTGTCTTAATCCCTTGCTCTGTGATTTATCTCTTGAAGTATTTCTTAAGTAATCGTTAAGGTTAACGATTGATAATAGAAAAGTAATATTTCATTTATATTTAAACAAAATAAATAATATGTAGATTTATCAAATTCAGTTTAGAATTTTTATGACGAGTCTGACACGATATTGTAGGTCGAAAGGATAAGAGCTTTCCGAAGTTGGAGTTTCCTTGGAAATATAGAACTCTTTTTTTTGCTTCTTTAACGTTTTGAATAACTGCGTCACCTGAATTTAGATACAGTTTGTGTGTAGGTGTAGATACGACAATAAAGTATCTCGCTGATATACTAGAATTAAATTTTGTTCGATGTACGAAAAATTCAATCGTTATAAAAAAAATCTTGTTTGTTCAGTTTCTGTTTCATTGAGAATTATATTTCGGTCGAATAAAATGTCGGAAAGCATTGATCCAAAAGCCAACGCGTTAAATCAAATGTTACACTGATAGTCACTTCTGTTAATTTTTTCTAATAGGAAACTCTTTTCCAAGCTTTACATTTCATTCTCTCGTTCCGCGGCTTCATTTTCAAATGCAGAAACAAAATTCCAATGAAAATTACTATCAATTATCCTCAACCACCACATTTTATTTAATTCTATCACTTTCACGCAAAACGGTGTAATATTCGTCATAATTTCACTCAAAGAACCGACGCCTGGTACCTTTTTATAGCCGGCAAGAGTTCCTCGGTTTCTTTATTCGTAGTTATTCGGGCAGCGTTCCGATTCCCTGAAAAAGACACCGGGAACAAGAAATAGTACCCTTAATCGGGAGAACGAAGCCGAGTACGCTGAAAGACATGTTCGCGCGCGTTGGTCGAAATAAGAGAACGAAATGGTCGGGGGATACCCGTTTATCTTGAAATACACCGGGCCGAACACCGTTTGTCCGCTACCTCGTTCTTCAATCCTTTTTTCCCCTTTTAACCGTTCCTGGCAATATCGCGCGGCCGATTATTCGAAACGTTGCGGGGACAAACCCCCCTTTATCCCCCACCCTCTTTCTTTTTTATTCTAATTTAAATTAAACGTTCCAATTGAATCCAATATATTCGGGTATTTTATTTTGTCGGGGTATATATTCCGACGGTATATTGCCGGAGATTGGTTTTCGTCGGACGATTTCCTCTGGCCCAACTTCCTCTCGCCGCTTTCTTTCGTAAGTCCTTCAATTTATCGTTGATCCTCGGTAGCTCTTGGAAGAAACGATCCTAAAACATGGTATAAGCGCTACCTGGCCACGGACGTGTCCCTCGGGCGTGACGTATTTTCGAAAAATCAATTTCGCAAGTCCCCACAGGCGCGCTGCGCTTGATTGCCCGGCCGCCGATGCTCTTTTTCCACGTCCCGGCACTGCCATAGGAAATCGTTCCCTTTCCAGAATCAGCTTCTTCGGCCTGTTAGCGCTGAACAACCCGTAATCTTTGCGGTCGAACACGGCTCTCGGCTTTCTTTCCGCGACGGCTAATAAATATCGCGCCCACTCTTCTTATTAGCGCCGAGATCCACCATTTTTGGTTTCCCTCCTTTGACGCGCGATTATGCACCGGAGCGATTCCGTCTTCGGGCATGAACGGTTCGACGCGTCTTGAATTACTCGCCGCCGTAACACGATGCTTTTTCTGTTCTTGAGGAGTGGAGAAATTAATGTAATTTTATGGCAGTTGCGTTAGAAATTTGTTAGCTGCCGTCGAAGTTTACTGAATTTTTATTCTTTTGTTTTAGGTCTTTTTTTACTGTATCGTAGTGAGAATGTGGTTTTGTTGAATTTTAGTTTATTTTATATGTGTATTCTCTTGAAGCGTTACACTTATGTTTGAAAAGAGTTTGTTTGTAAACTTTTTTGAGAAGTATTAATGATGAAACAGGATGAAATGTTTTTCCATTAATTTGTTCGATTTTTTAAATATATTCTGTTACATTGGCTATTAAAACGAGTTAAGTTACAATTCCACGGGAATAAATATTATCTCCTTTTTTTATATGTTATTTCGATTTTGTTTGTTGCTTATAATTTGGTTATTTACAGAATAAACAAATAAATTAATTGAAATAAATAATTTGATCAGATACAAAACTTAGATGTATATTTATTTATTTACGCGTGAAAGCTGTAAGTGAATTTGTTACTAGGAAAATTTCTTAACAAACAGACTAGTTACTATCTTTTAAATATTATAACAAATGTTTTTCTAAGAATTTACATTTTTAATAATAATTGTATAAACATGGTTATTAATGAACGGAATAGACATATGATATTATTGAATTTCATTAATGTTTCGAGTAATGAAATCCGATTAGAATCAATACAATATTACTTGTTACTAAGAAATCCGATATTCTGCGGTATGCGCAGACCGGATTTAACCTTCAATCCCGATAATGGAATTTCTCTAAATGCGAACATTGATTATTTGCATGGACAATTGCAAGCGTTGGGGAGAATCAGCGTACTACAACTGTGTAAACGACCTAGTTACGCAAACTATTTTGATCCCGGATGCGTTCAGACAAATAGATTCTACAAATAGACTAATTCTACTGTGTCCCTCACGGTTGAAACCCTCGCAACATATTAGGTACCTACAAATTATTTCAAAATATATGATAATGATTTTAATACTTAATAAGTGAACTTTGATGAATCAAAAATTCAAATTCTAAATAATGTTGCAAAGCTTTTGCTTATCATAAATATTCCTATAATAATGAATGTATAATCGTTTTCATGCCAGGAAATTATTACCATAATAATAAAGTAAGTTCCAATGAGTTTAACTATTAAAAAATAAAACAACGTGTTCAATATTAATTTATGTTTCTCTTTTTTCTGTATGTCGTGAAAGCTATAATATATATACAAAAATTATTAGAATGAAAAATTTAATGCTTTTTTTAGCTTCGCGAGATTGTGCCATAAAGAGATAACAAATATATTTCTAAAATAAAAAAAAACATTGCTCACTATAACTTAAAACATATGTCATACATAAAACTTTTCCTTTAAACAATTTCCGTAAGACTATCATTTCTTTTAAAATACTTAAAAGAAAAACAGACACAGATTAACATTTAACCCCTTGACATACAATGATCAATGACAGACTTGCGATGAAGGCTTCTGGATTAATTTAATGCGAATTAATGTTATTCATTGTCCACTGATGAAATTAAAAAATTATTTTGCTATTACCAATTCATTATCGTCAAAGTAAATTTCCACTGACAGTGGAATAGAAAATTTGTTTGCGTTTCTTTCAAACTGTCGATAGTAACACGTTACACGAGTTTAGTAGCGAAAATAATACACCAAGTAATTACGGGTTGTTTCCACCCACAACAACCCCAAAGCATCAATCTCAATAACAAACCCAAAAATCGTATGACAATTCTATTAAAACATCAAGAACCTTCCGACTTGAAAAAGAACAATACAAAATTCCAAGACAGCGTTCTTTTGTGGACCTTATTGAGACAAGAACCGAACGCGTCGCTCCTGTCACACGTTGGAGCCGAACGATAGCGATGATCTTCGTGCCGAGCCGCGATGCTGCGACGTATATCGAGCGGCGGTTCGAGACGCGAGAAGACGATACCGGGCAACTAAAAAGTATCGATGTAGAAGGCGAGAAAGAGTGAGAGAGGTTGAGAAGCAGGGTGAATGAATAAAGAGAGGAGCGGCGTCGTTCAGCAATATGATTAATGTGGCCGATCGACGGCAAGAGAGAAACAGAACCAACCAGTCGGTCCGGAACGAAAGCCGCCTTCGGCTCCGTTCTTCGTGGTGGCTCCGAGCCGGACAGGGAACGAAGGGAATCGATCGATTGGGCGCCAGTCGGTTTCACGGCGCTCTTCTTCTCGTCCATAGCCGTGGAAGCGTTCCTCGTTCCCGTTACTGCGTGAAAACGTCACGGTGGACGCACAAATGTTGCGACTTTATTCCCGTCTCGCATGCTAAATTCTGCTGGTCGCTCCGACACGGATGATTTGTTGCGCTACTTGAAAGTAGACGCATGATTTACGGTTTCTAGATGACCATCGGTTGCGCGCAATCTTTCGTCGCTGTACGGTTTTTTTAGAGAAATTTGTGCTTTTTCTTGTTTGTCTTGTATAAATTTATATATGTGCATGTTGTGAGCATTTTACTATTTGATGTAGTTTGGACGATTTATTTGGGAGGGATGAATTTACTTTTCTGTAAATAGCGAAGTTTTAGAATGTAGTTTTGGTACGTAATGTAATACCGGATGTAATACCGGATGTAATGAGATAGGTATGTTGAATGGATTCGAGGAATTTGTTGCGTCATAAATTGAAACATTAAATAAGGTACAATTTGTAAATAGGAATGAGAATTTGAAAGAGCACATTTTGGTAATTGCATTGAGAATTGATACATTTCTACAGAACTGTTAACTGTGTATTTATAAATGTTCATTAGTATCTTGCAGAATATTAGTACGGTGTCCATCATTTTTTTTAAACCCTTTCCGGACGAGAATTTTTTAAATCATTACAAATTCTGTCCATAGAAAATCGAATTATGTATCGAAATCTTAAATATAAAAATGTATTTAAATTTTAAATTATTCATTAGCTGCTATCGATTTTAGATTTAACAACTTGAAATAGTTATTACGGCGACAGTCGATCGCAAAAGGTTAATTTTTACAAGCTTAATCCTTTGAGAGCGGCTGTCAATCGCCATTTGATTCGACACAGCAAAATTATAACATAACAAATTCAATATTACATATTGAATAAGGTATCAACATATAAAACATAGAAATAAAATAATTTTGTCTCGTGATTTACGCAAGGTTATTTTTATACAAGTTGCAAGTAGTATAAGCATATTTTATCAGAAAATACCCAATATTTATTTCGAAAAATATTGTCGAATGCAAAGGGTTAATACCCTTTAAAATAAAATATAGTCCTTCGTGTATTAATAATAATATCTACACACTATATACAAAAAATAACCCGACATATTTATTTTTATACATTAATAGCACAATAAGTATACCAACAATTCCCCACTACTCAGTTCAAAAACTCACAGACTTTTCTCTTATTCATACTCAAAAAACATTTCATTAACACTAAAACTACCGAGCAGTTAAATCGAGTTTTTGAAATTTCTCCATAGAAACTCCAAAAGTGCATCTACTGAGACTTCAATTGATTTACATTTCAGTTTGCATGGTGCTGAATGAATTTCTTTAATAATTTCTCAGAGAAACGTTTGTTATGTTTTTAATAATTTCAGAAAGAAGACGTTAGAAATGGGTCATTTTGATTCGCTTGGTAATTTTAGTGTTAAGAGGATTCGTCACGTTCAATAAAATACCGCGACCACGAGGATTATTATAGAATCAAAGCGGCGTTAACGAGCGCGTTAAATCCAATAAATAAAAACGAAAGTACACACTCGGGGTGTATTACGAACTTCCCATACGAAAAGTAGTCACTGTATCTCATTCAATGGGTGCTTAATACGCGTCTTTCTCCGGATCAACACTCACTTCGCACGTTTATCCCCGCGACAGTTAGGATCTGTTTAAAGGGATTATACGCCGTGTCTCATCGACACGACGTTTCGCCCAGATTTTTCCAGGTAGTCAGTCCCTGGGACCCACTTTTCTGTCGCCTTTATCCCGGCCCGTAACTGTCGTTAAACTGTTCGGGCTCTCCCATCAGCCGCGATTACTCGTCCCGATGGGACCTGGGGCTTTTATTTCGTCGGTGTGGATCACCGTGCGCGCGCGCGATCCTCTTTCCCTTAATCCTCTCCTATCCCCGAAGGTTCCCCGCTCGTTTGTTCGCATCATTAGAGGCTCGCGTGCGGCAATTTGCCACGCCCAGATACAAGAATTCGCACCTTCGACCAGCGTGGATGGACCAAAAAAGGAGAAGGATCCTCTCTTATCAAACCCGTCGCGAAAGTGACCACGCTTCCCTTCACCCCCGCCTCTCGCGTGGTTCTTTATTTGGAACAGCCCTGAATAATGTACCGGAGATGTCCCTTGACCTTCTCGCGCCGGAACGAACCATTGACAATGGAGAAGGATCATTCGTTCTTTTTTGAGTCACGCGAGCAGTGCGAGTGCTGGGAACGCTTCTCTGGAGACGTGTCTGATGCAGGGGGTGGATTCGAAATTCATTTTTATATTCTTTGAACTTGAGTCTGAGAGGTCGCGAGGGTTTCGAAACTGTTGAAACTTTTGAGACTTGAATGTTTCGTAGCTTGTGGTGCTGATTTTGCGTTTTAAAAGGAGTGTCTTGTTTTCAGTTCTGTAGCCAACATTTTTGTACCAATTTATTGGTCTTAATAAAACACAAAAACACTTTTTTTATTTACTACCGTGTTAAGTGTACTGAATTCTTTGTTCATTGATTCATGTGATACTTATTATCTGAGAATTTCGAGTCACAGAAAAAGTACGAAGTTTCAAATTCTCTGTTGGGTTTATTAAATAATAACACTTCTTTATTTATTAAATAGAATACAAATCTTATTACAACAGGACTATTAACACGAAGGACAAAACAAACAAACAAACAAACAAACCACTAATAACAAAATCGTTACCCAGAACAACAAAACGTACGTCGATATGTATGTATATATTATATATATGTGCTATACTTTTCTAACATTCTCAAAACACGAAAGTTTCTTGGATTTTGAAAATTTTCAAAGTTCCAATGTTTCGAGTTACTCACTTCTATCAGATGTTACGCGTTTCGTGTTGGTAGAGTTACAGTTCGTAATCCGTTCGAACGGGGCCACTTCCGTCACGATTAAAATCAAAGCGACGAGGTTTCATTTTCGTGGGAGACAAAGAGTAATGGCTCTTACCTTTTACCGTGGACGCGAGATTCGACCGTTTCGATTCGGAAATCACTTGGACGTGATCTGTTGTGCCACCCACATCATTTATTCGTCGTGGAAAAGAAGCCATTACTCTGAGGTAAATGGCTTCCTCGCCATATAAGAATGTGATTCTTTATGTAATATGTAAAATGTGGATGCTCGTGTATTTATGGCGTGCGTAAATTGATAAAATACGGGGAAACGTGTATATTGACAAAAATTTATGGTATGTGTATTTTATTTTTATTCTAACAAATGTTTTGGTTTCTTGAAGTAATTTTATTTCTTTAATACCTTTTGTAAAATAACTTATGGAAATCGAATCTTGAATGATAATTTTGATTGTAATAATAATCATTGTTTAATGAAATATACGAATACTTTTGTTAGATGTATTGGTTGATATCGTTGATATTTTATAAGTTTCACTTTAATCAGATTTGAAAAGTAGAATGAATGTTTATAATCAATTTTTAATCAAGATTGCCTTTGACACAATGTCCTTTTATTAATTTCTTTAAGTGGACAACATTGCTTCTTCCATTTATAATTAATAATTCGTAACGTAAATTTTTCTGCATTAAACATTTTAGATACAATTACATATGTTACTGCATTCAACGACGAACTAATAAATTAAATCAATATATACCTAAATAAATCAATAACTAAAACACTTTATCCCAAATGTTTTTCCGTAGTTTTCAATGATATAAAAGAACCCACCGATCAGAATTAATCTACTAAATATGATGGAATCACTTATCAATTATTTAAATTGGTACAAATTTTATCCTAATTCAAAGAATTCATATTTTTGAAATAGCAATTAAAACTTGTACTTCGTGCCTTTCGTAAATTAACTTTAAAAGTCTCTGATACAATTACAGACGTTTAGATCTTTGTACCCCTCTAGTAATTTTTCTGCTCGCATAAAATTTGAAGCTTCCTCCAGGTTGTTGATTTTCTCAAACAATACAAAGTTGTTAATTATTTAAGAATACTTGGTTCTAAACAGACCTAGTTCCGTCATCTAGAAACTAAACACAATTATTTATATTCCTTAAAATATTTAGCCAAGAAACGTGTCTTTAGATCCATCTCTTCGCAAAGAAATTCAAAATTCCAGCCGGTGGTGTGTAACTCGAAGACACATCCTCGTCCGACGGAATTTCATTGTCCACGGCGGTTGGTAACGACCCATCAAATATTTTGACGGTCCCTATACATCGTGTGCCGCGAGCTGCGATATAAATATTCGACAGTCCCGCATAATAAATCAGTTCCTGTTCGAGTCCGCGACTCCGGTCGATTTTTTCTGCTGCGCTTCGGAGCCGCGGCTACGTCGGCACTAATGAATTTTGAGCGGCATAAAAATAGAGCCCGGTTCCCGCGTCCCTGTGGAGAAAAAAGATGCGCGCCGCACAATGTCGTTTGCTTAATTAATTCGTAAACTTTATCTGCCACGGAGACACATTAACGATAAGAACGCGTGTTCCGAATATATCTTTATCGTTGGTCAGATTGAATATTAATTTGACTCCGTTTTGATGGCGAGTCACTTCGAAGAAATTGTGGACCGGATTCAAGATCGATCCGATCGAGTCGTGCGTCTCCTGGAGCCTCGACGATGAGAGTCGAACCAGTGTTTGACGTTGGTAAATTGGTTCTGACTTTCTATGATGTGTGGACTTGTATAATTTAAGTATACTTCGACCGAGCGAGACTGGGACTTCAATGCACATGCGTGGATAATCGTGATTAAGGAGGTTAAAAAACTTTATTTCTGCTGTGTTACAGTTTGATGTTAATTACTACTCTTTATTGTTGAATCAGGTTAGTAATATTAGCTTTCGATTGCTACCGAAATCATCCGTATCATATAATGAACAACAAACGGATAAGCGTGTAAAGTAGAATGACCGAATAATCACTTTTATATTGGATAAAATTTTATTAATTCAAGCAATGTATCTTTTCTTAATTTTCTTTTTTTACTTAGTCTTTTTACATTCGTATTGACTCCAGTTTCGATCAATCAAGCTGTAACATTGTACATATAATAATGTAGTGTATCAATCATTTTTGTCACGAAGTGCAGATAATTTAAATTACAATACACTTACAACAAGGTTTCATGTTCAACGACATATAAATTGGAGCAATGACAAACCACTTCGGATGATTAGATCTTATTTTTTACTAAATATTGCCACTGTGAAAATAAAATATTTAGTTACAATCGTTTGATTATATTATACCTACATGCTTAGTGAAAAAGTTGCACTTTTTTAAAAATAACGAATACGCGTCAATTTTATTTCACATTCTTGATGACTCTGTTAGAAAAGTAAAGTACATGTATATCTTCTTAACCTTTAAGTACTACAGTAGATGGATCAGACAGCAGAAAATTTTATCTCTATTTTCTTTCGTCCATGACTTACAATATCGAAACTCTATGTATCCTTTAATTACCTATACTATAATGTTCAATCACTGAAACTATACATATTTTTCAATGATATTTATGTTTCTCTTTACATTTTAGTATTAATTTATAATTCACTAGCGGTTTGAGAGACCGAATCTAGCACTTAATGAAAAAAATGAAAAGAAATATCAACTTAATAAATTGAATTGCGTTATCATTGTTGCATATTTAATTTTCTGAATGTCATTAAGTAGCATTATTTATCACATAAAAAAGTTTTCAAATAGTCATTTTTTAATTCAGTGAATTATAATTAAATTAATTTGGCTGAGGGTCACCGGTTATTTTCATGGCACTCAACTTGTTAACTCCTTGCCCTATGATTTCTTTCACAGTTGTGCTTGATGAAACTATCTTAAATTACAGTATCTATCGTTAAAAATTGAATAGGAAAAGATAAGAATTTGATGCTTATTCTATGGCTACGTTTACTATAAAGATTCGTGGATGATAATAGGAAAATAATATTTAATTTATATTGAAAATAAGTAAGTAACATTTAGATTTGTCGAATACGGTTTGAAATTTTTCTCACGAGTCTGATACGATATTGTAGAACAAGAAGTTAATACTGTTGGGAATAACTATGTGTACGTGCGTGCGCGTGTGTGTGTGTGTGAACGTGAATAAAAGTGAGAGAAGTACGCGACGCGGAAGAGATGGATGTGAGATGCGCGAGGGGAGCGACTTCGTCTTATTTTGTGCGCTTTATAATTATATATAAAGGAAAGTGTATTAACCGTTTGAATACAAAACGACACAATCACGCTTTGTTACACTACTTAAAAATGCCAGGCTATCGGATCCTACAATTAAATTGAGTTTATTTATTTGTTTTCTATTTAATTATATATCTTTTGTATTACTTGCTCAGAAATAGGACAGTGGATCGATTGCACGGTTTATAATTCTTTTACGTGAAAATAAAAAAGCGTAATTCAGTTTCTGAGTTGAAACAAAAGAAGCACGATTGCACCGCTTGGCACTTTTCCACCGAATTTATGTGAGGATCCGTGGCGTTCAAACGATTAAAGCAGTGATAGAGTTTGTGTTTACATAGGGCATAAGTAATTGTTAAATTCAGATCAACACATCCAAGTCAATTTAACGGAGATAAAATGCTGCAGTCTTGAAACGGCCGAGCGTCAAATATTCGGTAGCCACGTTGCCAGGTATTCCCAGGCATTTAGGGAAGCCTCGGCGAAGAAAGGAACGGTGGCGCTCGCGGAATACCAACAAGGGAATATTTATCGAGGATAAATTTGAAGTGATCCGAAAATCTGCGGCCGGGGTGGGTGGCTCAGGTCCTTCTTCGTCTTTGTATATCTAAGGACGAACGTGCAAATATTTGCTTGCGAATGCAAGATATACACCGTGCAAACCGAACGCCGCACCGTATGGCGAATCCAATAAGCGAAATAGAAAGAACGGGGTGCGGGAACATTTCCTCCTGCTGGTCGATGCGATCCGCATACACTCCAATTTATAAGTATTAAGACACTTGTGGAGTTCGAGTGTAATTTGAAGCGTCATCATAAAATTATTGAAGGCTTTTAATCAATTTTATTTGTGAGTTAACGCACTGCATGCGAAAAACCTATTAATACTATCAAAGTAGTAGTAAATAAATGTTATCTATTTTATTAACGTTTTATGTTGAAAGTAAACGTTTGATTGCTTTTACATATAATTGAAAGTATTTCTATTTGCAATGAAAGATTGAAAATATTATTAATGATAAAGAGACAAGTTGATTGTAATTGATATAAGTTGAAACAAGCAAAGTTGACTGCATTTAATGTGTTAATAAAGTTGAGTGAATTATATTTATCATAATATAACGCAATAGAACTGATAGAAATTATATAAATTATTGCATAAATAATCTAACTTGTTTCATAGAGTTATTGTCAATTTTATATTAACGTCTTTGTTACTCTATTTTTCAACTTTATCTAATTTTCTACTTCTACCATAAAAAATCGATTTATTTAGTAATTGTTCAAATGCATAACATAGAGTATATTCCTGTCGCGCTAAAAGTGTACCAAAACATACATTTAAAATATATAGAAAATAGTAAAAGACAAGGAAAACAACCTGAAAACAAGAAAATCATTGAAAACTATGTTAGGCAATATCAATTTGAAAGAACAAATGTTTTTACATAACAATAGCAGGTTAAGAAAGGTTGCCTTTTAAACTGCTAACCCGGGGTATGCAGTTTTTATAAAGTCATATACATTCATTATATAAGACAGATATCTTCGTGATTTTATGAACAAGATTGTACTTCACCGAGAAGTTCGGTGAAACTATAAAAACACACTCGATGCCCGGCCGTCGTTGGACAGAAACACATGATTCATGGTTCGCGACATTAGGTGACGCGAACACTGGTTTCGGATGGTCAGCTGGGACATTTACCGTCGTTCCCGATGTTTGTATTTCTCATCTACCAGTTTCGCCACCCACACTAACCGCCGTCGGAATTCCTCATCCTTTTTCTCGCTGCTTTCGCTCACCGGTGACTAACGTGCCGTGACGAAATGAAATATCTGATTTACACATCTGATGCTGTGTCTTGTCCGGATATTTCGCGCTAATGACTTCTCGCCGATCCGCGACGCCGAAGACTAATTTCGGGATCGGCTCGAACGATTCTCGAGAATACGTTACTTTGCATAGGGCCATTCGAGACGATATATAAACATTTTAACGAAATATTAATGTTAAGATAACTTTTAATGCAATAACCACTAAACGATTACAAAAATGAATTTGAGTAGCTAAAAACTTCGAGTTAAATACTTTGTTTTATTTATTAAATTGTTTTAAGTAATTGTAATCTTATTTTGAGGAGGTGCGTTGCGGTAAACTTCATTAAAAATGTTAATAACAATATGGAAGTAGTATTTTACATAATATTAATTGAAATAGCAATTTATACATTTTATCAATTGTATTATTTTAGAAAATATAATTAGGTGTTAAATAAAAATACTTCGAAATTACGGGTAACTTCCAGATTATTCGACTTTCACACGTACCCACACGATTTCGCATTAACAGCTAGTACACTGTCATAAAACAGCATTTTATTACATTGCATAATGCTGCTATATAATCTAACACGATATTCGAAAACATGAAATGTTCTTAGTACCTATTATTTCATTTTTATCGTAGCATATTTAAAGCTGTTCTACCACGGCAATCCTTAAATAATAAATACCAACGATAAAGCTTTACTTAACAATGGAAGCAATGCAACAGCGTGATATTAAAAAGACCTACATCCGCTTAACACGTGCTTAAAAGAAATTGCATAATGTTGTAGGAATAACAGATTAGTCGAAATATTATGCGAAACTGCTTGCATTCAGTTATATACCTATTTATATTTCCTATTTATTTTTACATCGATATGTTACACAATTTATCATGCATTAACACATTGACCGTTACGGTAGTCAATAATAACCAGAGATTCCAAACTGCTGGAAAATAATTGCAATAAGAAGACTGATGTTGAATAAAAATATTTAGTAACCTAAGTAACTACACAATAGTGTAATGTAAATAAATGTCACTCACTTGATACTTCCTGTTGAAATGAAATATTATTTTTCTATTATCAATTATTATACTCTAAAGTAAAGGTGAATATAGATACATTGGGCATTATTCTTTGGTTTTTGGTAAATCATTAGTGACAAAGTTAGCCTAATGCAGTTATAATTATAATAAAATAGGTCTTTAAAATAGGTCTATTATATTAAAATAAAACAACATATTATTTCATTATAAAATAATTACAATAAAACAATATAATAATAAAGCAATGTATAATTATTTTATAATAGTATAATATAATTATAATTATACTAGGATAACACCTTTACTTTAAACTCTACAATTTAGAGCACAATAATTGCTGGGGTTAATAATTAATAAAATACCATTTATCTTTGCTACGAAAGGATAAGAAATACCATATAAAACGTTAAAAATTCTCGCAGTAGTCAACTTGTTAAGCGAAATCTAAGGTAGCGCAGGCGATTACGTTTACGTATAGAAAACACCTGTATCAGAGCCACCATTTAATCCGGCGACGCGTTAGGAAACACGATCGCGGCACGCTGCCCTTGCCAGATCGGCGTCCTTGCTTTCCTCTTCCGCAGGCTTTACTGCCATTCCGCCACCTTCTTGCCACTCCAGAAGCTATCCTAGAAAAGACGCTATCCCACCGAGCGTAACAAATGCCCGCGATTAAAAGTCGCCGCGCCGTACAAACGTGAATGGTGTTACTCGATACTCGAGGCCTCGATCCCAGCGTTTTATTGTTTCACCGAGGCATGAGGTTCGCGCGCCGGAGCGATCTCAATTAAATTCTATTACGTTGTTACAGTCGTAACATTTTTAACGCGGTTATTTACGTTGGCCAAGTGCGAAATTGTCTCGCGCAGTAGATAAAGAGAAATGTGTACGGGGTGATTCGAGATTCGCCCAGTGAACGCGAATAAGGAATGAAAGTAAAGCAAAGAAACGTGAAGAATACGGATAATTGAATTCAAATGTTATAATAACTGTTTGTTGTTGTTTCAATATCTATTTCATGAGAAAGAGAAACTGCAATACTGAGTTTCTTGATACTTCCGTCTGAATGGTTGAAATCTTTTTTCAAAAAGGAGTTTTTGCTTTGCTAAATGTACTAATGGAAATTTCTGAGATTGTTGTTTGGTAGATTAATGCAATTATCTTCTTATGAAAATGAGAAACTTCGTAGTTTTAAAAATATATTATTTACTTTACAATATTGAAAGCAAAATGGATCTCTTTTTATGGAAATGAAGCACTGTGAGTAGTAGGTTCACAAACAAAAAATATAGTTACATTCAAAATAGTAATGAAGGTCATTTTCAGCTACTGCAGTCAAGTTTACATACTTTCAATTTTATTTCACTTTCAATTAAAACTTCTCTCATCGTCATCCATAGTTTACTCGAAAATCAAATTAAAAATATGCAATATGTAAATTATAAGATATACATTATTCTAAATATAATAAATAATTTTGTATTAATTTCAATGAAGAATACAATATCAACTGCAAACAATTACTTGGTAAACGTTACGTCAGTTTTGATCGATGCAATAACGCCAATACGTATCTTAATAGTCTATTTTCAAATCCGTAATTTCCAAAACCTAAACGAACATCAATTTTTATAGGAACAATAGGATAAACCGTTCAGTAAACGTCTGTACACCTAGTGTTAACCTGTTAACTGTGGAATTTAATTTCAGACATCTCAGATAATGCTCGCAATGAAATAAAGTAATGAAGTGTATACTCGTCTAACGCAGGCCAAATGCACCTATAATACATTCTAACGAAAAGCTAAAGCAAAACGAACAAGAATTACATGTGTATCTGAAAAAATAAATAATTCATTGCTGAAAGAATTAGTATCATTTTAATTTTAAGATGACGCGTATACTCGTCAAACGCAGTTGACTGGTTAAAGAAGAAAACGCTTTCAAATTCCAACACGAAAGGATACAAAACTCCTCCCCCAAGACGTGATTCGACCAACAAACATTTCAGCAAACAACAATTAAAACGCTTAACCCCTGAAGAACCCGCACAATATCTTCATTTAGCTCCATTAAATTCTGCCGTCGAATCGAATCCAAACATCGTACCGTAGTCGTGATTCAACGAGCTCTCCAGCGTGTCCAATCGGTTTAGCATACCTCCGCGTAACCGGCACTCGTGCTCGGACTGTCCGGCTCAGCCTCTCTCTCTTTCCGCGACTTCATCTCGATCCGCGAGTAGCATTCAAAGGGAGCCATTATCGCTGGCGCAGCAATAGGAGTCCAGCGCACACTTCCTTGTGGCAGTTTCAAATAAAAAGACCGGATCCTTGAATTCATCAAGGATCGTCCGGGGGAGGTGGAAAGGCACGCGCATGGCCGCAATACGTTATTTTGACTAGCCGCGCGTGCAGCATCGGGGCCCCGGCATTGTGCGTGGACGTCCGGAAGAGCGTGAATATTCAAATAGCCTGGGCAACGGCGATCGTTTGGTGGCGTGGCCTCCGCTACGTGGAAGTCGGAGTGGCTGGGCTTCTCTCGCATGGGTAAGAAACACGTATATAGAAACCCGTCCGGTCGCGTGGCTCGCCCACGCGTTGCACGTGTGTGCGTGCACACGCCGCGCCGGCTGCCTTTCGGAGCCGCTTCCACTCGCCGCGGCTCGGCAAGGTCTTCGATCTTAACGATGAACCACCCGACAGGGACGTGTCGATGTCCCTCGTCGTCTTCTCTTCGTCGCAGCCCGCTTTATCTGGCCACGTCGATGGACCCTATTATCGGCTGCCGGCTGCCGCGAGGAGACGTCTAAGATCGGCGCTCACGTTTTCGCCGGGCACGTTCGCTCGCGACGACGATACGGTAGGCGGTCACCTCGCCCGATAGAGTTGTACACCTCTGTCTGCTCGTATCCTAACGCGCTCATTTGAATCGGCGTCGTCTACGGTATTGAATCTGCCGGTACAACTTCGCGAGTTTTATGCTTCTCCTTTTTCCGCTGGGACGCGTTACACGCCTGACGGGAGGATATTCATTGCGCGATAGGTTCTTTCCGACGTGTCGCGGGGTTGGGGAATGGGCTGGTGATAATGAGAGTTGGGAGCTTCGAGGTAAGTGGGATGCTTCGAGTGTTAGTTAATTTAGGGGCGTGGAGTTTTGGATGTTTGTTAATTTGGGAGTAAAATGTTTTAGGTATTAGTCACTTAGGGATAGAATGTTTCGATAATGGTTAATTTGGGGATGAAATATTTCAAATTTTTATTAATTTAGAGATCTAATATTCCAAATGTTAGTTAATTGGAAATTAAAATATTTGAAATAGGTACTAGTCAATCCCTTGTAGTATAATTTGTTTCGTAATTAATAGTATAACGGTGATGTCGCTATTAATTTTGTTTCTATATTTTTTAATCTTCTTTTTTATTATTCTCAGTTTCCCAAAAATTTAATTTTAAAAAAGAAACATCTAACAGAAATATGATCTCCCTCAAACAAAACCACCCTATTATCAACCAAAAATAGCCACGCGACACGAGAAACATTATCCAATCCCATTTACGACGAACAACAATATTCCGCGCAGTGCCATCTTTTTGTCGCCGGGTATAAGCCTGCGTCCACAATGAGCATAACCGTAACTGTGCGAGCTCACGTCGAGAACCGTAAACCTGTTGAGCCTCGGATTCTTTTCTTCTCCCCCGGACAACCTGTAGGTACAATATAAATGTGCAACAGTCGCGCGAATGATATTCTCGACAATGGTAATAAGCAATTATTTTTGTATCGATCGGGACCTGACGAACAGCGTCGGCCGGTTGTTACTCGGCGACGTTTACTGTTAGAATTCATCGTTTCACGATAGGGGATCGCGCAGTAAGTCGAACACGCCCCGCGGCTAGGTTCGTGCCGGTCGAAAGGGTTCGCTCGATAGTTATAGGGAGTAAGACCTCGTTGCTTCACATAGAAAAGCGACAAACGGTGATCGTCGTCGTGGCAATAAAATCCACGGAGTATGCGCGGCCGTACGAACCGCGGCACGATCATTTTCGCAGTGCTGATATATACTGGTACGCTTTACTACCGTGGTAGCAATATTATAGCTTATAAATTCCTACGTGGCCGCTGCTATGCCCCTACAGATATAAATGGGGCACTTAAGCGGGATGTCGTTCGCACGTAATGACGCGTTCGATGCTTACCTACCAGAACACAATCCTCGATGTGTCACTTAAAAGACAGGCGCCGATTTTCCCACAGTTTTCGGGTCACCGGGGCCATGTGCCTTCCGGCGGTGCTGGTTACCGTCCTTTGGAAGCTTCCGCGGATCCGCGCGGACGAGTCCTGTAACGCCTCATCCGTGTAAGGTCGAAGTGAGCATTATAATTTTAGTTTTAGAATTCTTCTCGAATTTTACTGTTAAAGCATACTTGATTCTTTTATGTACATGATTTTATTAATTTCCTTTGCTTCTTTTTATGCGAAGTTAATCACTTCGCAACGTTATCTCGTTTAATTCTGTTTATTTGTTTTATGTATCGCGTGGAAGTTTCATGTATTTTTTGTTATAAAAATATTGATACTAGTAGAGCAGCTGTGATAGGTACATTAATCAACATTAATTTTCTTCGGTATTTGGTACATTTTCTTGTTTTTTTATTTATTTTATCCAGTTTTAATTGTTTTCGTTTAATTTTGAATTTTCTTATATAATAGTATTTTTTATTCAGACCATCAATATTTAAAGTAAAGCAGACTTGGCAATAAATAGATATAGAATAGATAGGAATGCTTCCTCAGCGTGGAAATAGGTGTTAGGAATGTTTAAAAGTTATTGCTCTGGTTGTATTTTACTCTGCGTGGTGGATTATAACGTGTATACATTGTCATTTTTAATCTTCATTTCCACATCGCCATAGTTTCTCTTATATCATAACGACCATTCCTAAACTATTTGCAATGCCTTCGAATATTATTGTATATATTTATCATACTGTCACAGCAATTGTTAAAACCTTTCATGTGTTAGTCATTTGATTGGTAAACATGTTAAATAATTTGTCTTGTGATAAAGTAAATATTCTGAAGACATATCTGTTTTCATATATAAATAACTTTTTATTGTTCCTACAGTGGGAATGGATGTGCATGATGAACGAGTGTGCAATAAGTGTGGGAATGAGTGTAGCATGATGAATGATTGTGCAATAGATGAACGTGGCACAACTCTGCGTGTGCGTGTATTTCAAATAAATAATAAAGGCATTGCAGTATTCTAGACTAAATTGATTTCCTGCAATATTGATTTTTATGTTATTGATTTTTATCTTAAATGAATCTAGAATATTTCAAACGTATGTGAAGTTAATGCATGATGACGAAAGAATGTTCTAGAAAGTGTGCAAGTGAGATGAATATGTCCGAATGTATATAATATATAATAATATTATTATACGTGTAATTTGATTGGGATTCATTGTTTTACTGCGAATCGTATAGGAAAAATATTGTTTATACAAATAAAAATATTCTCTTTTTCCTACACTACTTAATCCTTAAATAAAAACAATTTTTTAATAGCGTGAAAGTCGACAGGAAGATATAAATATTGCAGTTCTTAACTTATTACTAATTAGTTTATCTTCCAATTAATAGTTAAAATGTAATTCTTATATGATCACAGGAAGTAATAAAATATTTTAAGGATATTGTAAAAAACACTAAATAAATCGTATTAATATTTTATCCACTGATGATTATTTAAAAATTCTTTAAAAAACAATGACTAACATTTAAGGATTTTTAAATATATTTTCCAATGACAATAACAGTTACTAGATTGAACCACAAAATTATCTCAAGTAATATTATTTAATAACTTCTTTTGTAATTATTATTGAAGCGAAAAGTATTAAGAACTTTTTCACTTTTGATAGATGAAGAATTAATAATATTTCTTATTATCGCATTTACATTTAAATTATTAATTAATAAATATAATTTCAATTTCAAAAAGTTCAATAAAAAAATGTTTATACAAACATTCAATTTTATAAAAATTTATCCATACAAAACACAACTATTAATTCTTTATATTCCAGAGACACCACTCTTTAGCTATTCAATTTCATACAACAAAATTATTAAGTTTGACAATTAACATCAAGCTTCGTAAAATGTCTCAATACATGGAACAGTGAAATAAAATACCCTTGTTTCTTAATTTACGTACAACGTTTCATTAAGTTAGTTCAAACAATGTCTCACCAAAAAACGTTGAATATTTTTACTGGAAAAACTTTCCGAAAACAAAGAGTTAAAATCAGCCGTATTATCCACCATCCGGTACACTGTTTCACTTATCGTCCGTAAATTTTCCATTGGCTTCGGAGGAAGTCCTTCCATCGTTGACTTCCGAGACGCGCCGAAATGCGATTCCGTCGGGTTCGCATTCCCGGTACCGAAGTTTCCCCGTTAAAGCGTCGAATAACAAACAAGCCTCGGTGCGCGGCCGTTCGACATCGTTGGTATTTTTACGAGTATTGCTTTGTGCTTAACCGAAGACAATTGACGCGCCGCTCCGGGGCAAAAGCGTTAGTTTTACGACCCCCGTAAGGGGCGGAGATGCGCGCTTCTGTCGAATGCATCCCCGCGTAGATTATGATTTCTGGCAACCGAGGCGGCTCGAGTTCGCGGCTCCGGAATGGAAAAGGAGCAAGAGAACCACTTCTGAACGAAAAGGAAAGAGGATCGTGATGCGGTAGAGTGAGTGGGAGAAAGAGGTGGTGCGGTGGAGAAAGGGGCAACAGGGAGGAGGAGGAGGAGGGAGAAAAAGAAAGCGAAAAGCAACGAATACGGTCCGTTATCTCAGAGCCGCGTCGTAAAAGACACAGGAGTTACGACGCGAGCGCGCATCCAACGGTTGGCCAATTGGAAAATTTCTTTTTCGGCCCTCTCCCCCTTCTCATCCCCCCACTTCTGCGCTTCAGCTCTGTCTTTCTCTTACTTGTCCTGATCCCACCAGCTTTGTCCATCTCGTTTTCTTCGTGGTCCTCCACCCACGAACGATTTACGAGCGAAGTGAAAGACACTCGTCCGTTTCTTGCCACTTTTATACCAAAACGACCATTCGACGAGACGCTACTTTACATATTTAATGGAATTCCTTTGGGCCTGCTCGGCTTCGATTAGCGACCAGGTGAAAAGTAACGCGTATTTGAGAACATTGGTGGATGTGTTGGGATGGTTAGGGAGTGATGGTGGCTTTTGATTGAGTTGAGATAAGATTGTTTGGTGGATGATGGTAATTGTTGGGTTGTTAATTGAGGTATGGAAAGATTACTTTTAATTTAACATTTGGGATACTTATTTTATATTCACAAACACGTTGAATGCCATGCGGGTTACTGGTGACTCATAACCGGATCGAATTACTATAGTTCACTCAATTAAACGATGATTATTTGTAAACATATCTATATTATAAGTTACATTAGTTAAATAACTGTGCGATAATAATAACAACTCAATTCAATTAAATGATTTCACTGAAAAAATTACATTGATTTTGTGAAATATTTATATTAGCTACCACTGATTGAACAATTAACATATTAAATTTGCATCCTTACAACAACTTTCTCGTTAATACGTTAAATGCCGTGTCACTCGCCGATGATCGACACTTCCGAATTGTCAAAAAATAATTATAATGTGCAACGAAATTGATGTCGAATAAAAGTGTTTAATAACGTAAGTAAGTAGACAACAGGGTAATGTAAGAACCATGATGCTAAATAATTAATAATTGTTCCTATTTGTTTTTTCTGGGAAAGAATTAGTCTTATGTAAAACGCTCAAGATGTCCGTGGCGCTTAACGTGTAAATAATTTATTACAAAAATGATGGAATTTTATACTCATCCTATGATTACGTTTCCTGTAATAATGGTTGACAACAGAAAACTCACATTTCATTTTATTCAAAAATATCGACTAACATTTGTATTTACCAAATTTCGTTTCACCGCTAACCTAACACGATATTCCGAGTCAAGGGGTTAATCATAAGCGCTACCGTGCATTGGATCCGAACTGGCCGCCACAGCGTCACTAACTGCAAACCCAATAATCCTCGAAACCGAACCCCCGGGTAGGGCCACAGTAAACTTTAATTCCGTCTCCAATCTCGTCAGGGGACTGTCGTCTTTGTAGCTTAATAAGCAGTAAAATGTTGCCCAGCGGATCGCGGCCAGTTTCTATTGTTCGCCGGGGTTCGTAAAACAGGATACCGAAACCGGGCGATCCTGGCAAGGGTCGATCCAGAAATGATTCGCGGCCGCGATCGTATCTGCCGCTCCCGGGAAATTTACGGGACGACCGAGCCCGGTTCGAGCTTGAATGTCTTCATCGAGCGGGCGAGCGCGGCGTGAGACGGTCCCCGGGATCGGTGCGACTCGCGCCTCGCAACCGACAACGGTTTCAGCTCGTTCCTGCATCGCGGCGAATAACGATCCGAGCCGAACGTTCCGTTCGTCGCGCGGCGGTTTGATAAACGGGACGTTCCCCGGCTTGCTATCTTGCCCGCCCGTGTCGTTACTCGCGCAATTTCGAGGAAAGACGCTCCGGATCACGAGTCGACCATTCCGAATAGTGGCGCGCGTTACGTTCGCCGGCGCGTACGCACGAACGCACGCACGCACGCACGCCGGCGGTGCATAAAATTTTTGCCACGGGAGGGAATCTGCGCCGGTTGTTTACTCGTTCGAGCGTTTTAATTTTATGTCCCCGCGCACTCGCGCGCTCGCGCGACGGGGGAAATTAAGGGCGTCGGGATTCCTACCGGATACTTGCGCGACCGCAACGATTGCAATAAATTCCGGTCGCGAAGGGCAACTTTCTCCACGGGGGTACGCGTAGGTGGTTGTCGAATATCGCTTCGATACTGGTTTTGAAACGAGCAGGAAGCATTCGTTTCGAATACGGGGTTCGATTTAAGTTTCTTTTTCGAAACGCGCGGCCATCCGCGTGGTTTCTCCTTTTCTCTCTTCTTCTCTCCTCCTCTCTGTGTTGCGCCTGCCTGTCGGCTGTACTTGGATCGCCTCGGCTTTGAACGCGCGAGCCGTGTTAAAAACCGACGGGAAAAAAGGAAAGCATTAATACGTCTGTGTTTTCATAAATTTCTCGACAGTTCGAGGCTCGTTCGAACGATCCCACGGGCTGAACACGGTCGTTCCAATCATGGCCGGAGCGAAAAGCCGCTTCGGTCGGAGTCTTCCGGGCATCCGGCTCGTGAGCCTACGAATCAGATAATTTTGCGCGCCAATTACGTTATCGTGACAGAGGGAACGGGGGCAGGCGGGTTCAAGCGAGAAAAGTCGGACGAAATGAGATGGAGATAAGAGGGGGAGGCTGAAAACTTCATTGGTCGAGGGAAAAATCGCCCCAGGAAAAATCGAGCCAGATAGCTAGTTCAAGTATTAGAGCTGTGTACACGTCGCGGATATTATCTGATGGGAATTTGCATCTTTCTCTGCCCCCCTCGGCTCGTTATAAATGCTCTCGTGTATTCTGTGCGGTAAGCTGCAGCTCAACTGGTTAGATTTGGTTATTAAAGGGCTAGTAGAACATTTTAATAAGCATTATTGGAATTACATTATTTTAGATGTTAAAGTATTCATGCATTTTGAACACGTTGCGTGTCAGAATAATTCAGATGTGTACGAATTGTAGTAGTAGGTATATGTTATTGAACTGTTTACAATACAAAATGACAAACTCCATTTTTTAATTTTTCTTCAAATTTTAGTGTTAGAAGATTTAAATGATTTTTCACATTCAAATACATTTCAAAATAATTAAGTTTTATATTTTTTGGTTCCTGGTGTTAATCATTTTGGCGAATGAATGGCTCATTTACAGAGTCTTTCATATCATTTTGATACGTATAACAAATCAAGCTATTGCTCTTTTTAAAAAAGTGTGTCTTTTTAAAAAACTGAAATATTCAAAAAATTCTGTGTGATATGATACTAAACTAAACTACTCTTGATTCTACTAGTTGATTCTATCCCAATTTAAAAGATTCCGTTATCAACTGGCATTCCAAAGTCTATGTCTCGCATTCAAGAGATTCCTAACCGCAGCGCAGCTATGTACATACATGTCTCCCTCGAAATTAGCCGAATTCAACATTTATCATACCGAATCCGTATCATCCCGCAATCTTACGGAAACATTACCATTACTCAAACTTGGGAACATTTTCTGACAAGTACGACCAAACTGGAAGATTGATACAGCGAAGTGACGGTTAAATGTGTTCGCCGTTTCTCCTGAAAAATTAACACAAGAAAAATTATGGTGGATAGCCTCGCCGTAATAAAGCCGTGTACTGCGGACATTATCTGATGGGGATTTGCAGCCTTTCTCCTCTCTCTCTCTCTCTCTCTCTCTCTCTCTCTCTCTCTCTTTCCCTGTATTTTTTACTCTGTCTCTCTTCGTATCGCCTCGCTATAAATACTACGCGTATTATACCGGCGGCCGTAGATGAACCGACTGGATTCGATTGGACTTGACTCGATTCGAACTGGATTGAACTCGAGTAAACTCGCGGCTGTCCACGAGTGGGCCGCCACGCCGCGCGGAACGCGCCACGCACCTGCATTGTACTCCTTTTTCCACGTGCTCTTTCAGCCGGCCGCGCGGTTAACGCGCGACTCCGCAAACGACAAATTATGTACTCGCATTTGCATATTTGATACGTGGCTACAACGCAACGTCTCGGAGAAACGGACCCGGTGCTGAGTTACGTTACGGCGCGACGCAACGCGACGCCCGCCACTCTGTTTATCGGCTTTTCGTCCCTCCTGCTGTCGCGCTACGCTATTTTCCGGGACCTAGCTATTTCCTCGTTCTTTAAACCTGTCGAAAAGCAAGTTTTTTGTTTCTTTTTATGGTAGAAGTTCACGTATTCGAATGTTATTTATCTGAACCCGTGAATGCTGAGCTTCTAATATATGAACTCCTTACTGAACTTCTATTATCTGAACTGTCGAGTATACTGTCAGTTATATGAACGTGTATGGTAATTCTGGTTGAAAGGGTCCGATTTCATTTGCGTTGTCAAGTATCTATATTTTCTATTGTTTTTAGTGGTATACTGAATCTTGCACGGAGAACTATTTAACTATTCTTTTTATGTGCATTTACTTTCATAAATATATTTTGTTTTTGTTAGGTATTCGTGATATTTGTGATGTAACAGTTCTTTTTAAGAAAGTAAGTCATCATTCTTCGATTCACCCTACATATTTTATACATGTACGTGTGTATTCAGAATACATATGTACGCTTAACCGACAGTAAATGAAGTTCTATGCGTTAAAAACAAAAAAGAATCAAATATGTAATTGACCTCTATTATTTGAACGTCGCTAAGGATCGAACTCTTTTATCGGAATAAATACGATCAGGAGGTACGGATAATTGGTGAGCCTCTATTATCTGAACTTGTCAGTTCGATAAAACTTGTTCAGTTAAACTTGCCCTTCGACGTGTTCGGGTAATCGAGGTCCTACTGTACTGATTTTATGTGTACTGAATAGAATACACATTTGTCTGTTTAATGCGTTGATAATTGACACTCGTCAAAGTACTTATACAATCAAAGCAATTTTCCTAAGAAAATGGAGATTAAAATGAAGATGTTTCACAGAGATTGGTCTTTTAATCTCCATCTATTTCGTAGATTCATCAAAATTTGATTTGTTTCATGTTCATCTAGAAAATGAATTTTTAAATTTATACAGAAAATTGTATCATTTTATACAGGGTGGACGACGAAGCGGATAACTCTGGAAAAAAGGGGTTGACAAACAATTTAGTAAAATCATCTTAAAGCGCTCTTTGAACTATATTATTTTAGCTAAAAAATGTCCGATTGAATCGCTAGTAGCAGGTAATAATCTAAGCTGGTCAACTGAGTTACATGTTCGTTCTTCACACATGCAGTTTGATCAGTTTTATCGCTTTATGTTACATAATTCACAATATAAAAAACCAATAACTATGCTTTCATTGAATTAATTATAGCAATTCGTTTTGTTTGAAGGTTATCGACGACCCCCATGGCGCCACCGGAAAGTCCAATGCTGCTCATGGCTGACTTTCACAGCATTCCACGCTTTAATTATATAATGTGCCTTGTAATTAGTGTTCTTGAAGAAGATAGATTCTGTGTAAAAAAGGAAGCTGAAAACCTAGAATAAACATTTCGTTATTGCCTTGTCTTAAAGAAAAGAAACATGAAAGTTTGTGCCGTAAAATGTAATACGCTTGGTTGACTCTAATTACTTAAGAGTTTAGTTTAATTAGCTAACAGTTTAATTAACTGACGGGTTAATTACTAACTAATTAACTAACTACAAAGAAATCTGTAGTATACAGGGTGTTTCATCACACATGACAGTAACTTTGCTGGTAGATTCTGCACACCAGACTAAAATGGAAATTCACATAAATCTGTATTCCGAGTTACAACTTAAATTTATGCCCATACATTATAAGACTCCTTATATAACAATACATGTATAATTAATATCTACAATATGTTTATTACAAATATATATTTCAAATCGTTTTAAATTGAAGCTTTCAGTTTAACAAATAAACTGGGACTTTGGAGAATGTATTTAAATATAATCATCAATTGCAATTCATCAATTTGCACCCTACACTTCTCATAACATCATAGCGATCAGTTTTAGTAAGTACAATTAATGTTTCAACTGAATTTTCATAAACATCAAATTATATATAATTAACTAGTACCACCACATATTAACATATTCAACAAAGATATTTGTATAGAGCGAGCAAAGTAAACGAACGAGTAATCGATCGAAATCAAAAAGTCTTATAAAACGCCGACGAATAAAACGTGACCTGGGTACTCGATCAACAGCAGACACACTTTAATTTAATGAAGCCTAAATCACTCTCTCCGCCAGGAATCGTTGTTAGCGACTAATATAAATACAGCATTCCACGCATCAGACTCGTTAGTCAACAGGAATGGCAAAAAAATATCGAGTGACCACGATCGAAACACACCGCGTTCCTAATATGTCGTTCATGCGAGCCAGTAGGTTTATCAGCGCCGAACGACCGTACGAAATTATTGAAATCGCGACTACGGTTAAATTTATGTGACGCCGGAACGAAGCGAGACGTTTCGTTACGATTCGCAGATATGGTATCTACACGTGTTCGCGTGTATCGATTGCCTGGTATCGATTAATTTTCATATTCCAGTTAATCTGGCGTCCTAGCAACACGCGAATAATGCGCACTCCAGTCTTGTCGCGACTTGTTATGATTGGTTAAAGATGACGATCGTTCGAGTGAGCCGATTAGGCTTTGAATAAATTAATAATCCAACTGGAGAATCGAAGAAGAATGAATTTCATGTATTTTGAGTTATGTTTCATAATAGAATCGTGACAGTTGCATGAAAATGGGGCTGGAAATGTCAAGTGTCAAGTTTCATGCGATTAATGAGGTGATCGAGTGACTGCGTAAGACCTACAATCTGTAACACGTTTCTCACTGTGAAATGCATATAATTGAAATATTATTGTACAGTAGGAGTGAATGTATTATTTGCAATAAATAAAATATTTATTTATAACAGTGTAAACGTCGATAATTAGAAATGTTTGCTTATATGACTTCAATGTACATATTATGTTTTATTAACATATATTTTGTTGGTTTTCTTTCTTTAAAAGAAGTTTCATGATTTTAAAGTTAGCGATGTAAAAATTATGTACAATAAATATCTGAGTCAGTTTATAAGAATAAATATAATTGAGTTAACTTAATTATGTCATTGTTTTATTGTTTTAAGGATGAATATGTGCCAGTTTCTTGTTGAGATGCATTTGTGTTTCAAGGTACCTTTTTTTTTGTGCATAATCATTATATAAGATGAGAGAGTGGAAATGTTTGAGTTGGTATGCAGAGAAAATTTCCATTTTATTTTCAAATCTGAAATATTCCTAAGCTTTCTAGAAATAAAATGCAAAAAATTTAATGAAGTTTCACCACTCACTTGCATGTGGTTTCCAACAGTACACAAATTTCAGATGAAACATTCTTTACTCATCGCTTTCTGCTAATATAATGACCGAAGTTTGGAAATAGCTTATCAACTAATTATTAACTGTTCTCTATTTTATATACATATGTAATTTTAACTATCACATTTGTAATTCACATTTGTAACTTCAGTAAAACAGAGGTTCTTACTTATATAAGTGATATTATTTGTATTCCATATACGAAGGTAGTAAAGATGTTTAAAATAAAACCTTCAAATACATCTCATATAATCACCAACTTCTTGTTCTACACCAATCGAAAACTCCATCGCACGCATGAAAACGCTCTCGAACAAATAATAAACACTAAAGCCCAATCAAACCACAACTTCTATATGATATCATCTCACAGCTCCTAAAATCCACAAATACGCCTTTGTTACAAAATTATTAAATAATTTTAAATACTCATCTACACATGAAAACGAAACCAGCACAAAACTTTCAATATACCTACCGCTGAAATATCCATAAAACCTCGCAAACCGGTCACTATCGATACCCTCTACATCCAACATTAACTGCGTATTAACTCCTCAACGATCCTAAAAAACTCGGCGAGCAGGGGGATTAATTCGGCACACCCATCAACACAGCCGTTCGCGTAATTACACCAGCAGAGTCATCCGCATTTCCATCGGATTCATCTCATAATCCCGCGGCCCGTTTACAAGCTGCCCGTGCGACGCCGCGTGGATCTCAACGTGCGCCGATGGGAAATCGGACTAGTAATTCAGGTAGCCGCGGAGGAAGCTCGTATCTTAAGTCGATCGATGTCGTTCCGCGGCGCGTTTTACAAATGGGCGCCGCGCTGGCCGCGCTATCGGCAATCTCGATCCGCCGGCGATTTTTCGATCCCCGCGGGATCCCCGGCCGATCGGGATAAACGACAAATTGTGGCCGCGCGCATTTGCATATCGAACGCGTGGCCGGCCGGTCCCTGTCGCAGCGAATGCACACGCGAGACCGGATTAGATCATATTTGGAAAACCGGTATGCGGATCGAGGAAAGAAAAGCGGCACCGCTCGCGAGTTATGCATTCGCGTCGCGCGCGAGCGTTCGACACGTGGGATGTCGGCCGTTGAAATACGCGCGACTTTCGCGCCACGCCATTGTACCGACTTTCTCTCCCTCCCTCTCTGTTTGCGGCGTCTCGCCCCGTCTCTTTTCGCGTGGAACACGCGCCGTAAAAAGGGTAGATCATAACGGCTTCATTTGCATAATTCACACGTGGGTACAGGATGCGCCCGCGAGAGCCACGAATATTATTCGTCTCGTTTACCCGACCGCTTCATGAGCGTTTCTTCCTCTTTCTCTTTTCCCCGTCATCCCTATATACTTTGTATTGTTCAACGTCGACGATATCTTTTCTGGCCCGCGTACCGGTGCTCGCCGAAACTCGTTTTACACGCGTCCCGCTACGGAGAATCCGAGTCCCTACGCCGGAGATATGGAAACGCCCGTTGATGCCCTGACAATGACGGTCTTTAGGATAGCCACCCTCCGAGTAATCGATACATGATATCGCGTAAAAGATTCGCGCCGTCGTTAGGCGGACGAGATTATCCTTCTTATCTCTCGTTATCGTCTCGTTCGACCCGCGCCTTCGTTATTGCCACCGGGATTCGATCGTTGTTACGAGCCGCTTGTAGTTATTTCAGGCTTTCGGGGAGTAAGCCGGGTTTAACACTGCTGTGTCACTTGAATTTGGCTGATATAGCATTTTGTGTGGATTTAAAAATTAATTTTCTTTGTAGCGTATTGGACGAACCGAATATCGTTGGATTTAGGAGGTGTGGGAAGGCTAAGACAGCGATTGCTGTGAAGGCTTGATTTTTCAGTTATTAGTTTGTTATGTAGGAAATTTTGTTGATTATATGGGTAATTTAGTGAGTAGTTTAACAAGTTCTTTGAACTTTTTGAACGTACCGATACTGATGAGTATTTAGAAAACAATCGTTTTTAATTATCCACTTGAATAATTAACACGTTCACCACTAAATAAACACTTATCAAAATTGTATGCATTTGGAAGAATTTTGTTACTAAAAGTTAAACTGAAAAATATTAATTAATTTGTTTTACCCCTTGTGGGTTCAAGTGATACTATTTATTTTTCAAATCATTTCGAACAGTCAATGCTAATATCAATAATTGTGAAACAAACAAATCGAAACCAGTCATTTTGACTGTTACGGTAATTCAAATGTCAACACTAAAACTATCGAGCAGTTGCATCGACTCTTTGAAATTCGTCTATAGAAACTTCAAGAATACATCTATTCAGACTTTAATTGATTTACAATTCAGTTTGCGTATTTCTAAAACAATTTCTTTAACCATTTCTCAGAGAAACAGCTGTTATCTTTTTAATAACTGAAAAAGGAAGGAATCACGAATGGGTAATTTTGACCTGTCTGGTAGTCTAGTGTTAATATCAACCGATATCAACCCTCCCCATACGATATTCATACTCGTTAAGCCCGGATTAGAGGTCGGCGCGCGCCCCGCGTAGCGTTTCTGCCCGGTGCCCGTTGAATACCCGGATAAATTCAATCTCGTGAATCCATTAAGCGCGACGCACTTCTCGGGGCCCCGCGTTACCCCGGCGCGCGTGGGTGCCCGGTAATGGGAAGTGCACATAGAAACCGTCCTGCCCATATTTGTCTACCATTCGTCTTTTTCAACCTCGGCTCGCCTTCTCTTTGCCCCTCGCCGCGCCACGCCGCCCCGGCTGGCTCGAACCGGGCATTTTCTGGTCGGACGTGAGTAAGTACTCGCGAGTTTCTGCGAGGTGTACACGCGGTATACGGGGGACGAAAGTATTCGGGCGATCGGATTATCGAGGGTTTATTGTGGCTGTGTATTTCGAAATTTTCTGTCGTTTTCTGGGGGTTTTTGTTGGCGCTGAGCACTTTGCGTTGGGTAACAAGCGGGTTATGGGCGTTTAAGCGTGGACGTACCGGATGGATGAACTATTTTGGTTCTTTTTCAGGATTATTGAGAGGTACAGACGCTTTGCTGTGAGACTGTTGAATAGGTTGATTCAGTAATGCGAGAACTGTAATACAAGTGAATCGGGATTTCGAAAAATGTACTTCTGCAATTTGTATACAAGAATACGAAATGGTTGATTTTACTGATAGCAGTTGTAGTGATAAGCATATTTTATTACATATATTTTAAGACTTTGACAAGGATTTTTTCGAGTATTGAAGACTTTTTCCTTAGAAATTCAATTTTGCATTGAATTCTTAAATGTTGCGAAAGAAGAAAAGTATATACTGATTTATTGTTGCTTAAACAATTAAATTCATTGTAATTTTTAATTATAGATAAGAATTCTTAATTTTTTCATCGATGGTTTGAAAATGGTACATGTTAAACTTCGAAGTCTACCGATAAATACAGGGAAAATTTTGGAATGATCTAATATATTTAAAACTTGTACGAGTAACCGTATTAATTATAATGGTGGTGATAATTATAGTATTTACTAATAAGGAGCATGTTGCTATACGCTTTCGTAAAAAGTTATGAATACTTGGTCTATCAACGCGACTACACCCGCGCAAACGGGAAGTAGTTAGACTTAATGCAACGAGAATAGTTAGCAAATGTTTACAACAACGTGTATAGAAATAGCTGGTTTATACTGACTTAAATTAGAACGGAAAATCTCCATGCAGTGAAAGTGATATTACTAATAATAATGAAAAATAATATGAATCGTATCCGCATACAAATAACATCTCTTAATCATAATAAAATCTTATGCATTTGTAAATATGTACCATAACCAGCTGTAGAAAACAGAACACGTAGAATACAGTGGGTCAACGAGATATTGATCGACAAAACAATCATAGTAAACAGACCGGATACTGCGTTAATCGATAAAACAAATAAGATTACACACTTCATTAACATAGCCAAGAGGCATGACCGCAATATTAAGATTAAATACATGATATTATTAATATTGGAATAATTTCATTCGTAATGTCGATCATAGGTATTACGAGAAAAATTATTTTAGAAATAATTCATATTAATTTAAGTCAGATAAAAATTCTTTGTACCAGAACGTTTATTAATATTAAGCAATAATAAATGTATCAAATTAAGAAACAAAAGTTCCTTTAACGCCAGTCGTTCTTTCAAACAATAGGAATATGCTGCATTCACTTTACATAAATGTGAAATGATTAAATTCACAATATAGCCACAGGTATTTACATATATATAGGTGCCAGTGTAAATTATAATTACTTATAATTAATTATAATAGATTATTATTCCATGATAAAGAAAAAAAAGAATTCTCAACGTTTTCAATTACTACATCTTATTACTGAACCGAGGAAAATCGGGAAATATTTATTCATCATTTTTGTAACTAAGAACGTAAGGGAATAAAATATTATTAAATTTCACTTTCATCGAAATAGGATGCACAAAGTATAAATAGCTTCTGATATTCTTATCTGACTTTCCAAAAAATGAAATAGTCGCAAACACTAAGCATTAATCATGAACTGCCAATCATAAAGAATAAACTATCTGCTACTCATCATCGATTACCAAACATTAATCATCAACTATTAACGATCCACTGTCAAATATCAATTATTAAGCATCAACTATCAATCACCAATATGTAATTGACCACCATCACTTAATGTTATGTTATATAATGTTAATTCCTCCGCTATTCAAAATGTTCTAATTGTAAGATTCACGGTTAATAAAAAAGAATAATACTTCATAATGATACAACGTAACTCGGTAAGTCAATAATTTGTTCGTGTTCCACATCGACTACATAATTTTCATTAAAATTTCACAAAAATCCTTTTTCATTAATCTTTCCTAATTTACTTGTAAATATGCAGCAACAGAGTTACGTAAACAATGAAGTTGCTTGACGATCTTATACCTAATTTAAATTACATAATATAATTAAAGTATCTGTTTATTTTTCTTATAATTCTTCCAAGTATCATACTTTCATCAATTAAAAGTTATAATTCAACATATTTAAAAGCATTCGAGTTGTAATAATTATCCTAACGATCCCTGCGTAAATTTAAACATTTAACAGGAAAATTAGAAAAACAGAATTACGATGGAAAACGTTTTTTCCTGGCGAATATCATACAAATATTTTGAATATTTTTTTACGAACCATACTTTCGACAATTTATACATTTTTTCACATTACGATCATCCCGCGCAATTTTGCATTTTCAAATTTTTCGTAAATGCACGAAGATCCGCAGTCCAGTAATAACAATAAAAGACTCTATCAAATTCCTCCAGGTATTCAAATCCCCGCAGATGCCAGTGTTGAGTGTGCGCGTAAACGGATCCGAGGGGAGTGCGTGTAGGATGTGCATTCCAGAATATCCTTTGGGGAATCAGCGGCATTAGTCCTGCGGGCTTTCAGACTGACGGTTACCGCGGACTCTCGTCACGTCTTACCGGACGTGACGAATGGGTACCAGCGATCACGCCGTTTGATAAACATATTATGTCGCTGGTTAAGCCTGCCTACGAGGCGAACCCGAGTAGATCCGAATCGATTTCACCACAGGCCCCTGTCACCTCGTGTTCGGTACTTATTTCGGTTTTTTGGCTTACGGTCTGCTCGGCAGGACTCCGCGCAACTGACTAGTGCGGTGGCGTAAGCAATCCTGTCGCCCATGATCGATCCTATCGATCGGATCGATATCGTGTAACCACGAGACGTCTGGAGGTGGCACCCTCTATTCTCTAGTAGTGACGTGTATATTAACCCTTAACTGTCTAGCTGAATTTCAATGGATTCTAATCTTTCTTTCATACATAGTAAAATTTCGACAGCTTTCTTTTGTATCGAAACATTTTAATCTATTTAGTGTGTGTAAGTGGTACCAATAAAATTTTATTTGAATGAAATATATTAGAAGATCGAATTGAAACATTTAATTCTTTATGTTTAAAGTTCAGTATATGATTAATTTTTAAGATAATTACTAATAGGTACCTGTTGTAGATCAGTTTGCTCGATGTTGCATCAATTTTTTAAGTCAGCGTTTGGAAAAATTAATACTTTATTCTTGAAACCATTTTTTCACTACAGATTTCAGCTTTTCATTGTGATTAAAATACTGATTTTTTAAATGTTCTTTTAATTTTAGAAATAAGTGTAGATCGGTGTGACTTGTGAATTTCAATTGAAGGAGCATTTTATGACATTGAGAATTAAAAATTAAATAGCAATAAATTTGTAATAAGAATTTTAAACTAAATTTAACAAATCCAAATGTCATTTACTTTTTTAAACATAAATTGAATATTACTTTTCTATTATCAATCATTAATCTGTGGCCTAAACGTAGCTATAGAATAAGTATCAAATCACTTTCTTTTTTTAAGAAATTATTAATAATAAAGTAGCTTCGCTAAGCACTGTTCTGAAAAAAACTACAGGGATAAATGAAGAAGATCCATGGAGTCTCCGAGATTTTGTCTCGTCGCTTAACGGTTAAAGACCGCGAAGAAATTCACCGCGAGACACTGTGACTGTTTCTGTATTTCGAGAAGTTCCTTTCTACCCTTTATTAAGTCCTCTCGCGATCGACGCGAATTTAAAGTGGCGATGAGCCGGCGTCATACGCGCGAGTCACTATAAATATTAGCTCAGCCTCCAAACTCCGCCTGCCGTACGTAAACGTTTGCAATTCGAACATGGCCGACGGTATGCGCGACGCGGCAGTAAATTTCACGTTAAGCCGAAGTCAAGGTGGGTGATTTACGTGAGTACAGAGACGACGTGAGAGAAAGGCAGAGAGAGGGAGGGAGAGAGACGCGGATGGTCTTTTTGCCCCGGACCGACAGGGCCGAATCTTATTGGCTGGTGGTGCGCTGTACGAATTTTGGTTGTCGAACGTTGTGACGTTGGAATATTGAGGATCTATTAAGCGAAATTGATGATCCTCGGCGAGTTTGAAACGACCTTCCCGAGACTGTGTAGCCATTCCGTGATCGGGACGTCTTGCGATGTGATATGGGAGTTCTTTGATTGTCGATGATTAGTGATAATTATTCGGCTTTTTTAAGGGGGGGGGGGCAGAGGATGCTGGTTTTGTGGTACAAAGTAAAGAATTAATTACTTCTATTTCTTGATTGTATACTTTCTACAATGTAATGTGATGAGAGTGTTGTGTAGACATACAATTTTTACAATTATTATGTCTATTTGAATTTACTTAATGCTGATTAATTGTATCTTTTTTTAATAAAACTTTTAATAATCGATAAAGTACATTGAGAAGCGAGTTTGCTACAAACTGAAAAAAAATAATGAAAATAAATCTACACTACTTTTACTCTTCGAATTGTATCTACAATATTCCTCAGACTTTAGCCAACACTATTCCTAACAGTGTATTCTGAATATACTAACAGTAATAGCAGAATTTTATGAATACTCATCTCAATTTTGATAAAATAAATAATTATTTTAACCTTAGATAACAAAATCAAATAGCATACAAGTAATTATTTTATTTTTAATAAAATAAATCGAAGATAACCAGATTTTTCTTAAGGATACAAATGAAAAATAACCATTTTAATTTGAATGTAACAGTCTTGAATACAAGTAAACAGTTTCTGGAGCATTAAATGGACCACCCTGTAGCGTCCACGCGTCTGAAATACGCCGGGCCAACTTTTCAGCGTGGCGTGTCCCAAAAAATACGTCGTTACCGAAACTCAGCAAGCCTAATTGCCTCCGCCGTTGAATAATGTCGCGTATCCTTTCACGGAACCCGAGGGAGTAAGGAATGGGAATAAAGGTTCTAGTACATTTGCCACGCCGCACGCGACGCCTTCGTAACAATAGGATTTTAGGGTGCGTGGGTGGGCCGCGCGTTTATTTCGCACAAGACAGTGCGAAATCCCTTGTTTACAGCCAACTGGTCTCGGACAATCCTGTCCACGCGTGTTCCTCCGGATATTTTCCCCAGATGCTCCATCATTAGTTTCACCCACAGGCGTCCTCTACCTGTCCAGCTGTACCAGTTGCAGTTTCCATCAACAATGGGAATCTCAACGCTGAAACATCGAATTAATATTAACCCTTGGACCACCAACGGGTTATGTATTTGCCGCATAAAATTAATCGTAATTTCAAAACTTATATCGATTTCAAAATTAACATCCCTTATATTACTTCAAGAAATTCTCAACAGATTGCAACATTTTTGTAAATATAATTATCTTTAATAAAACGTATAATTTTTCTTTTTTATTTCTTTAGTGCTTGATTAAAACTAAACAATATTCTTAGTTAAATATAGCATGATCTTTTAATTACAATACCATAAAATATCCGTTTTCTACATAAAAACTAAACATACATTTTATCACAAATTCGTCAACTACTCACATTCATAAACTTCAATATAATAATTTCAAAACTGAAACCAATTAAAAGAAATAATTTCAATGCGAAACCAAAAAGAAGATTCGAAGCAACTGGCACCATAAATCAGCCTCCGGGCGTGTGAAACAATGTCACCGTTAAACCTGGCTGCCATGCGTCTTTCTTAATGGATCCACCTAAGTAGGATCACCATAATTTTCTGTGGCTGTTCTTCGCTAAACCGGAAACGGATTTCTAATCTCGGTTGGGCTTCGCCGCTCACGCGTGCGATTTCTGTGAATGGCCGAAAAGAAACCGTATGGTCTACAGATAAATCTTCTAAAATTAATGCTGCTTTTCGGTCAGTTTCCTCAGACTCGTGTAGGTTAAGTATATACCTCAAAAGAACAGAACATGGCTGCCTCGACCGTGGAGAAAAAGATGGTGGGCTCCGGTACCGGAATTTTTCCCTGATACCTCGATTGTTGTACGGACAAACGACGACTGACATTTTTATGCCCGACCGTCCGACTGACAACGGACGTTCAACGATGTTTGGCCGTGTCTGGTCGTCAATCCGCGTTAATTTACGATGATTCGAGGGCCGATTGATTTTGTTTTGCAATATGGTAACCAGTGCGTCTGGGCGCGCGCTGCGTGGCTCCTCCTCAGCCCTCGAACGCGCCGCTACACTTCAACCACGCACGATCCTTCTTATGAATGCTGCTTACTGTCCGCGACAAGTGCATAATCAGCGGCCCTTTGAAAACGACCTCGTTATCGATGAATCGTGTCGCGTCTTGTCCTGATCAGATTCGAGGACACGCCCGGATTCGTCATCGTCTGGGAATACCGGTTCTTCGTGTCCTCCTGCCGCTATACATAATCCCAAGGACATGATTATTTCGGTTATATCTATGTATTTATTAATTTTCGCCTGATGGCTGAGAGATGGGATTGACTTACAATGGCTACAAAGTACCCGCTCATCCATCAATGCTTCTGAAATACCTGCAGGTACGTCTGTAATGTATATATTCTACTACATATTTGTCAACCCCTTAATTGCCGAGTCCCTGGCATACACAAGCACAACTAACTTACGAAGAGAAATATTAACCCTTTCTTCTGTAATATCAACTGAGACTCGCGATGAAAACTTTGAACTGAATTCGACAAATCTAAATGTTTATTTATTTTTTATATAAATGAATTATTACTTGTATATTATCAATTGTTAATCTTTAAAGTCAACGTAGACGCCGAATAACTGTCAAATTATTTTCTTTTTTACTGAATTATTAATGAAAGAATAGTATTATCAAGCACAATTGCGAAAGAAGTTATCTGGCAAGGGGTTAAACAGTATTAAGTTCTTTGAATTCAGGACTACGTTTTAGTTTTTCTATATAGGATAAGCTTTTGTTATTACGAATTGATTGGCAATAATTTCATATTCACGAGAAAATGGGAACAAGACTAATATTCAATTTAAAGTTGACAAATAACCTGTTTGTCGAGAAAATTCAATAGCTAAAGGGTTAAAATCCTCTTTTTATCCCTATTGTTAGTATCTCTCCATTTATTTATGCTGTTCTTGCTGTAGTAATATTTGCTGATGATAAGTAAATGATTTTCGTTTAAGCATCTTGCATGCGTATTTAATAATGAATCGATTTCCATTCGCAATAATTCTAGCACATTATGGTTCGACGTGTTCTTAATTTCTACGGTATTTAAATCAGTTCCAGTTTAATCTGGCAATGTACTAATCTATTTGAAATTTAAATTGCTCAAACACGTATCTATTGAAATGAAATTGGATGTCTAGTTTGTCCACCTTTAGAATTCTAATGCAAGAAAAAGCAGATCTTTAAGCCTCCAAGCTAAAAGACAATCTCGGTTTACAGCTACTTGCTCCGTGTACATACAAGATTCTCGAAAAAGTTATTCATTACCAGGTATCTTTTCGAGTTTGCTAATCAGAGATTACTATTCCTGAGGAAAGCAATGTGAGTGAGTAAGATCATGTTATTTCCCACAGTCTCCGCAGCCAATTTGATCTCAACTGCCCTAGCAAGTGTCTCATTCGAATTGTATTCATTCGAACGCAAAACGTTTACTTTCCGCTCTTTCGGCGTCCTCGACGAGTCTCTGCTCGCCGGCGTAGACAGTAAAGCCGAAATTTACATTCTTTTGTCCAGAGCGCGTCACCTCCCGAAAGAAAGGGGGAAAAAAGGATTCGGCCGCGGAATTGGCCGTAATGCGCGAAATCTCAGACGTTCCGATGGTTTTACTGTCCCACGGAATCCGGTTAACCCACAGTGTATCCGCATCCGCGGGGCAGCCGCGCCGCGGTGATTTAAATAAATTGTCTTCGACGGGCCGGCAAAGTTCTTCCTCGTACATTACGACACCTTTACTCCATATTTATTCCATCGCCGCAGCGAAACTGCTCACCTAGACACAAGGGTCCCGTCTCGTCGCGAACGCCCGGTCTTCAAGGCAATATCAATAATTTACGAAAATAATGCAGTTGTCCTTCGTTCAAATGACGCGAATCGCAGGCGCGCACGCACGTATGCGCTTGAGAACTGTCACCATTTTTCCCTCCCATTCCTCCCTTCTTTTTCTTTGTTCTTTTATATTCGATGTCTCTTATTATACTCATCAAACGCGAGGAATATTCCAGGATCAGCACGCGCTCTCTACGCGCGAACGGTTACCAGGGGACGGTCTGATCTATATTTTCGCGGTTTCCGGCGAGGATTATGCTCTGACCGGGTATTTATTAAGGGGAGGATGTTCATTGGTCGAACGAGGCAGATATCGTCGTCGCGCAACAGGCGACAGGTTGCCCGGTGGAAACGGTCTCGCGGCGTGCACCTGAAAACCGGTCGCATTCTGCTAATTGGCTAAACAGTGTAACTACCCCGACTTATGGCCCGATTTACATCGCCCATAAGAAATTTGTTGCCCCGCTACTTGCCACGGCGACCATAACGTCGGCTATTACTTTAATAGAATATTGCTGTGGAATGGGAAGACGGACGGGAGGCCGGGGCCGAAGAGGAATGAGAAGAGGACCGGCCAATTGCAAGTCGTTCGCTGCATTGGATTCGATACTTCAATCATTAAACGAACGCGTTTCCGATCCGTTGACGATCCGGTGTATCGGTGCCTTTGAGCCACCGACGACCCATTACTATCGCCCCACGCTCGTCGATCGGTTTACTGGAATTCTAGCTTCGGACATCGTCGTATTCTCTCGCCTTCCAATAATACTGGACTCTGATCCAGCTGGAATGACTGGCCGTCCGCGGGTTTCGGATCTGGCGGCCGGGTCGTTGAGATTTTATTGTTTCGCGAAATCGGCGATGACGCGTGAGGGGTTATTAAAAAATGGATCGGAATTTTTGAGGATGGATGGTATTCGTTAAATGAGGAGAAGAGGTGCTAATGAGCATTTTGAGAAATGTGAACGATTTTTTAGTTCAGAGACGAATGGGTTATTTGCTACCAGGATATCCTGTTTTATACAAATGATTATTTTAACAGGTTATTTCTTTCGTAGATGCAGGGAATTTTCAAATATTGTAGGAACTTTTCTCCGATTTTTATACGTGGAAAGATAACATTTAAATGGAAATATTTTAATGATGGGGTAATTTAAAATTAATTCATATAAATAGATTATCAAATTATTAAATAGTTTATTTTTTGAAAGGTTCGTTTATACTATTTCGACAAATTTATATTAGTTTTCTAAAATTATTCCTTAACCGCGATAATGTGTGATTAACATTGCTTTTGCCAATTTTAATGATAAGATGATTTCATATTATAGGCTTTTTAAATGCGTGAAATGCTAACAGGTGACTCCTTTTTACCAAAATGTAAAATTGTTTATAATTTTGAAAATGTTATAAGTCTGATTCATATTTATTAAGACTTCTTTAGATGATCGTAAATCTTACGATTAATTCATTCGCTAGCAACAGCCACGCCAGCTTAGAACTTGCAATGAATAATACGATATTCTTATTTGAACATTTTACTTAACACATTAAGCGTTGCGTACATGAAACATGGCTATTCTTACTATAAGCACTGCGTAACCACACGTGGGTATAAGTTATGTGACTTTTATTTATATCACAGCTAGATCCTGTCTCTTGCTGTAGTATTAGTAAGTTTGGTCTTATTATCTATTTCATTGTGCATTATACATTATTACTGTATGCTTATTATTATTCTGATACATAACTAAGAATGATCGACACTCTAGAATAGCAAAAATACAATAGCAAAAATAAATGTAGTCCAGAATTGATATAAATTTAATTTTTTTTTAAATAATAAACTCAGAAAGAAATGATTAATTTATGTTATTTGAGGTGTCTTGCAGATATATGATTGCAGTAATAGTTATTATTGCAGTGTATGAAGAAATCCTTAGGTGTCTACCATTGATTTTTAAGACCTTTAACAATAGAAATACCAGGTGCAAGAGACTAGTCCGAAATGTTTCATGAAATTTCAAGAGCTCATTTATTGAGATTTTGCACGACATTTATTCAAATATATATCTGTATAAATAAATTTATTTCAGAATTTATTTTGAAAGTTCCTTTGCTGTTTAGTAATTCTACGTGTAACAAGATGTCGTAAATGGTACTTGCAGTGTTAAATAATGATTGCAAGGTAGTATCAAGTAGGAAATTAAGTGAAGTATTCAGTAAATAGTTTATTCTTTCATGTAGAATATATGAACATAAAAGGTACCAAAAAATAACCCCTTTTAGTCCTACTTCGAAATAGAAAGTTCATGTGAAAGTTCACGTTTGAACATTTCAAATATTCGTCGAACTAACGAATTTAACAAAGGAAAAATTAAAGAACCTGCTAAAATCACATACACAAAGAAACAATCAAAAATGTTCAGATACTAAAATTTGATAACTTCTAAAAAGTGAAGTTACTTTAAATCACGACTCATTTATGAAACAGATACAAATTTCTTTAACTTCACCAATAGACCAATATTTACACAAACATAAATTATTACACGTCAATTATCAGAAATCAGAATCAAATAACAATTTTGTTCTTCCATTACGTGTCTTACTAGATCAACATTAAAACTAAAACCTCCTTAAACTGTATTCAATCTTTCAACACATATTCACATCTTTCCTCCTTATTACCCTTCTATCATTTATAATCTGCCTCCAGACTACAAGGACTCCAATGAACGAATAAAATCCTCAATCCACTTATCAATTTCCATTTTATCTAATATTAAATCCCCAGGCTAAGACCCCTCCATGTCTCCCGTAAATGAAGATCTAAACCGGTAGTACAATAGGATTAGTTCGTCGCTTAGAGCCGATGAAGTCAGCCTCCTGAAGAACGAACGGCGTTCTATTAATTAGCCGTGTCGATGCGTCGGGCCCGATTAAATCGACATACCGGGCGACGTGGTTAGTTCTCGCGGGGGCGTTTCTCGGTCCCCCGTAAGATCGCATTAATTGCTCGTGAAAACGCCCCCGCGCGCACGGACACACACGCGACCCGGTTTCGCCGCGGTTCATTAGCGTCCGCGTGCCGAGTAACTCCGGTTGGATCCTTTCCCCGCGAAAATAAATCCCTCATGGACGGACGCCTCTGTGTAGCGGCTCGTTCCACGAGGCGCCATCTTGAAGAGCAAAGAAAGGCCCACGCGGAAGCTCAACCGTGTTCCGCTACCATCGCCGTCTCTCTTGCCCCTTCCACTTTGCGCCGTTCCGGCTTCCTCTCGCCTTTCCGCCGCGTTATCGCCCGCCCATTCGATCTACCCGAGAGATCGATTCTCGTCGACGGTTCCTTTGATGCTTCAATTTTCGCCCAGCGGCGTAGCAACGGGCCGCCCTCTTATTAGGCTCCGGTTTTATCCGCAGGAGATTGAGTACAGTAGAACTCCCTATAATACGATTAAAATATTCCGTGTTACAGGATTTTACGTTTACGAATTTAGCGTGAAATTCCCTTTTTGGATAATTTTTATTAAGTTTATTCTCTATTTTTAACAGTTTCTTACGGAAAATTTCGCTTTTCGGGAAGTTCGATTGATCAGTTTTTATTTTTTTTTTCACTTTTCCTGTTGGTTGTATGTACAAAAAAAACTATAAAACTATAAACTAGGAAGATATATCTTGCCGCTGTGCTATTTCGTTAGACATTGAGTCATTAGGTTTTAATTATACACCTTGGATGTGAGTAACTTACTGATAGGAATTTATTTTAACCGCTTGCACCATGATTTCATAACTGAGCTGGAAGAAATACTTTATTATTGAAAGTTCAATAGAGAAAGAAAAATATTTTTCTATAGGTTTGCTTTAAACAACGCAATTGATAATAGAAAAGTAACATTTAATTTGAACTTTAAAGAATTGAGCGATTATCATATGCATTTGCTGAATTTTATTTAAACTCTTTGCTACAAGTTTGACACGATATTGGAGGGCAAGGAGTTAATAAATATTTATTAATTTCATTATTTTTGTTCTGTAGTTTAGATAGGTTTGATCTTTCATTAAAACTTGTATCGTAAATTTATTCGTTGCCCTTTATTTTTTGGAATTCTGTCTAACGCATAATCCTGATTTGATATGTCAAACAGCTTTCAGTCTATATTTAATTGTAAGTACACACCTGATGTTTCATTTGTTTTTATTCAATTAATAATTCTTACATTCTATTTTAGCATACTTACCTACATAGGTTTACCCATATTAGTACAAAACATATATTGTTTACGTTTCTTCCAAAAAAATTTCAGTTATATTTATTTCATACCTTAAGAATCACCATGTTAACCGATCAAATAAACAAACTGTAGGATCCTATTCCTACCAATCAAAGACGAGTGGTATCCTCGTGTACATTCCCAGCATTCAAATCATTGTAATTAATTATACTCGACCGTCGCGAGTCGCGACTTTCCAGAGTAAGCAAAATGATCAACATTAATAACACCCTTCACGGATCAACTCCAGAGATTCCGATTCCGTGTCCAGAAAGGCGGCGTGAAATAACATATTCGAATCCGACGTAGCGGTCGCCGCTTTATCGCATTCCGATCACAATAAATTAATAAACGTTCTTTTTTCTCCGTGTGCTCGCGCCGCGGAGATCGTTTCGCCGCGATATTAGCGGGTTTATTAATTTATTTTTTCTTTATTAGGCGGACGAGTCGCGCCCACCGGTAATCAGGGATCTGTAATTAGTCGAGCATGCTGTCTGTCCATAGCGATTTATGCCCTGCCCCTGGGGATAACTTCCTACCCCTCTGCACCCTTTTACACCCCGCCGTTCCGTTCGTTCGTCCCAGCAACGTTTCCTCGATACTCCCTTGGATCCCTTCGCATTCATCCATCCGTCCGTCCGTTCGTTCGGGCGTCCTTCGCCGTCATCTTCGGATCTCCCTCCGAGGAGCGACGTATTCCTCGCCACCTATCGGCCGCGACTTATCCCCCGTAATTGTTGGTTGAGACCAGGAAACACGAACGCTGCCGGTTGATCGATCGTTCGCTCGCGCCGTGAATTTTTGTTTCGCCCCGCGAAATATTCGTTAACGTGTACCGCACGCCGCCGCATAATGTTCCGAAAATTATACGCTATTCCTTCGGCCGGATACGTGATTATATTCAGTCGCACGATAATCGCGACTTTTTTCTTCCTCCGTCGACGTTCTATAACGCGGCGGAACCTTTTCCCTGATCTTCCGTGACTTTATGCACGTGTGTATGGTTCTTTTATTATTCCCACGATGCGTTTAGCTTTTTCCAGTCGTTCCGCGCGGATAGTTAGTCTTTGTTTTTATGGCACGTGATTTTAGTTGCGGGTTGTTGCTTTGAATGGTGTTTTATGTGCATGTGGATAACAGTTGTGAATAAGCATGTAATTTATAGATTAAACGATGACTTTTCGAGTAAATAAATCTGAATAACGTAGAAATTAATCGTTTCACTTGTTGATGGGTAGTAGGTTCCGGTGTTGATATTGCACCTGTTACATTTAAATTTTATGACAAGAAGAGGTTGGTTTTTTAGTTTAAGTGAAGGAAGAGAACTGGAACAAATTATTGAGAATTTCAGAGAAATATAGCAAGTTACAACTGCAGTTATAATTTTCACAATTAATTATGTCAATTTTTTATACATAGGTGTAACAAACTTATTTGGCATATAAACTAGAATAATATTGCAATATTTTCGAATAATTTTTTATTCAACATTGTTTTACTACAAAACGTTGTTTAGAATTAAACACAAATTTTATATACTTGTTCTAATTCACAAGTAGAATGAATATTCATTTGTATGATTGATGTGTAAAAGTACTAAGCCATATTGCATATTAAAAATCATATCAATAATTAGCCACATGAAAAATAGTAATAAATATTTTGTTTATTTATATATCCACCTTCCTGAGTAACAACGAAATTAACGATTCGAGGTAATCTAGCAACAAGTTTCTTTAATGCTCCTTTCTGAATCTTGTTCCAGGAGTTTCGTAGATAAATCAACACTGTTTTTCTGATTTTAAACACCAACCATTAACAGCCAGAACCTGGTATCATTTGGAACCGTTATACTAAAATGCTTTCACATTTGCTTTTTTTTCTCGATACTAATTGACGTGAAATATTATCTATAACGTCGATTACTAGTTTTATAAGAGCGTATGATATAAATGCAAGTGAAAAAATTTGCTTTGGAAAGTTTTACTCAAATATATTTCTCTTTGCACTCCAAACTTTTTTTACATTTTCTCTTCGATAACTTTGCATTATTCTAAATGTAGTTTACGTGTACTTTGATAAAGAGTGGGTTGATGGGAAGTAACAGGAACAATTCATGTAGGAAAACTACAATTTACAATTGAATTACCTACGAATAAATTGACGTCGAGTCGCACTAGATGAAGGAGTAGACGAAGTCAACGTATCTTTGATAAAGTGAACGTGGTCAAATCTATCGAATATCATAAAAGATCTAATACAACAAAAAACAGTAATGTATATCATACACTGTACCTACTACTGCATGTACACATTACTTTTGCCCTTAGGGCTGCCATTTAACTGATCTCGGTTAGAGAGTTTTAAAACTCCGGATTTTAAAAATCTGGACAGATTTAATCATTTTTAAATCAGATATAATATCCCAAGATAAATATGTCTGTAATTATAGACTGCAATCCTGATCAGAAAATAAAGAAAAATTATAGTTATTACTGGGAAGCAAGCAAGCGTCAGAAATTCGGGACCTATGGTACAGTTCCCTCCAAACGCAAAAGGAAGTACCAGAAGTCTACATCTGGCTACGAAGCACATAGACGCGGCGCGTAACTTGTAGTCAATCATTATCTCGAAAGGATGAGGCAACTTAGATGCAATCGTTCGTCGGGTAGGCCTGAGGCTTTTGCGTGCATCGGGTCCGCTCTTATCCCGCTTTTCGGCCGGCGTTAACGAGCAGCGAAGAGGCCAGGCCTCGATAAACATGCGCGATAAAAATCTCCTCGCGGCAGCGGCAGCGAGTCCATCCTTTGACTAAGTGGTTCGCGGGATGCGTGGAATACGGACTCCGTCCGCTGTCTGGTTGGATTTAAGACGGCCAGACATCCGTACGTCCGTCAACGACCACACCTTACCTTTCTCAGCTAGCCTCGTTTTTTCTAACACAGTGGAGGCACTGATGAATGTATTCAGAAGCTCTTCAAAATAGACTTTGTTTCCGACAGTTACACTTTCTCCCGTGTTAACCCTTAACGAAGCAATGCCGCCGTATAAGCGGCATGGTACTTTTACTTACTGGGTCCAACGCCGTGTATATGGCGACAAAAATCATTTTATTATATTTACCACTGTTATTTTGTAATATTTAGTATTGCACTCGGTCACTTCTGTGAATTTGTTTCCACTTGTTATCTATGTTACGGTATTTTTTGCCGGTAAGTAAACTTGAAATACTTCTGGTCTGTTAAGGGTTAACATATTTGGCATGGATAGGCATTGTAGTTCCTTAAGTGTGCGAATCACAATTTTTCATTGTAACTTGTAATTGTAGTTTCCAAGATAGTGTAGGTCAGAAGACGATAATAATAGTTTCCAAAGTGATACTATACTACCCAAGGCAACACTGTAAGTTTCAAGGCGATACTGTACTTTCCAAGGCAATACTGCCAGTTGCAAAACAATATTGTAGGTCTTCAGGTTATGTTGTACTTTCCAAGGGAATACTGTAGGTCTCATGCCGGTATTTTAGATCCCAAAGCAGTATTGTAGATCCCAAGACAATACTGTAGTACCGAAGACAATACTGTAGATCCCAACACGATATTGTAGGCCTCAGGACGATGTCGTAGGTCCCAAAGCAGGTAAAACTGATGGTAATAACTCAAACATAACTTAACAAACATAAACAGTTCTTCTGAGTTTAAACTGAACCTTATTGTCTGTTATGAATAATTGTCAATCTCTATAACATATAGACATAAAAAGAGCATATTTTAAGAAATGATTAATTACGCTTATGAAAGGAATTATAGAGCAAAGGGTAAAACATAAAATTCAAACAATGATTATCAAACCGCAACATATCTTCAATGAAATAACGTATTAAAAAATCCATTTCAGTCGATTATTGACTTGTAGCTACAACAGAAATGCCCCCCCCCCCCAGGGTGATCTGATCGTTCGTAGTCGAAAAGTATACTAGAAAAAAAACGTTACTCAAGGAACTCGGTAATAATAGACCCAGTGGTTGAAAGTCGTGGAAAAAGGCGGTATAATTATACGCGGCGCGGCCACGGGCCTGGAGGAGAGAGGATCGAAGGTATCCCGTAGCGAGATACGTGTACGGATCGTTCAAGCGTCCACGCGGTACCGTCCGCGGCAGACGTTTCCAACTCGGTATTTACATTTCCCGTCGCGCGTACCTCATCGGCCGCAATAAAGGTCCGTACAATCACGCGTGTACATTTTTCTTCGTGAAAGTTTAATTCCATCTTGTCCACGGTTTCTCGTGCCCGTTTACGGTTCACTCGCCGGCCGCTTATCGTCCAAATGACTTATCGTTCGAACAGCACCCTTTTGGCGAGCCGGGCCTTCGTCCCGTAACAACCTAAATTAAGTCTGTGCCTTCGTCTCTCACCCGTATTTCATTTCCGTCGTGCGCGCGATGCAGCGTGCGAGTGCTTTGACTTCTCGGTTTGCGCCGAGTGCGTGTGTCTGTACGCGGAGAGTAACAATTTTCAATGAATGACGCAATGTATTTGGAAGTTGTTGACGACTGTAAGTATTTTTATGGCTAAGGAGAACATTTTGAAGAAATTGTGAGAGGGTGGGGTTATCAATATGATTATATGCCGTTTTGTGTTGAAGAAATGATTCAAATTCAAAGTTGCCACGTGGTATTTAATGTTATTAATATGCGTTACTATTTAATAATATTAATAATGTTTAACATCAGTATTTTATGAATATTTGTAACTAACTCGTTATATTTATTTAATCATGTCATGTGTCACTGTAACGTTTAAAATTCTCAAAGAACTGCGAGACTTACATAAATCCAATGCAATTTTATTTATGGAAAATATTGATGAAGAAAAGAAACCTTCTCTAATTTTAATATTATTATCCATAAATGTCTATGCACAAACATTTATTGTCTCCCACTAGTTTCAAGTTATCCATTAATCATCCATTTGCTCTTATTATAAAACGCAAAATGAACATTACCTAAGATTAAACATAATAATGCAATAAAAGTATTTAATCAATTTTGTACAAAACCTTTCATTGAAAATTACAATAAAGGTTTACTCACGGAAATGTCTCTACATTCTTGTCTCTGTTCCTGAGCTTCTGAGCGTTCGTTTTCCGATGGTTGAACGGGACTTCTGATCGCCGCGCGGCGTCGCGTCGGAATCATGTAATTGGCCCAGGTACGTCGAATCTAAAAACGCTAAACAGTCCGGTTCCGGTGATCGTTTTCGGTCAATCATTCCCTGGTTCTTCACAACACCGGTTTACGACAACGTCCCGCCTCGTAAAACGAACGATCCGGTCGCCGGAAGGTTCTGCATGCGGCCGTGCTGTTCCTCGAGTTCGATAACGCGATGGGACTGTCGCAATCGTCGGATATCCGTCGCCCGGCCCCATTAACGGTGAATTGTGGACCGAACGATCGCGATTTACGATCAATATACGACTCATTACGGAGAAAAGTAGCCGTTTACGACAACTATGAAGCGGATTCGAGTTCGAGTTATTTACGATATCGGCAGTCTTCGCCGTTGTAGAGATAACGCGCTAAGGAGATTCTTGAATCGCGGTTGTTCACGCTTTACGCGCGTTCCTGTAGCACCCTCTTCGCGTTCGTCAAGTGTGTTTCTGTTATACCTCACCTCGGTATATGGCCCATCCAGTGTCCACTGTTTCGGAGGTACTGGAGCAACAACGCGGAACGGGAAGAGGATTTTTCGATGAACGGCTTTTGGTACTGGTGTGACAGGTTTGATAACTGTGATACTGAAACTTTGTCGGTAATTATTCTATTATAGAATATTATAGAATAGTTTAGTATGTGGTAATAATATAAAAATTTAGATATAATGAAAACTTTCCTTTATTTGTCAGTTTTAGATAATTTATAAAGAACAGCAGCGTATCATTTTGATTAGCTAGAATAGATAATTGCCCATCTCCTTAAATTAATTAAATAATTTTATTCGATTGCCAGAAACATAAGGACTACATGATTGAATCAACGATTTTAAAATTTGTTCATTTGAAACCTTTATTTTTCAATTTGAATCATTTAACATTTATAAGAGTTTACTTATATGTATAATTAATATATAATTGTCATTACTGCAGGGACAATAGTAACGATAAGGTAGAAGTGAAAGTTCAATGTTCGCGAGTATGAAATATTATTTCCTTTCAATTGGTATAAACTGAAGATTCATGTCATTAAATCAAATTTAAAGTCTTCGTCACGTCTTTGGATACTGTAATGTTAAATCGTGCCTTAAATACAAAGATCATGGTGTGTTCCGATTTCTCCTGGTTTCCTTACGAGGAAGGGAGTTACAATCGTATGTAAAAATGACTTGACTCTGCTGATGACTTCCTTCTCTCGAGTAAAGCGTCTCTTCATTGTGAATTTCCGGGGATTACGATGATTGCAGCTTCGTAGAAGACGAAGATCTTCCGTTCTACTATACAATTACTATTTATCAAGCTGTTTATGTCACTCTAAAGATGGAAGTTTGTTTTAAAAGAACGTGTCCATATTTATCTTTGACTATTGTAGTAACATTTCAAAAAGTTGGTTTTAACAATAAAAAAATGCTAAGAGGCTAAAATATAGCCCTGGTAAAATAGTTCTGCAAATTGTCTACAAATACCCTTTAGTATTTGTTTATGAACACTGAAATAATTGACTAATTTTGTCTATTGATTTTGCAATTTCCCATTTTTGTCATACTCCTGCTAAGAATGTAAGATATAAATAATCATATGGCTAAATGCCGTCTTCTGTACGAGCAGATTTATTAAGAAATCATTCTGAAATCATTCTGATGTCATTTCTGAGGGTTGTTTTCACTTCATATGAATGATAGGCAATAAAGGAAAAGCGTGTGAAGTATTTTGTAAGAACTACTTTCTAAAGTTTCACCAAAAGTTTCACTTCAAAGTTTCATCAAAATGGTAAATGTTACTTCCGTATATTTCCTCGTAAACACACCATAATGAAAAGTTTATTTCTGTGAGTAAGAAACATACGTCATTCAACAGCCTCTTAATTAGAAAAGTATAATCCTAATGAAAACTGCACAATAGAAACTAAACTTCCCTGAAGTAATGTTCCGTTACTTTACAAAGTGGTCCATATACCCCATTTGAGACTAATTATACATCAGGTGTTTAATATCTATAATAACAGCAATATTAGGTTAAGATAGGCAATTCTAAGTATCGCACAAATAAGACAGGACAAACGCAAACAAGTTCTCCTCCCTACTGCGAAACGTCACCTTAGAGTTGTCTAGCAACTAGACCATTAAGCAACGGAACAAACATATCTAATAATTTCAAGTTTCTTCGAGATATTGTTAACCCATGTAAATCAAGGCGTTATCAATAAACAGTTGAAAAAAATAAAAAATATGAGAACGGAGCGCACGCGCGAGTCCTTGCGGGTTACTTCGAACGCGAGCATTATTATCCTTCCGATAACGGTATACACGTAGGAAGCGACGCGTTGCCAGGAATCGCAGACTTAATTTAAGCTGTTACAGCGTCCGGACTGGAGTCAACGCGTTCCTCGATAAACCGTTTCGGGCCAGGGGATATAAATACTTTGGCCACGGCCGATTAAGCAGGAAGCTGTTCCTCTTGAACTACATTAATCCTGCTTAAAAAACGCGCTAAGACGCGCATAAATCTCCGTACGCTTTAACACGCGGCAGACTCTCTTGTTTCATGACCGTAACTGGTCACCGTACACGCGTCTACCTAAATGTTTAAATCAGGTTTATTTCAGGTTTATTATGTTGTGGACATTGCGACATGTCCCGGTCACTTATTTGCCTTAATTTGTCCCTTCCTTGCTCGGCTTATATTTATCGCACCCTTGTTCTTTTCAATTTGAACTTATTCGTTTCTGATTCACCATTATTTCCTTCTGTACGGATGGTACACATTTTCTGAATATTTTAAATTTGAAGAAATTTTCGTGTTTATTGTATCGTCGATTTGCTCAGTTCGAATTCGTTCGTTTGCAGTTTAAACATTTGTTTTATTTGAACATTACATTTGTTGAGCGTTTGGATTTGAAATAGGGGTTTCAGCATTTTTTGATTTAGAGCACTGCTAATAGAAACCGCTCTGTGATATTAAGTTGAAGAAAATAAATATTTTGTTACGTATGTTACTTTGTAATTTATTCTTAATGACTATCTGTGGAAAGTGTCTTAATTGGTTTGCAGTTGCAGTTGATAAAAATTGTTTGGTAATATTAAGTCAAATAATATAAATTATTTGGTTTGTAACTTATCCTTAATGAATTTTTGTGCGACAAGTGTTATATTTGCTTATCAAGTAGATATACTGAGCATTTTAATGATACACATTTAGAATATTTAAGTTATATAATACGAGTTAAAGGTGCAAGGAACATACTTGTCGCCCACGTGGCTATAGTCGTAAAAGTGAAACGATACGCTAAAAATAATTAAAATTCCATAACATTTTAAGCATAAACATTTAGGTGTTTACGGTATGCTGGTTTTATGCCGTTGTGCCAATAAAGTGCCGCAATTCAAGAACTACTTTCGAGGATTAAAATACTCTAAAAGGTACGGTAATAATATATACATGTGTAAATCATATATATATATGAAAATTAATGTGTAAGATTATTCTAATTATTAAGATATTAAAAGCCTAAGAGAAACATGAAACGTGCATTCTGCTAAAACTGATCAATAAAATGTACATATTTTATTGGCGATGATTAATATGAAGGGCCGGTCGATGCAACGAACAGAAAAAAAAATGAAAAATGGTGCTTGGAGGAGTGATGTTTTGGTATTAAGTATTTAAAACAGGTTGGAAGTAAAGGGTGGATTATCTGGCATCGCCTTCATTTAAGCCTATATTATTATCTGTACATAAAAATTTAACAAAGTTGCATGAGTAACAAATTGATGGTTATTCCTGAAAGTTATGTTCTTCCCAAGAACAAATATTTACTTATCACAATTAATGACTGTTCAGAGCTTGATTATTAAAACTTGAACTGATAATATTCCAATTAAACTGCCATACAGTCTCATTCGGAAAAGGAAAATTCGCAGATCATCTCAAAATATTATTATTAATAATTATATTGAAGTAAATCAAGATAATAATTTTACGTGATCCAACTTTCTTGTTAGAATTTAATAATATAACATAATAAGTCCCACTGATACTAAAGACAACGTATATCATAATATCAGTCACTATCTAAACGTTTTACAGCTACAATTATACCCACCCTAACCTATTTGCTATAGAACACCTAAATCACAATTACGTCAATCAGCAACCCAACAAAAGAAGACGAATTGCTTAGTCAGCTTCTCTAATTTTACTTTCTTCGACTTCCCTCTTCAAATCTTGATCCATAAAGACATCTGAAAAATCAGCTTATGATAACAACGCTATGAACAGTTCAAAAGCACTAAAATGCCGGATTATTATCTATTACCACCCTGTCAAGGGTCACCTACCGTTTCCTACACGTCTCTATCCATTACTTTCCTATCCAGTTCTACAAGCGATTCTTCCCATCATTTCGATTCAGCGTCGAATCGTTTGCTCGCGAAAACACGATCCGGTCGTAGCGCATAAGCGCTCGGATCGCGGGTAGATCGGCGCGACAGCAGGACTCGAATTTCTCTCTGCCGTTATTCCCACTCCATAACTTGGCACAGACGTTAACGGTGATGTCTATCAACCAGGGTTGGATATGTTCTGCTCGTTCCTGTCTCGGATAGACTGTTAATTCCGTAATAAGGTAGACCCGACCGGCCATTCCGAGGACGTGTATAATCCTGTCGCGCGCGCTGTAGTTCGCGGACACTCGAGATCATAATCGACCAGTTGTGAACTTCGGTTACCGTGGGGATCCTTACGTCGCGGTTTCCGATGATTTCAGTGGCCAGAGAGGTGGAGGATGAAGCTTTTAGCCAAGAAAGTGAATCTTGACGTTCAGTAGAGGTATCCTCAATATTATACAGTAGTTACACCTGTAAAAAGAATTAGAGCTACACATAATTTTTAGCACTTTTTTGCGTTGAAATCAAACATTGGATTAAAAAATTATCACTAAATTACATACAGATCTTTTTACTATTTAAAAATCTGTTTGTAATTTAGTAATAATTTTGATTAACTTGCAAAATATTGAGTCATCCCGTAAGTAATGCGGTTTTTTCAATTGTATACACTGTATTTTTCATCATTGACAGGTGAATTTTGGAAGAGTTAGTAAAAGTCTATCAGAAATATGGAAAAGCATTGTAGATAATGAATGAGAATATATTTTAGATTGCAATAAGTTTTGTTTACCTTAATTTTTTAAATAAAAGAAGTGTGAAAAATCGTATTGTCTTTGGGATGATCCAATGCACGCATATGTTGCATATTACATATCTTTGGTTTGATTATAACGTGTATTCTGTATGCATAGTATCCATTATTTCTATTATATCTTTCTCATATATTCAGAATTTTGTCCGTGAAATTATCTAATGCTAGAGATCATGTAGTTTTATAAGTATTTTCCAAATGGAGTAGAACCTGAATTAACCGCTTGTCCAATAACATTGTCCAGACTCTCCAGACCATAGATTTGTTGTTCATACGTTAATACACCTACCACTTGTTTTTATCAAAACAATGCTGTTCTCATTTCCTACGTTTAGTAACATTGCATCTGTAAATATACTACAACTATTAATTACACTACGAATGGCTAAGTATCTCTAATAACAAACACAAGTCTCGAAAAGAAATGCAGGACCGTGGAAGTGTTAAATCAGAACCTAATAATTCGGCTTCATAGATCGTCCCTTAATATATAATTTTATAAGCATGTTTCAAAAAACGTCTTCCCAATTCTCCGCTTATCTGTACTCTCGGTCGCCCAATTAAATCGGATAATCGAGGTTCTACTCCACAAAGTCTTGCGGCAACAGTCTCATTACTTTTCTGCTGTGGCTCGTACGCGATCGGGAAACGGGGGAAACAAAAACGACCAGTACAGGAATAGGAGGAGGCGTAGAGGGAACGGCGAAAGGAGCAGGACGACGAGAGGCGGCGCGCGAGCGTATAAGCGTAGCCGGCATGAAATACGATGAGAGAGTGCCTCGGGTGCGAGACTTATGCTAAGTACACTCACACACCGGTGCGCCCTTCGTCAGTGTGTTTTATGTCCGTCTCGTACCAAGTATTCACCATTCTCGCCTTCCGTCTTCGTCTACCTAGCCCGCTGCATCCTCCAGCGGCTGCACGCCGGAGGAACGTGTGTGTGCATATGCCTGGTCGCGTGTTTCGCGCGTTTGAGCCGCGCTCGCCACTGCTCCCGCGTTCTACCTGTGCCAAGACTTTATATGGGATTCTGCGTTGCCACGCAGAGAAGCATTGGTAATATCCAATCTTCTGGATGGTTGGAAGATCACTTAGTGTCCAGGTGACTCAGCTGAGGAATGTGGGTCTGGGTTACGTCTGATTGATCAATTTTTATTTGTTCTTGTTAGGGAACAGAAAGAAGTTGTTCTCTTAACAAGTATAGAACAATGCAAGTTAGTGATATGATCCTACGATAACTTTGTTTCTTTGCCGCACGTAGCACAGTTGCTCGTTCTCCTTGATTCGGACGCTAAACAGTTAAATTGTTTTGTGTTTGTGTTTCCTGCGAAATATACATTTTATTCTCGATCTAGCCAGGACTTCATTTGACTAAAAACTCAATAGTTCTCGTCTCATTTTCGATGTTAGTTTGCTAGTCGTTAGTGCGGTTGCACGCAATTAATCACGGCTATAAAGAAAACACTCAGGGAGAGACGACTCTAGTGCCTGTCGTTCTGCTAGATATCAAGTCATCTTCCAACGATAGGTATTTTGATGTTGCTTCAGATTTTATGAATATTGCGACACTCGTACGTTGCGGGCTCAGTGGACTTTTATTGTTGATCGGGAATTGATCGATCCCTTGAAGGGTTATATTCGGAAGTTGGTAATATTTTATGACTTTTATTTGGATAAAGAATGTTTGTTTTAGTCTGAATTTGTTTTGATATATTTATTGTATAATTGTGCTGTAAAAAGGAACGTTTGGGATCAGTGTAAATATGTATCTTTAACGAATTGTACTATTCATTATATTATACACAAATAAATCATTGTTAGCGTTACTCCTTGTTGAAGTAAGAATGGAATAGGAATGGTTTATCTTTTTTCCTAAGTAAATCTACATTGTCTTAATTTTCATCGACGTTAACTTCAATATGCCTTCTTGTTAAATCAATGAGGGATTGAACAAGAACCATCACAGATTTCTAGTAGTTATTCTTGCCAATAAAATTCTTAACACTTCTTACCTTCTACAGCTTTATACTGAAATAAAAATTAAAGGTGCAAATCTAAGCAAAATAAAACTTGATTACACGTCTGATGTACTTTGTATTATGTAAACATACATTTACGTGTATAATTGAAGATGAAATATATATACTAACAAAGCGGTATTTTACTTCGATTCACGTATAATAAATAATAGAATTAATTCCTCTCAAATTGAGTTAAAAATATTTACGAGCCTCATTCATTATACGACAACAGGTTAAATGCCCTACGATTTCTTTTTCACCTATAATCAACACAACTACCTTGTCACTAACAATTTATCCAAAAAGAAGAGAAAAATCGATAACAGAAGAACAACATTCTATTTAAATTCAAAAGAACCAGGTAATACAATTCGTCAAATTCTGTTCGAAATCTCCACCACGAGCCAAACAAGATACTATAAGGAATTAAATGGCTTCCGAATTCGGGTTCTTTGATCCTCGAGCAGCGATCGATCCCCATGATTTGTCGAATCAGTCCACGCTCGCGCGCTGCGCAGCGCGCCGCGCCGATGACATTAGTCAATGTTCCCCGTGACAAGCGTATAAAGGCCGAACGACGAGGCCGGGGCATTACGGCGCGCGCGCACGCGAGCATTTATAAATTCGCGTCGCAAGGAACCCGTAGGGTGGTTCGGCTCGGTGACGTGGTCGGGGCCGGAGAGCCAGAGGCGACCGCTCGTCGTAACTCATCTTCGTCTACGCCGTCATCGTATCGGTGGTTTCACTGCAGCGATGTCCGGCCGATATGTATATCCCCGGTTCGGTAAATAAATTCTGCTAAACCGGGATCCGCGTGGCGCGGACCGTGAATAAACGATAAACTGGCCGCGGCGGTGAGTTTCACCAGCACGGCGCGACGGCGCACGGTTACGAATAACGTGCCGCAAATAATTCCCCGACGCTACTGGCCCGTTGTAGATCGGGATAGCTTATAAGATTAGTTTAATCAACCGTACACGGTACTTACTGTCCCGCCGGGTCGAGGATAATCGGCCTGGCGAGCGCCATCAACCCGACAAGGATATAGACACGTAACGAAAGGCTTCTCGGACGGTACCAGTGGGTCTGAGCGGATCTGGTTCTCTCGTTTTATTCGGGCTGCATGGACGGACGGAGCGGTCTGATCGCGCGGCCGGCGAGGTCGTCCGAAACAAAGTGGCACATTAGTGTTCCTTACGTGTATTGTTAACGAGCCACGCAAATCGATCCATTCGTTAGCTAGCGGATCAGTCGCAGCGGTAGCTTGTCTCGCCTTTCCATCGCCATATTTTACACGGTTCCCGCCAACGATTTGTCAACCGTGACCGCTGTCCGCACAACCCTCTCCGCGACCGATGCCGGACAGGTTGCTTCGAAAAAAGGCTCGCCAAACGGTTGTTCGTTTAATTTGTGGATGGAACAAGAATTTGTTGGCTTTCAAACGGTATTTGGATGAGGCTTTTGTTTTCTGGGTGATTGATTTGAATGATTCATTCTTCTTTTTGTGATGGTTTGTTTTTATGAAAATAACGAACTTTCAGTATGTTGTTGTTAGTATTTTTTTTGGCGGTAGGAGTTTTATGTCTACTGTATATGTGTGTTTGTTTTGGAGATTGTATATTGATGACAGAAAAGGGGCGTTGTACTTTAATTTAGAGAAAATTGGTAATGTCTGTGTTTGTTAAACTTATTGTAATTTTACTCACTATTGTACAGTTTTTATTCATATTTCCAGGAACTAATGCAGCACTGATTTTTTTAATTCGTTGCATTTTTTTAACAGTCTCTAACTTTTACTTTTCTTTTTCTACTCTTCAAACTTCGTTGTTCTATGTTTAATTATAGTATTCAGTGATACATGATGCATCCTAATTCTAACACGTTTTGATCATGTTTGTAAATCCTCTGAAAATTACTTAAAAATTTGAAATAATTTGAACGTTATAAATGCAAATTGAAAAAATTAAACGTTTCTAAATACGGAGATATTAAAGCTGAAAAGGCTTTTAAAATCCATTTCTCATTCATTATTCTTTACTTTTAAACACTTTAACGTATAAATAAAGTACCTAACTTATAGGTGATAAAAGGAATTACAAGAAATGAGTAACGAGATAATGATTACCGTGTCAGACAAAATGATATGTGACGAGATACATGCGGTTACATGAATTTATTACTAGATAGCCGCAGTAAAATCATAAATCCAAATAATAAAGTCTTAATAAATATAAAATGCAAATAACTTGCTGCAAATATGAATGACGTTGAACCACGACATTGGTTACCAACGTATTAATCAGGTTTCAAACTGGTTTAGAAAAGATTTACTACACCCGACTTCCATAAAAACGCATATGAAACTACACATATAATTTTTCATCGTAGCCACAATAAAACTCTGACATTTGTACTTAATAACATAATATTTACATTTTTCACCTTATTAAGCAAGAAAAAAATATAAAAGAATATCCTAGAAACACCATAAAAAACCAAAATATAAATAATACACATTTCTATGCAACGAAAACCGAATATCTTCTTAAATGTGTAACACCGCGGAAACTTTACTTTCAACGAGACGTTCCAGAGTACCTACTCGAACCAAATTCCCCTTCCTGCCGATTGGCAGACAACCCATTCCCCATTCCCGAATAAAGAAGGACGAGCCGCTAAGGGGATCGCAAAAGTCACAGACGCAATCCAGAAAACCTAACGCAGTTTCAATCGCGTTCCAACCGCTTGCAAATAGAACTGTCCACGGGACTCTAAGAAAACACTTATCGTAACCAGAGAATTTATCACCGTTTTAAAAACGCTTCCATACCGTGAAAGAAGTTGCGCGCGGAACGTCTTCATTCGTTATACACGCTTATACCAGGACGCACGGAAATTTATCACCGGGACGCTGGGAAAATCACGTGTATCGAAGGATCGTCGTGATACCGATCGAAATGTACAGAGAAAATCGTTTCCCAAGGGAGCTCGGCGGAGAGAGAAGGAGAGTGGAACATGCGCGAGAGGAGCGTCGGCCCGTTATAACGCGGAGAATCCATAACTGTAACGAACAATGTGATATACTCCGTCGTGGAACGGCGCCGTTAACAGTTGGCAGGATATTACTGGCGTCTGAGGAGGGACCGATCGCCGATGGAAGATACGTGGCAGCGGCGGCGTGGCGGCGTAACCGTCGACACAAACCACCACGCCCTCGGGGAACCGCGATTCCGCGACGTCGACGGTAAGGACATGCACAAGGACATGCTTGGGTTGGAACGATCCGTGGCGATATGTCGCTAAAGAGCGTGGGCAACGGGCCCCGATTCGCTTTGCTCCTCGCTGATCGTGCCAGCCCGCGCGCACTTATACAGGGTGTTTCTGAAGTGCTGCAATTATCGAATTTAGCACATTTGCGACCAAGCATCACATATGCGTGACATAGCGATTCGTTTAAATAGCACAGCGTTATATGTGTGTGACGCTGTTGATTGCCGTTTGTATAATGATACTAACATATACATGGTGTTTTGTAACTGGTGGTACAACCGGATGGGGGTTGATTCTATGTAAAAAAGTACGTCGACAATGTAGAATAAGATTTGTTCGTATTAGCCTTTGTTGTCGAGGAAATCGACTCTGAATATTCATCAGGTTCAGTGCGGCTCTGATGGGTTGGCAGATTACCCGTAAGCTGGAAAGTCAGATGGGCAGGGGAGACTTTTCTACTCATGATGTTTGGACCGCCTCCATCGTTGACGCATGATCATTATTGGCCGCGTGGTAGTAACAAAAGATAGAAGCGAAGCTGAGTGCGACGGAGTGAGATGTAACAATAGAGATCAAAGTTCATAGTGCCGCGAACTTTGTTGCCCCCGAAGACGGGGACGGTCCAAACATGAGTGGAAGAATCCTCTTGCCCGTCTGACATTTCAACTTGTGTTATAATTCTTCCGCTTATTTTTTAACATAGAATTAGCTCCTACATGTTTGCACCACAAGTTATATGACACCCTGTATTTGGCGTATAATATAGCCTATTGTTGCTTTGGCTATATCAAAACATCACAGATGTATGACATTTGTGTAAAATGATTTCTTTGGTTTATATACTATGATTTATATGTGTACGAATTATATGAATAACATATTATGCAAACAATTGCAAGGAAGGCACGATTCACAGTAAGAGTATTTCAAATTTGACCATAGTCGCGAACGTGTTAGGGAGAGAGAGAAATAATCGTGACATCTTTTGAAGAATATAGAATTGTCCTACAACATCGTTTTCGAACGCCGAACAGTTGCATCGTGTTTTGGTCTTTGCGAAATATCCATTTTATTACGGACCTAATCTGGACTTCGTTTTATTAAAAATCCAACAAAATTATTCTATCTGAAAAATTAAGTAGGAAACATGGAAGAAGATTTTTTCGTGTGATGCTTCGTCTTCGAGATAATCAGAAGATTCTTCAGGTTGATTGAAGTTTCTAAAGAAATACAATTCTATTAACCTGTTAATTGTGGAATTTAGTTTGAAAAATCTTTCGTCCTGCGCGCAATAAAATGAAAACATGAAGTGTACTTGTCAAATGCAGTTAACTAGATAATAGAAAAATCACCTCTTACCAATTGAAACACCAAAACAAAGAGCTTATGAGAAAATGAACTTCGTTAAAAAAAAACATAGTTTACTTATAAATCAAGTACTTTCAATTTACCTTTGTCACGTTGATTCACTTTCATTTCGATTTAGGAAACACCCTGTACACGCCTCTAGACCAGAAGAGCGAGTGGGGCGGCAGGGCTGGAGAGAGGGGGGCGCTTAATGTCCCCATAGAAGCGTTTCCAGAGCTGTTCCTTTCGAAAACGATCGCGTGCCAGCCGCGGATCCGGACTGTTCCTGCCGGACGAGAAATCTCGTTTAATCGGGCGGCGATACGGCACGGATCTCGCCATAAGGCATTCATTAACGTCACCGTTCCCTATTACCGTCGATGCATATTCCCGCAACAATGCCACTAGCTGGGGCCCCGTCGCATTCCTTCACGGCCACGTGGGCGAACGTCCGCCAGATAGGGATCTGTGTTTCATTATCGCATCACGATAACTGGTCCGAGAGGCCGCGGCCGGCGAGCGTGTCCCGGCATTACGCCGGGATTCCTGACCTATCGAAATGCCCACGTTTCCTGATCCGACGTCGTATTAGGCCGGCTTAATGAACGAACGTTCCTGGCGGAAACGGATCGCCGCGTCGCGCGTTGCGGAAAATCGCGGGATTTCGATATGCTTATCGACGCGGGAGACGCGCGTAAATTTCGTTATTAACGGACGAGCACCGCCGGCCGCCGTCACGCATGCGTTTTCATCGCGGAAACACGTCTCGCGCGGTTTTTCCCGTGTATCCTATTCATTTTTGCGTTATCGCTCTCAGTGGCGCCTGTGACTTTTACTGCGCGATTATCTTGCAGTATAGCGGCTTTCTTTCTTCAGTTCCGATCGTTTTGTTGGAATAAATTGTGCCGTAAACGTTGCGGATGTGTTGAGGACTCTATAATCAGAGAACGATGTTTTGCAGTCGTGCGTCTCGGAATCGTATTCGAGGCTTCCTCGAGATCGACGGGAAAAGGTAAACGGCTAGATTGTATGAAAATACGATCCGTCGCTCGCTCGTAACGAAACCTGCTCGTTCTTCAGGAATATTCGTTTCCTCGTTAGGATCGTTACTTCCTCGATGCGTCATTGTTTTTCATTTTTCTCGGGCGACGGTTAAATTAACGCGTGGGTGAACCGTCATTTCCCACGTCCGGACGGAGGGTCTAACGGCGAGGATGATTTCTGCGTACATTCGAAACTCGAGACCATATCTGGTTGGCTCTCGCGAGTCAAGATGAGAATCTCATTCCGTCCACGCCCGGACCGATGCATAACATTGTACGCCGAGCGTATAAATATCCGCGGAAATTATGATGTACTATAACTGACGACACCGTAGATCAGTCTCTCGTTCCGCTTCGCGCGGTGGAAACTATTATCATAAATAAAGGGGCGAGAGCGGACCGCTTTCCTTCCTTGTACGTTGTCACGTCGAAGTCGACCCATTAACTTCTACGGACTCGTTAAAGAGGATTCCCACCGTTTCGTGGGTGACGCGGCTAGTAGACCTAACCGACCGCGCGCCATCAGGCCGGGTGGAGTGACCGCGCGAACCGGGACTCTCGGTATTATCGATCGCCATCAATTCCGAACCGAGCGAGATTGTAGCTCGTTAAGTTGATATAGATTAGATCGTTCCGTGTCCTTTTTTCTCTCGCTTTCGGCCGGCCCGTCAACTGCCTTGTCGAAATCTCATTCGTCAAGGTGTTGAAAAGCGTGGGTTGATACCTCTTAATTTGTTTCTTCCTTTTGAAGGGTTCGCGTAGGGGGTGACTGTTTTTGTTTGCTTGATGATAAAGGGATGCGTTCATTTAGCTTTTAAGTATTAATGACGTTTTGTAGTGTGGTCGGACTCGAAGGAGTTATTTGGCGCAATTAATGTTCTTGTTACGAGATGGGTAACTCCATTATGGTTAGAATAAGTTGCCTATTGATTCTTCTAATTTATCTGGATCGTGGGCAAAGGTATATGTAACAGAATGACAATCATCAATTACACTGGAAACCTATATTTAAGACTATACAAAGTCAAGAACGTAAGTTAGAGACCTCTAAAATTCAATAATCTATATATCAGCAGCCTTGGGCTCAAGAATCCAAGTCTAGTGTCATCTGAACTCAAGAAATCAAGTTTGACAATCCTAGTCTTTAAAGATCCACTTATCAAAGGTGTTGGATCCTAGTTTGGGAAAATCAAATTGAAAGTCACAAATACAGAGTTTCTGAATTAGGAACTCTTCGGATTCAGAGTTTTCAATTCACACGAATCTTGAACGTTGTTCTTTAGATATAACTATAAACTTATAGATTTCGTTCATTGGTTATATTTGAACTTGGAAACGAAGTTCTAGAAATCCTTGGAAGTGGACTGTTACGAATGAAAGCATTCTAGTTTGGATCCCCAATTAAAGCCTCTACATCAGGCCTGCCCAACAGGCCTTTCCATGGTAAGGGTAGCCTTGGTTACTCAATCCGATTCTAGTTCCTCTGTTCTGTATTGATTAAAGTCTCTTTGACAGTATCTTGGGTTGGTTCTATTTGAGTTCTATGGACAAAGATAGGTCTACCCGTTTCCTGGACAGTATGGTTTCAGTTCCTTGGATACATTGATTTGATTCTCTGTTCTCTAAATCGATTGAATTTGAGCAGGTCGGCGTTTGTTTGATCTAAAAAGAATCCGTAGCTTATAATTTGTATCAAAGCGAACTTTTCTCTTTTGAATTGATCAGATTCAAATATTTCAGCATGAATTTGACATGGTTCTACACTGTTAATTTCACGTTGGTCTAATTTGTAATATAGCAACCATTTAAGTTCTTTAATCGTAGATAATTTTGATGCGAATCATAATGCTCTCAATTTATCGTGTTTATACTTTCGATTTGTCTAAATCTATTGGAAGTATGTTGGTTTTGAATTACTGTCTTTTTGCTTATTTAATATTTACAGAAACTTCTTTCAACAGATATGCGGTATGTAAGTAATGTATAATCATGGAATCTATTTTTTATCAGTAATAATGTAAATTATCGAAAAAAATGTTTTATACTTGTCCGCGTAATGTTTACCTGAGCATTTATAAGATTTCCAATACTATCAGCTATTGTATGCGTTTCTACAGCATGGTTTTCAACACATTCAAAGAATTGAAGAAACCCTTGATGCGACGTTTCAATTGAATAATGCATAAAATTCAAGACAGAATTTCACAAATGCATTGCTTAGTGTGATTTTTCTGGCAAACTGCAAGCAAAATGAAAATAAATAAAAACAATAGTTTGTTTAAAAAAACTCAAAGCATACAAATAAAAATACTATAGAAGGAAACAGAGGGGACGAAGATATTTTACAATAAAAAGAGAATGGTTTCCTCATATTGTATTTATCAATGATAAAATTCATTATTTATCATTTCTATAATTTCAGCCTTCAAACATATTTGTTACACTGAAGAGAAGAACAAAATTTTACTTTCTTCAACTTTAAGATCCAACATTGTTGTTTGCACTACAAGTAACAGCAGTTTCTCGCATCTCGCAGATCTCAGCAAACCTTAATCCTCTGCCCTCCATATAAAATGAATTCAAGACTAACGTTACGACAAAAGAGAACACTGTGATCATAAATAACTTACAGCAACCCCACAACATTTCCCAATCTTTCCATTTTTCAATCATCTAATTAACCATTAAGAATTTCCTCCCATTCCACTGAACGTTAACAGGGGGTAGCGAGATCCACGCGTCCTTCGATCTATTTCCCCCGTCCCTCGGGCCAGGCGCACCTTACGTGCACCGCGCGTAAATGGAGGCGTACCTGATTCGGTGTGCGTATAAGTGTGTCAATAGCACCCACATATAGTACGCATCTCGGCTACTCACGTGGCGAACACACCGGCGCGGCGCGGTGCGTCGGCACACGGTCTCTCGTTCAGATTTCCTCGGCTCCCTCCTCGATCGTCCCTCCTCCCATCCATTTTCCCTGTTGCCACGAACACACGAGAGCCTGCACAGAAAGAGGCAGGCTGCCGTGGTGTATGTGGGAGCGGCGTGTGCACACACTCTTATCCCGTCCGTCTCGCTCTCTTCGCTTCTCTCCTCTCTCTCTCTCCCCCTTGGTCCCTTGGTCTAAGGCGACTTACGCCTACACGTTGTAGTTGCAGCATCCACACTTTGCCCTCCTCAGTCCAGCGCGTGCCTCCACGCGACCAACCACCACCTCAACCACTGCTCTCTCACTCTCGCGCAGGATCGCGGATAGTCGTGCCGCGGCACCGTGAATATCGAGCGGGGCACCGCTAACATCGCGTTGACAGTGCGTTTTTCGGCAACGGTTCGTCGTCTCCCCGCTACCATCCTCTACCGCGAACTCGTCACACGCGGAAATTCTGTCAACGATTCACGTTCGTTCCTCCGATAATTGAGGCTGACGACAACCTTCGATCACTCGATCACCGAAATCGGATCGATAACCGAGCGCGTCTGGCATCACGCGAGAGTCCGGCTCCTGGACGCGGCTCGGACGTCAACGACGCGGTTCAGTGTTCAGTGACAGTGTCCGGGATCGTCAGTGGCGGTCAGTGTCCCGCGAGTGGAACGAGTGCGGTTCCGAGGTCTCGTCTCGGTTCGCGAACGATCTGAAGAAAAAAGGGAAGTATAAGGGGAAAAAGAATCGGCGATCAACGGTGGGAAAGCAAAGTTTCAGTGAAAGTCGATCGAGCGTGGATACACACGTGAAAATCGTTTCCCCCCGTGCGTGTTCGAGATCAGCCAAGCTGATTGCGCGGCGAGTTTCTCTGATTTTACGAGTACACCGAGGTCTCGCCGTCTAAGAGGAAAAGAAGCGCGATCGATCCGCGCGAACGGCAGCTCATCGGCTGATCGTTCCGCGTGGCGATCGAGCGCGCGGGAAATAGCCCGTGATATCGCGCCCCGCGACAATATCAGCCTCCCGTCTCTCGTTGGCGCGATAAAACGGCCGCCGCGCCGAATCGGACGGTTTATCGATCACGGGATCTGGCCGGGCCTGGGCACTTGCCGCGGTGGAACGGGAAACGGGTGACGCGGATTGGAAATCGGCGAGCGTGGGTCGACACACGGCGCCAACCTGTTGCTCAAGATCACACGGCTCGCGGGATCGGACTCGTTTCCATTTAGAGGGCTCGCGGTGGCGAGCGCACCGTGCCACGACTGCCTTTCGAGAATGGACGATTGAGCGCTATACGATCGGACTAATCAAACCGTGACGAGGATCAAACCCCGATATCTTCCTTCGACCGGAGCCGTCGCTGAAACCCACCTCGTGTGTCTGTTTCCGAGTATCGAGGGAACTTCCCGCGTAGACCATCCATCAATTTCGAGATCTTCCGAGTCGATTACGCTCCCTTCGGCCGAGACCGGTGTGAATTGATCGAAATAATCACGGCTCGGTTTTGTTTTAGTTGGTCGTTGGTCTAATGAGCGCGTTCGCGCGTGAATAATTGCGGACAATCGGTTACGCGCGTGGGGGATATCACGAGCAGGTGTTGTTGATGAAGAGTGCGCTGCGAAGAAGAAATGGATGTCAGCTTGAAGATCAGTTTCCTAGTGCTGTGGGCCAGCCTATTGATGCCCATGGCTGTTTCTTCGACTAGGGAGCTTTTGGATTGCCGCGCGAATCTGACGGCGGCTATTAGGGATGACACGACGTTCTTGCGGAAAGTGCAACAGGCGGACTACATTTTCACCGGGAAAATCAAGGAGCTCAGGAATGGCCAGTTGCACGTGCGCGTCAAGAGGGCGATCAAGGGTGTGCTGAACGGCACCCTCGATCTAGCGCTGAACGATACGTGCGGACGCTACGTGCGACGCAGTTACACAGGCATCTTTATGGCGCGTCGCGACGCGGGATTCAGCGATGCGGGACATAAGGATAGGATCGTGATGCATTTCGGACCGCTACCGCTCACGCTAGCGAACCTTGATCGGTTGAATGCTGCTGTTAGAGGTGAGTAGTGTGTATGACTTTTGTGTGTGCTTGACGTGTTAATGTTATGTTTTGTTAATAAAATGCACTCCTGTCGGCGAACGTGAAAGTAAATTTGATAGTTCCTGGATTTAATATTGTTAATATTGTTACTATTTATTGTTTACGAGATATTTAAATGTTGCGAGTATCTATACGTTTTGGCAGCGTTGTTTAAAGTATGTGGTTTCTTGATTTAGGGAGCAGTTTCTACTAGAATTTTGCTTAAAACACATTTTATATTCTGATGTAAATATAAGTATCTGTTTATACATTTGTATCTTAATTGGTGCATTTTAAGAAATATGAAAAGCTTAATATTTGAATTATTTGGGTATAATAAATGCGAGTATACATTTTAACAATGTGTTCTGCATGGAAACTAAGATTGAAATGTAAAATGAAGTTGACAAATAGTTCATTTCAATGTTGTAGTGTAAATATGAAATGCGAAGAAAACATAGTATCCTGGGTAATAAAATAGAATCTTGATTCTACTTGAAAGCCTGCTTAAAAGGCTACTTAAAAGCCTACCTGAAAGGCAAGCTAGTCAGATAAACGGAAATCTGAGAAGGAATTATTAAAAGAAAGTTTATAAAATTCCATCGTACATTTCCTATGGTGCAATCTGAGAATTCAGATTACCTAGATTATAAATAACAGAGTTAACTTGTTATGTAATTTCCACTGCATTTGTAATAATCCTCCTTCCATTTTTCGTTTTCTCTTTTTTCCATTTTATTAGAGATTTAAATAAATAGAAATTAAAAAACTTCTTTTTTTAAATTCTATCTTTTCAGTAATTTTGTCTTTTCATTTATTTCATCTAACGCTTTAACATTTTGTTGGCCAGCAATTTTACGCAAAAGCTATCCCACGTTACCGGTTAGTATTCCCTAATTAAATATGAAAGTGAGACAATCTAAATAAACTTCAATTTACCTTATTTATACATAATGAATTGAAATGAAACTTTGGACATATTTTTTAGATAACTTTGAATATTTTGCTTTTGCAATATTCTATATTGCCCTGCGTTTCAAAAATTGATATAGCTAGTGCAAGTGCAAACATGAGTTAGCTCGTGACGGGTCAACAATGTGTTAAAATAGAACTCAGAACTTAGAACATTAAAAGAACATTACACGCCACTGGTCCTCTATTCCTGACTGAAGTATTTTACTTTTATATTTCATGTTGCGCTTTCTTTTTTGTATTTCTTAAAAAATGTACTTTCTACAATAGAATAAAAATTCAGAGAAATCAGTCATTTTTAATCGGAAAATTGAGAAATAAAACTCGAGCATTAGGGGAACGTTAAGAGGTTAATTGGTTGAGGCACGACTCAACGCCTGCGGTATTACGCGCAAACCATGAGAAAAACGGTCTCTCCGATTTATTTCCAATTATTCGTAATGGATGGGTGTCGCGCGGACGTTTTTTGCGTCAAATAGAACGAAATGAGTGGTACTCTTTGGTAGAAATGAGAACGCGAAGTCGTAGAATAGTATATTTTTGATATACCTTTTATGAATATATGAATACGTGAACGAGTTAAATGTTATTCAAAAATTTCATTAATAGTGGTGTACTGGTGTTCCTAGGTTTTGCAACTGATTTATAACGTGAGTTATTATAACATGTAAGGAATTTTATTTGGAGCTTTATTTGAGTTCTATTTTTTAGAAAATGGAACAAAGAATATTAGTTTTTCTACATTCCAGAAACTTTATCACTGAAGAAAACAGTCTGCTTTCAATTAATCCGTCTAAAGTATAAGGTAATTTATTAATTATTGTAAACTAGAATATTTATGATGCACAACCATTCGGACAAAGAGCACAATAAATTATAGAGAGATATTCTGTCTAGGCTAAAGCAGATAGTGATATCGGTATTATTTTTTTCTTGCAGTTAATATTTTTAATGTTTTATAATTTACAATAAATTAGCAACAATGTTATACTTCAATAGAAACTTCTATCAATATTATCCAATAGATTAATTACCATAGATATATGCTTCCTCTCTTCATATAACCAACAAAATTTTAATTTACTATCTTTAATAAACTAATCTCAGATTGCCATGCATTGTTTGTTTCACCATTAAATTCCATTATTCAAGCAAATCAAATGTAAAAATTAATCTCCGTGACAAACAATAACTCAATGAAAACTAAAAACTTTGAAAAAATCCCACTGCGGCACTATTAATTCTTTGTAGTCGATTGCAACTATAATCATGACTTCAAGCTTTGATATCTAAGATATTTATCTGTGGTTTTCTCCTCCAGTATTTAAGTCGCCTATGCATAACTGAAGACTATTTGTAAAGAAGATACTTTGCAAGTGCCAGACTCGATATTTTTCAGAAGAAACACGAAATTTACTTAATATTATGTTGAATGTATTGTAGCATTATCTCATAATAATGTCATTTTTGAGTATCATCAGTACCATTGTTGACTATTCACTGAAAGGAAAATCGCGTTTAAATTATACACCATAGGACAAAACAAATAAAAAAGAATAAACGCTTCCAATTATGCACATACAATATTTTGTACAAAAACTCTCGAATTCAATTCCATAGAAATACGGAAAGTGATTGTACAAGGTAAAGAAATTAACGACCGCAAAAGGTTAACCATTCGCAGCAAGCACCGCAGAAACCGCGCGGCAAGTCTCTCCGGCATTCACGAAACTCCGTTACGGACGTCTGCGGGTCCGCTATCTCCGATTGTTCAGCGAGTGAAGTGGACGCGTGCCGTGTTGCATCGCGTTCGCGCTTTATAACCGCGTCGCGTTCAAGGTCCACACCTACCCTAGACTACTTGTCGGACCGCGAAAGAAAAACCGCGTGTCCGCTCGGCCTTCTATTATTAAACTATCATGGTGTCTATATAAAGCTGGCGCAGTCCGTTTCGATGAATAATTTACAACGCTCCCGGCGATGGTAAATTCCGTCGGGGTGAGGGTAATACCGGTGTCGAGTGTCGGGTCCAAAGGAAGACAAAGCGATGGCCGGATCTATTAGCGATATTAATGTAGGAATTATCAGATGAGACCCGGAGATATCGGCCGGGCCTGCGTGAGGGGTCGAGTGATTTATTTAATAACGACCGGAGGTTAAACGACTGGGGTTGCTTCCTTCGTTCCTTTTTTCCGTCAAAAAAAACGCCGGCTTACGGTGTCAACGGGAAAGGTGTCTCCGCGGGGCGCTGATGGATAAAAGCATAGCCACGGGCGAGACAGAGGTAATCGTTTAATCGCGATGACTTACAGTATCAACCGCCGACAAGGATATCACTGGTCCCGAGCCCCCTCTTCCGTCATTTACATGCCGATCTCCGCACGATCGGTGTAAAATGTCGCAGGTATTTTCTCCGAAAGCCGTCCGTGTAATTAGCAGTTTTTCCCCGGTGCCGCGCCCCGAGGCGAAATTCAAATTGACTCGATCCATGGGCCGAACCCCGCTTTACTGTCACGGAAGCGTTCGGTTGAAATAATGAAAGGGTTAACGCAGCGCGAGGAAAACCACTCAAGTTTCAGGACCGAGATTGCGGAATAGGCGAGACGGCCGCCGGACAGGATTGATTAGCGCCGCTGCTCCTTTCCGCGAGTTTTCTCCTGCTGCCGACGTCGAACCCCCTTGTTTTTCGCAGCCGACTCCGTCGATCCGGCGCCTCGATAATCACGGTGTCGTTGGGTTCTTGGAATGTATAGCTCTGTGGGTGCTGTTTAGCGTTGAGAGAGTTGCTCACTACGGCTTATGTAGAGTGACCTTTGTATCAGGTGGCTTTAGCAAAAGAGGGTAATTCTATAAGGATTCTGGTTTCCCACTTTCTTCTTGATGTTTTTGACAAATACATGAACTGGATAGAAAGAACAGAATTGTTTAATCTATGACATTGTCTTCGGGAAAACTGATTACTATTATTTGTATAGAGTAATCTTTTTTATCAAATAGTTGGAGCAAAAGGTTGTAATTCTGTAAGGATTCCGGTTTCCCAATTTCTTCTTGATGTTTTCTGAAAAAATATGTGAGTTGAATAAAATTTGTTACTTATAGCATTATTTTTTACAGAATTGAGTATCCAATAAAGTACTGAAAAATTAAATAACTCGAAGAGTGACTCATGGTCGGTATCAAATAATTTTTTGCATGAATTTCAACCATGAACTCAGTTTCCTAACAAAGTATGAAAGGTTATGTCTCTATCATTTCACCTAACGTATTATTACATGTAACAAGTGTAAATATTGTCGACAGTAAGGAGAATTTAATGTTTTAGTGATTTATGGGTGGTAAAGACGAATAAATAAACACTCACATTCATATATCGTAATATACTAAAATAATAATAATGTTTTAATGGTAATGGTACAAAAATAAACATAACTGGACCGTGGATTTTATGCGTTTATGCTGTACATGGTTACTTAAAATATAGCATTGTAAACACTTTAAGAAAGTTTAATGGAATTTTTATTTTATGTTCAGACTTGACAGAATCATTAATATTGTAAAGAAATTTCTGTTTAATTCCAGTTCCTGCAAATTAGTCCATGAAGATTTATATTTGCATAAGGATCTGGCGTTTAATCGTAACATAACCATAACACTGATATGTTCGTGCTCACTGCGTTATACACTGACAATCTGAATGTGACCTATATTAGAGCCTATATATGCATTCTGGCGATAATGACCAATAAAATGGAGCGTATGTGTGCGTTAATGATACAAGTGGGTTGGAGGTTGACGTGGGTGAAATTTCATTTCAGTACGAGTTTTGATTTAATATTACGAAAAAGGATAATAATCGTGTCATTAACATTTTTTCAGTATTTCTATAAATCATGAGTAATAGTAACGTTAACTTAAAAGGAATTAGTCTCCTATGCATTTTATACGAATGCAGCAGTAATAGCTTTAACATGTTTTCGTTTGATGACAGCTTCCAAACATTAAGACGATGCTCTCTAAAATTACGTTGTGTTACTGAATATATTGCAAAAGCTTCTGTGAAAACGTGATTCAGATCACGTCGAATGCAATCGATCATAAAGTATCTGAAGTCAATTCGAAATTTTCATTTTATTATAAAATAATGAAATAACTATTTACGTTAATATATATGGAATTAATTCATTTAAATGATCAATTCTATTCTACTTGATAGTATGAATTCGATTACTTTAATTGCTTACAATTTCCTCGAGTAATTCCGGTTTTACCTTAGGAACTACGTCACGAATATTATTAGTAGATCTTTAAATGCTCAATTAATTGTTGTGGCTCTAGTACGTCAATGATTGTAAATTCTTCGGAGTGCATGAAACGTAGGACGAATTACAAGCGAATGATAATTTGTTGAAGGTTGCTGATGTCATTTGTGAAAGTTACAATGAACACGTTGTTGATAATTTGTAAATGACAGGCGTCTAACAATTTATTGTTTCTATTGAAACTTCTTTTATAATTAACTTTAATATACAGGGATAAAATAACTAGATTTAGAGGGAATAAGCGCCTCAATTTGTTAAGACATCGGAATCTGTAGGGCTGGCAATTAGTTGAAAAAGAGGAATTGAATTTTCTCGTGTACAGTTATATTCTTTTGAAATAGTTCACAATATGTACTTGCAAATGTGACATTCCTGCCTGGAAAGTATTTTAAACTCTGTCGATTTCCAATAACGCAGAGTCCTTGTTTCTTTGAAAGAAATACACTCTGCGTGAAAAGTACACGTAACCAACATCTGTAATAACTTCTGTAGTCATTCAGGGAATAATGAATTATTCTGTTATATAGTCTGTTTCCCTGAAAGCCAGATTATATTAAGACTACCAAAAAAAAGGTTCACCTGAAATAGAATATTAAAATTCTAAAAACTTTCTGGTCAATTTAAGTTACGTGAATAAATTAGCTACGTGAACAAATAGCAAATAAATTAATCAACTTTCACAACCAATGCCAGGAGACAGGTATCATTGCATTTTCAACATTTTCAACATCGGGTTTTCTCAATATCGGAATTCCTCGCAAACAATTGCGTTCCACGCCCCCAACTCTTTATCCATCATAAATTCGTTTTTTGCAAGTAACCTGATATCGTGCCCTGTTCATTCACAAACTTCCCCGAACGTGCTCTTATCAACCGTTTCAGTCTCGATATTACCGGCATCGTTTCCAGCTCCCCATTACGTTATCTTCATCTGCCTCCTGGAAGAAATATCGTTAACCCGAGCTTTCCGTTCCGATTGAGTCCTCGCTTACTGTTTCTATCTTAACCCCTCGCGATCTGGAGTGTTGCCGACTTTTCATTTCAAAACTTGCACGAAAGTTCCTTAACTTTTTCACTCTTAACGTTGATTTTAGTTGGTATCCACGTATCGAGCTGTGGGTGGTAGTATTAACTATGATTTGTGATATTTTGAATTTTATCTTTAGTTATGTGTTAGAAGAACGGGTCTCAACTTATTATCTGTATTCTGCTTTACATTAGCACCTCGAAGTTACTTTGTAAAACCATGTGTGTGTTTTAATATTTTACGAGTGATAGAAGGGAAGAAGTAAATTCATACATTATAGTAAAATGAAATTATTGTAATGTTATAGTGGTAATAATATAAAAGTAATCCAGAATAATCATTCACTCTATCTACAGAGTTAAATTATTCATTTGCAGCTTTCGATGTTATATATCAATGCATGGCATCGCCATTGCGTCGGCGTTCGACCGTAAAGTGTTAATCCCTTGTCCTATAATTTCTTTCACAACTGCTTAATAATACCTCTAGAAGCTTAATAACTTGCTAGAAGAAAAGGAACATGTTATATTTGTCCGGTATCTATATTTATTCCAATGATTAACAATTGACAATAGAAAAATAATACTTAATTCGAATTCAATTGACGTACTTTTTAACAGTTAAGAAATAAAGACCCTTAAACATTAATAACAAAACCTGAGAAAGAATTTTTAAATATTACTGTTGTAAATAAGAACCAAGAAATGAGAAACATAATTTACAGTACAACAAATATGAATTTGACTCTTACTTCGATCCGATTCCCCTAGGACTACCCTATTGTAAGGGGGAATTCCCGATTCCTCCATCTCTCATTACTCACTCTCCAGTAGCCATTGACTTTGACACAGTTCCATCGTTCCTAAACTCCCTGTTCAACTACTGTTGGGAGATCACTCGACGGCTAGGTCGAGGAATGAGTGTTTGATCAGTCCGTTCTCATTTCTTCTCATTTACGATACTAATTTGCTATTCGTTACCATGCTCACACGCAACCAATCAAAACTACAATCGAAACACATGGCAAGAAACTCTTACCCCTACGCCGTTCTACTACCTGTCAAGCGGCAGACGGACAGTGTATAAAGTCATCCCCAACAATAAGAACGCATGCTATGTCGTTTACGCAAAACCGTGGGAAACGATTTGCCGGCCGGCGACTTTTCGTGATGGGACAGCCGGCGTGGAAAATGGCAACCGCTGGCTACCTGCGACACCTGGTCCTCTCCTGGTGCTCTATAGTGGTCGCCCACGTACCTATGTACGCGAGCGCGTATGGCCGCGTCACTTGACGCGCGTTTTCAATGTGACAGGCCGCGGTATTTCTGCGTGGACTCGCGAGCGAGCGAGCGACTGGCCGAGGCTAGCGAGCCCTGAAAGTCGATTCGAGTCTCCGCGCGCGAATTCAGCCGGCGCGCACCGCGGCCTCTCTGTCGCTCTCTCGAGGGATCAGCATAATACGAGGACGGCCTACGCATTTTCAGCCGAGCTGTGCCAACACCGGCACGCCCTACCTACATAACCCGATGCCGCGCCGGCCGGGGGCCCAGGTGTGCCCGATTTCGAGGATTTTCCCTTACCCCTCCGACACCGTGATCGCGGTTCCTCTCCCACGCCGCGAATGCTTTCCACGTGCTGCCGACTGCGGGCTTAATGTATTCAGATCCGAACGAGAAGTTTGCGGTCTATTCATATTTTAATTGTGGAATACATTTCGGTTGCAGTCGTTTTGTAGGGTACGATGCGGTGTGCCGCGATTTTCTGGTGAGAGGTTTGGTGGTTTGATACCTGATGTCGCATGTGCGTGACTTTGGTTGAGTTATCTGTAATTTGGTTGGTTGGGAATTGTGGATTTGGAGGTATGGTTTATGAAAGTGTTGTTAATTGTAGATCGTTGTTTTGGGAAATGGATTTAACCCATTTGCATCTTCGCTCTAAATGTGAAACTTACTTTGTAAATCAGAGATGCTCAACTGAAAGTCTTTCAAGTTTTTGATCGAAATTAATCTGCTCCGACCGATACAGCCGAGTAATAGATAGATAGCTGAAAGTAATTGTGTGCCGAATATTCTACTCTTGGCGATAATAAACAGTTATTGTGTGTGGATTATTCCGCTTAACGGTGTGAATGGGTTAAGCGGTATATTTTTAGGATCATCCTTGTATAAGTGTAATAGTATATATACATATATTTAATAAGTGCAATATTTTTAATGGAAATATCCAATTTTTTGAGTGGGTGGAATTTTTGTCTTAGTTTAAAGTTGAACAGTGGATAAAAAATGATTAAATCACGAAGTATGTTAACGAATGTTTTTACTAAAAGAATTGTTTAAATAACGGTCTACTATATTTCTTAATTAAAGTGGTTTTGACATTAAATAATTTTATTCAAAGTTTTTGATTTACTTCTTTATGTGGAATCGCCCTTTACTGTTGCACCACTTGTTGCTGAACTACTACCTTGTCTACTGTGATTCTTACACAAACTATGCCTAAATATATATAAATAATACCAAGTTTTATCATCCAGACCAAGTTATTAGCAAACAGATAGTTAGAATTGAGTTATTATGGATTCATGCACGAGAAAGAATTCTATATGGAATAAAAATTACTTTATTGCAAATACAATTTTTAATATATCTAGTGATACTATCCGGGGTTGGCGCCTTAATTATAAAAAGAAATAGTCACGATTGTGCATTAGTTCATTGGCTAATAGGTCTCTTCTATCTTATTTCTTTCCATACGCTTTTAACTGCCGCTTCGTTAAGAAGACTCCTGAAACAGAAGCAAGCTTTGTACACTGTAAGATAATTCTATGACATGGTAAGGTTAGTATCGAAGTTATAAGACGAAGTGTATTGGAATGTTTCCCCCTACATTTTCTCCTAAAAAGATTACTGTTGATATCTTGTATGTGGTTTTTTAAAAAGCTTGTCACTGTTAATAATCCCTGTCACTGATTTTTTTATAAATTTCCATTATCTTGAATTATAAGAACTGTATTGGGTGAACGAGTTTTGATTTTCTAGTGACTCTTTTATAAGTATGCTTGCCAAGACTGTACGATGACTGTACAGCATGAGGTAGTGATTCTCGAGTGTGGAGAGGTTTAAGATTCATCTAATCAAATTTTGTAACAAGCTACTGACTGTGCATGAAGAGAACGTAGCATTTTATGCTCGTTAGTTTAGTGTGGCATTTTATATCTACTTATATATAAATATAGGAAAAATTATATCTATATTGTATCTATAGAAAAAAAGGAAATATAAATCTACATGAAAACAGAATTATTGGATATAGTAATCAATTGTATTTACCTATAAGATTTTATTTCTTCTCTGGGTTCATTTTATCAAAATTTGTCTACCACAAAATATAAAAATTTCTATTATCTATTATCACAAAATAATAAAAAATTTCACATTCCCCTTATTAGCACAACTATATTTTCCTTCACCAAAAATTAGGCCAAAGGCAATAATGGTACCAAAAGCACATCCTCTCAACTGCCTATCAGTCACATCTTTAGAAATCAAGCTTTCATCACGCAAACTGAAGAAACAAATCAATGAACGGCGAGCAAGAACGCGGGCACATTAGCTGCGTGAAACGCAATTCCGCCGTTCAATCAGGAGGAGGCGCGTATCGACAGCCGTAGAATAGCTACACGATCTAACTCGTGCAGCAGTTTCGTGCGTAGTCATCCTTATATGGGGGAGTGAAGGGGAACAATAGATTTTTTTCTCGCGTGTTCCGGATCGCGCTGTATCTACCGTTGAAAAAGAAACCCGACAATGAATCGTGGATCGGGTTTGCGACTATTGTTACGTCGCCGCGGTTCCATCAACGTCCGCGGGTATACGATTTCAAAACGGTAATTATCTTCGCGCCTACGCTCCGCGACCGTCGCGGCGCGGCGTATAAAGTGTTCGCCGCGCAGCCACAGCGGATGATGATTTCCTCGATCGATATATCCGATTGTCAGTGGACAGAAAGGGACACAGACGGAAGAGAGATGCACGAATCGCGCGTCCACTCTTCGAACCTTCATCCTCGTCGACCGGTTAACCCGCAAACTCACCGTGAAATTGCTGCGTTGTGGATTATGATATATAGTTTCGGGCTGATCTGAAACGGATAGCCGCATTCCGACCGAGAAACGGCTAATTACATAATGACCCATATTACGTTCGCATTGCTAAACAGAAATGTTTGTGCTGCGTATCCACGGAAAGATACTGGTTTTTTGGTTGTGTTCGTTTTTGTGGAATTTTGAATTGGTTAGATGGATTAGATAGGTGGAATGGTTGTTTCGAATTATTAACTGTTACTGCATCTTATTAAAATTACTTAATTTATGTTAATAATAACTATGTTCATTAATGAATATAATTATTATTAAATATGTAATTGTAATAAGTATTATAATCGGTAATTATATCATTCCAAATAGTAGATAATAATCTATTTTTTAATATTTTAAAATGTTCAGTTAATTAAATTGATCTTACATTAAATCGTTCATTAGATTACTATTTTGTACCTTTCAACCCCGTTGATGGATATATGTATCTAGCAGTTACAGAGGGACTTTCAATTATAAGATCTCTTGCCGCCTTCTCTACTTAATTATATGCAGAACTTCTGAACATAATCTTGCGTATTCCAATTATCAGCACCCATATTGGAGAATTTTAATCAGTTCTTTCGGTTCAAAATGGTATAACTTATAAAAGATTTGAAGATTTCAAGTCTAATCTGATCACAATCTAGTATAAACAAATCACTTCAGTCAAATTTAATTTCACATCTCCATTCACCGACATATAATGAGCAATTATTACGAGCAAGGACTTCCTCCGGTGGATACTCAGCGTTATGTTCACGGGTGGCGTGAAGCGACCAGCGGAAATTTCACTTACGCGATCTGAGGAAAACACTGTCGCGTTCCAAGAGTATCATTTCATCGCGTAACTCAAGCGGGACTCGAGTTTCATGCGCGTTAAGTGTCCACCCGTGACACCTTGTTCCCGTGAATTATCTCGGTCGATAAATCGAGGATAGATATCTTGAGACTCCTTAAGTCCCGTCCAAACTTGTTAAATATTATGCTTCGTTCTGTTATCACGATGTATTAATTACAGTTATTATAACAGATGGGTCATGTTACTTAAAGTTGTACAGATTTCTACAGGCATTGATTTCTTTAATTATGAAAACATCGTCTACATTTGTAACTGTAGAAACGTAGTGACAAATTTTTACGCAACCTTAACACGTTGTCCACCAAATCAGTCGCCAAATTAGTTATATAATCGATGCAATTTTTCTAGTGAAACAGAAACTCAAAAGTGGAAAGTTTTCACATGCATTACTCTCGTAATCTTCTTAGATTTCATGGGTCTAGGAAATTCATTTTCAAAGCTATATAAAAAGTTGTCATCAAAGTTCTGTTAACATGGCGATCAAAGTGGTAAATTTCCACAAAAACAAGAAACTCTTTCTCTGTATGTCTCAAGATATTCCCAATATCTATGTACTTACAGAAATATTCTATGTATATTAAAACAACATAATCTGCGAAGCATTTAAATTTTATTTAAATATCAATCGATACATTTATTGATAATTGGAAATATTTATCAACAAACGGTAACTTTTTCAAGATGCATCTAGTTCTATTTTTGCATAAACTTTTCTTACACGATATATTCGATTCAACAGAAATTAGCATAGAATTAATTTTCTTTTCACCCAATTCTGAAGATCATCTGTTTCTCTCTAGTATAATGTACCTATACCGTAAAAATATAATTCTAACAAAAATTGTCATATTGTTTACTATATATTATTTTGCTGATTTCCTAGGTTCCAAATGAAACTACTCCTCGGTAGAAGCTAATCTATTTCTCTATAGTAGCATTCTAAAAGCAGAATTATACACACAACATCAAAGAAAAATTGCTGGTTGCTGCAGTGAGGACGTAGCTTCACGTTTAGATGTCTCCGCGAAGGATGCAGCCCGGTTCAATTTCAACGACAGGCGAAACGAAGCCGGGTGGAAAGCTAGTTGGTGGCGCACGCGTCTCGTATAGATCGGTAATTGCAATTTATAACCACGCGTCTTAATGGCGCGTGTCATTTGTCGTTCGGCTGCGTTCACGGCCGCGCTCATTCGAGATCAAAGCCCACCGTGCTTGGACATCAAAATTGGAACCCGTTGCTAATCCTATAAACGAGACAATCGTTCACCGTAAGGGAAATAAATGTATTACTTTCACCCCGGGATGAATCGGGACGGGCTGTCATTGACTGGCGCAAACTGTTGTTGGTATATTGATTGAGAATTTCTCCATGGAATCGTGATTCGTGCTCCCGTCACGCTTAAATTATCAATTTTTCGCGCCGGGAGATTTATAGCCAGCTTCGTTTAGCGATTAACACGCACTACTGCCTATTTGGATTACCGTGTTGCGTTCCGTTCGCGGTGGCGGAAACGTAAAATAAAATCGAATGCTTTGGTCGTGTCGCGTTTACGGCCAACCAGAATTCTATAGTTCTAGAACCTAGATCATATTTTTCAGTGTTTCTGAATATTTTTGAGAAAGCTGAACGGGTTTCGGTTGGTAGCGGGATATTTGAATGATAAACGCAAATTGAATTCCTTTAAAATATACTATGTGTTTTTTGAAGAATTAATATAAAATGAAATATAAAATAAATTGTTATTCTATTGAATCGTAATATTGAATTTAACTTGGTTGAAGAAAAATTCTATTTTGAATTTATGAATATTTAGTTAATCTTATTATGAATATTTATAATCTCTGGAATGAATAAGAAGTTATTAATAATTGAGTCTTATGGCCTTAATCAGGAAAATATTCAAAAGTTCAATACGTTTTCGAGTTCTTTTTAGCTTGGCTGAAGCTTTTAGTAATTCATAAAATTCATTGAGCGCAGCTTTTAGTATCTGTAAAAGTTTATTTGCTTGTGTTTGGGTCACTGTTAAATTCGCATGTAACGCAGTTCACGAAATTAAATAAGCGAATAATTTCATACAAACACTTTCGTTGGTTATTGTACAATACATCGCGACTTTCTTCGACGCGATGCAAATTACGGTCATAGAACTCGTGGCTGTAATTTATAGGCTTTTACAGGCAAATGCCAGATTTGTTTGCCTTTTTTCCTTCTCGGTCGAGGCGGTAATTAAATCTTTGACCACTATTTGTGTCGTCATATGCGCTTTCGGCGATTCGATTTGGATACTTTGGTATATTAGGAATAAAATTATAATGATATTGCGTTATGATTTAGAGAGTGGTCATAATTTAGCATAAGTCAGAGGCTCGAGCTCATAAATCAGCTGGAATGCGTATTTTATTGCGGGAAGTGAAAATGGATATCGGTCGTTACGAGTCGGATTACTATAAATTAGCACCTTAATTAACTACTTCGGTTTTTGCTTTATGAAAAATGTCTTTCTGCAAACTTGACCAACATCGAATTTGTTTTAGTTACGTCTCGTGTTTCGGGATTTAAATGTTAATGCCACTTTCGCAACAGGTAATGACTATTTCTGTATATAAGTAAAAATTGTACTCGTTTATGTAAATGCTTTAATTAGACAGCAATAAATAAGTAAGTACAAGCAAAGGACAAGAAAGAAAACAGAAAGGATTGTGTTAAAAACTAACATTACAATAACCATTATTATAGTTACTCTGTATTATATTTAAAATTCTCTTTCATTGTTATAATAATTTGTTCATAAAAAGCAGGAGGGACCTTCTATTTTTTTCTGCATGTAGAAGGTAAAATAATTTTGTATATTATAAAATTTTGTTCCACAATATCTCGAAAATGATAAAAAGGAATTTGTAATTCATTTAGAATACTTAATATAGTCATACAATTTAAAAAGAGGTAATTTAATAAGAATTAATTTCTATTATAAAATATGTCAGCAAAGAAAATATGGTTAATTTATTTGTAATAGCAAGAAATTGATTCAATTGAGTAATTTGTTTCATGGAAAGCATAAAATACTCATCGGAGGTGTGAAACTCTCCGTACAACTCAATAATCTCTTGATTAACGGATCATTTTCTCCTAATAATTGAGGCCTCGCGTCTCAAGCTTCTTCGGGACATTATGCGGTCTTGTACCAGTCTAACTGTTAAATTATTTATCAGCCCACTTAATTACTGCACTCTTGCGTTGATTGGAACGTTCATGAATACCACCGTAAAAACGGATCTCCGATTAACATAAGGCCGCGCGGACCCCGTTGCACCGTTGCGTCGAAAGCGGCAACGTTGTTACGTAGTTGATGGGGTGGATTGAACCGATGCCCCGCAATACTAACTTTCAACACTTTATTTTCGGTTATAATGAACTCTCGACGCCACTAACTGCCTCGATATCTAATTTACAAAGGTAACACGGCAATGCTTGCACGACAGGAGCGCAGAAGTAAATTTCTTTTAATTACTTCCAAAACTTCATCGAATGCCGTAGGGTACCAGTATTAAGATGGGGGTAACAATAAAATATATTGCTCTATAATATTAGTTTTTTAATAATTGTTTCTTAAAATAGAAAAGGATTTATGTAAGTTTATAAATTTCATACAGATTGTACGGTTTAAGATGTTTTTGAAATTTATTAAGATTATTTTCGAAAACAAATAAAATAAACGTACATAGAAATAAGATTTAGCAGTAATTTTATATTGTATGTAATAATAATTTAATATATAAAAACTTAATGATAAATTGACAAGCAATAACTCTACAGTTACTGTCAGAATTACATTACTATAATTATTAGAGGTTGTTGTTTATACATTTTTGCAATATGTTTAACTGGACAAAATATAGATTGACTGATAAAATGAAATAAATTTTCTAACGATTTTCATATTTTTTCATCTATATTAATGAATCAAAATAAGTTTCTATTGATCAAAAAATCTTGATATTTCTCCTCAGTAACTGAAATTCACTTGTATTTTGATATACGAACCAATGTTATAAAAAAATATACTGAAAGTTTAATCTCTTGCCTTATAACAATGCATTAGACTCGTGATGAAGATTTTCAACGTGATTTAACAAACATAAATATTACATGATTCATTCGAATTCAAAGTAAACATTGTACTTGTGTAATCAATATATAAAAGCAAACATAGATATAGAATATGGCTATAATTGTTCTCTTTCTCCAATAAATTATTAATGACAAAATAGTCGTATTGATCGGAGTTGAGAAAGAAAGCATAGGACAAGGGGTTAAATAAAATCGCTAAACAAAGACCATTTTACAAAGTTTAACACCATAAAAGATCCAACATAACTTTCCGTTCAACCCCGTACTTTCTTTTGACCTAACAAGTGCTGTATTCGAAGACCACCTGCACAAACACTCAAAATCTAACAACGTTCACCAACGAGTAAGAAAACGAAAAGCATTTCAGGAACACTTCGTGAGCAATTTGCAATTGACGAACAGAGGTGGTGACGAGCGCGTCACGGTAAACGACCCGATTCAGCTTCAGTCGACAACGTGATTAGTCCGACGGTAACTATCCAGGTGAAAATTGTCTCTAATCATTTGTTAAGCAGATTGCGACATGTAATCGCGCGAGGTTCAATGCATCTGTCACCGCGTCGGAGTTTCTACAGAGGCTGATTCCGAAGGATTAGCCGGTGGGTTGTCAGTCCTCCCGGGCAAGGTTTAACAGGCTGTGTTGCTCGTGTTGCTCCAGGTAGGCGGCTGATTGCGCAGCGACGAGTATGCACCGAGGGCGCGTATTATGCACGCTTTGTAAGCCGAGCTGCTGAAAAATTAGTCGCGCGGGCCTCGCTTCGCGTGGCCAGGCCTGTCCGCTCGGGTAACTTAATACGCGGGACTCCGTGTTTTGTATCGAAATTGCGAACGGGGTGAAAAAAAGGGAAAAAGGAGGGAGAACGCGGCAAAGGAAAACGAAAAAAGGAAAGGAAAAGGAACGAAGCCCGTGTATCGAGACGAAATTAGGGTAATTTCGTTCGGGTAACAATATTTAAAGATGCCACCAGCGGACGTCTTTATTCCTCTCATTTGCATACGAATTCCTTTTAGAACGATATCCTCTCTTTTAAGATTTCCTCGTCGCCTCTCCCGGATCCCTGCGAGAAACGTTCAACAGTTACATTTAATCCCTTGTTTTGGTGTCGCGTCTTTTAGACGATGATTATACGCATTTTTCGTCGGCGAGCGAAACTGGGCGCGTTTACGTGGATATGTATTATTTTATTGAATTGCTGTGTCTGTGAAGCGGATTCTGGGTTATTTATGGTTTTCTTTTGGTGTAGGTGATTTATTGATACAAAGTTTAAAAATGTTTCGTTACTCGAGTGGGAGATACATTAATGTTTTCTGCGTTTTTGATGAAGAATTTTCAGGAATTCTTCATTTTGCGGTTCTTCTTCTATGATATCGAGTCAGATTCATGATGGAAATTTTCAACGAAATCTAATAAATCTAAATGTCACTTATATAAATATTTTTGATATAAATGTAAATTTATATGAAGATGTAAAATGTCAAGTATAATTATTATTTCTATATCTTAGGTTCGTCCAGAGTGAAACTTATTATTATCAATTGCCTAACAGAAAGCAGAATTACAATTATATTAATTATGTTATCTATTATTTAATGTAAAGAGTACAATTTTTACCAAATGTCAGAATCGATATTTCAGAAGAAGGAGAGAAATAAATATTCATAGCGTGCCATTGACCTAAAATTAACACTGAATTACCTAATTATACTGTAACTTCATATACCAATGGATACCGCCGTAAAATATTCATTTAAAATTTGTATAATATATACAATATGAAAACATTTACTTCTTCAAATAATAAGCACGTAATGATTTATACCTCTCATACATTAGTATTCCAAAATTAATTGAAACAGTTATTATTCCGACGGTGTGCAGCTCATTATCTCTTCCATTACAAACAAGTCGGGCATCAATCATTTCATCAATCATACTACGAAGATTATCCACGTTACATAAAGTTTAAATACGATACAATAAACATACATTGTTAACTGCAAAAAATGACTGAAAACATACGTTCGGTTTCCGATTAAACAGGCTCTAAAGGACGAGCGGGCATTTGTTATCAAGAGAATTTCCTTAGACAGCAATCTTTAATTATATGCATATCCCTGAAGGTTAATTAAAATGGATGCACATGTTCGGCCGGTCGAATTCCAACGCGAGAATCTAACACCTCTCTATTTCTCGGGTCCGATCGTGCCACGGCTGCACCCTTTGACTCGCGGCGCGGGTCCTTTTTGTCACGCTCACGCGTTTCCATGATTATTTTCTCAGCCGCGCTTTCGCTCGACGATTCCCGTTTTCCGTCGTCGCGTGAATAAAAAGACCAGGAGACGGGCGCTTCCGGATGTCGGTGTCACCGGCCTCTCCCTTCACCTTAACGGACCGATAAAAGCTTTTAACGACGGCGTCTGGATTTGTTGGCGCACCGTTGATGAACAAAGAGGACTGGGGAAAGAATTTCACCGATGCTAACAATATTACCGCCGGCTGATTGAATCACGGAGTCCATAAATCTGGGATCGCTCGGGCTTACCCAACCTGCGCTCATGGGTATTATTATTAGCCATCGGAGAAAGTTCGTACCGCTTTTAAAGTAGAAACATCAAAATAATTATTGTTTCCGTGTACACAGGATGTTCCCTTCTAGTCTATAAATGCGATTATCTCTGGAATTTTTCGTTATTTGAAAACTGTCTTAAATGGAATTTTTTCTCTTTTGAGAGGAGAGTAATTTGGAATACCTACTTTGATTTTTGGTGGACGTGTTTAGTAGATATGAAGGTCATTCTCTAGAAAAAAGTGTTAACCTATGTACGTCGAAAACTTATTAACACAGAAAAAGTTGCATTTCAGACACTTTTTAAATATCAAATAGTTTCTGAGATAACTGCATTTATAGATTAAAGTGGGACACTCTATACATGTAGAGATTTATTGGCTAATCTTGTATTTTTCTGTTTATTATCTATATTATGCAAGTTTGTACTTTGAAGTTACACATGAGTATAAAAAACACATTGAAATTTTTGTAACCTCGTGAACAAATTAACAATTTAAGCAGTTTTTAGGTTTTTAGGATTTTGTCGTTTGAAAACACGAACTTTTGTAATTTAACGTTGTAACTTTAATTTTAACAGAAGTCTCAATCCCTTCAACATAACTGATTGTTCAGAAAAAAATAAATATCTGATGGTATATTAATTAATTTCAACTAAAGTGGTGAGTATTATTTAAAAATGCAAAGCTTCTGGTACTCGCATCTCTAAACTCAGGATAACAGAAGAAATAAATCTCACGTGTGCTTAACCAGTAAATACATGAATCTTTCAAAAATAATAAAACATTTAGAAGCAAAATATTAATACAATTTCTTTAATACACTTCCATAAATGATTATGTATTGATATAAATTTGCATTCAAACTGGAAAGATGATTAAAAATATTCATATAAATCTATAAAAACCACCCCTTCAAAACAAAGCTTGTTTCCAAAGAGACTCATAATAGATATGTCATACAAACGACAAGCAAATTAAATATCGTCACAGTTTCAGTTTTAACATAATAAACATCAGACATTCTACAAAAAAGTGACAAGACGTGTACATTTAAAAGTGAAATAAATACCAAATTAAATATCGTCACAGTTTCGGTAGTAGTAACATAATAAACATCAGACATTCTACAAAAAAGTGACAAGACGTGTACATTTAAAAGTGAAATAAATACCAATAACAGACCGAGCTTTCCATCGGTACCAATAACAACGTATCTCATGCTGAAAATAAAAAGAAAACTACAGTAGAAACATGCTTCGCGTTTAGTATCGGTAAATAACTTCACGAACGCTTTCTAGCGGTCGATATTTATGACGGCGGAAAACTAGTCTGTCGTTGCGAAGCCATTTCGATCCCGTGAATTTCGACGCCATCGCCCGGAGTCACGACGTAAATAGAAAAGAGGAGCGCTATTTCCCAGGCGCGGCGCGCGCATAGGCCCGTGACCAGGCCGATCCGAATATTACTACTAGTAGGATCATCGAATCGCCTCGGGACACGGACCCAATCTCCTCCAATTTGCTCGGACCCCGAAAAAGGGGACGCTGCACGCTAACTCATTTATTCGACCGGCCAGAGGCGCGTATGGCGATTCTCCGCCCTCGAATCGGCCCTAATTAAAACATTTCATTTGACGCCGTCGGTATTTCCAGACTTTCTCACGGGGCAGCTGTGTTCACACGTTCAGCCAGAAACGGTCAGGCGCCGGCTACGTCCTCGAAAAACGCACTCGAGACGCTCCTGTGGGTGTTACGCCGCGCGTTTCCTCGATAAGCTCTCCGACGCGACGGCCCTCGTGAAACTTCGTGGAAATAACGTTGATTAATTTGTTACGCGTTGCTGCACTCAGACGTGGGAGTGGTCAGGGTTTCCTAAGTGTCAAAAAGATGGAAGGTTGAATTCTGAGCTGTTCCGGACATGCTGATGCCCGATGACGCGCTTTTACGTCGTTTTATGTTTACTTCGAGTTACGAGTGTTTTATGTGTGCGGCTGTGGTTTTATCGGTCTGATTTATGATTATTGCAACTTTCTAAAAGTAAAGTAAGATAGCTACATGAATCTGTTTAGATGTTTGTTATCAAACTTCTTACCACGTTTTATATAATTTCTTAATTTATCGTTAGATGTGTTATATAAGTTTACTATTAGATTCATTTATTATTAGGTGTTGTATAGAATTGTTACGTAAGATTGTCATTAATTGTTATCTCTGTGCTTTCAATCAGATTGTATTCGAAACAGACTTTTTTGTATAGTTACATCAAGTGTATCACTAATTACAGATCGTAGTAATTGAATGCGACTTCTAAAATTGAACGTTTTAACGTGTCACTAACAATTACGGCTTTTATTGCCATGACAACACGGTTTCTAGTCTTTGTGCCGCTAAAAATTATTATTGAAACGTGGCGACAACGCAATATTTAGTTTTCACGACGACAATATTCGCAACTCCAATATCGAGACAGTAAAAGTGGTAATTTACTGTCACGTGAAAATGTGCATTTACTGGTTCCTATAATTTACGACCTAAAAAATGTCATGTCAAATTACCGAAGAATATTTTAAACACGAATAAGGAATAAAATCGCTTACAGCTGAGAAATCATATTTACACAAAACAAAATCAATTTTTAAATCTGTAAGATGATTGAAACTTGCACAATTGACACTAGAACTACCGTACCCATCAAAACGCATTTCAATTTTCTTATTCCGTAATAATTGATACCTTGAAAGTTAAACCAATGCCTTATGATTTATTTCTAAGCAATGTTTGACAATACAATGTTATCGTTAATAATTTAGTAGAAAAAGAATTTACTACATATGTTACTACAGTATTTAGTCTATGTTAAAAATAAATAAATAACATTTAAATTTGTCGAATTTAATTTAAAATTTTCATCGCGAGTTTGACATGATATTCCAAGCCAAAAGATTAAATATTCGACATAATTAAAAAAATAATTAGCTTCACTTGCATGCTATAACAAAGATATGAAAAAATCAAATATATATTAAAGTAGCTTTAATGTTAAGAAAAAATTATCCTACGATACAATTTACAAAATTGTTTATTGATAAAATTGAACAAGGTAACAGTTCCAGAACATAATTTACAAAATTGATTAAAAATTTCCGCCAATTTCGAAATAAAATGTGACAAAGGATCCTCAATCCAATCGCAACAAAACCACCCGTCAATTATATAAATCCCGGTACCACGTGCCGCCAAAAATTCATTCACCGTCAACGTGCGCGTTCCGAATCATTAATTCGCGCGCGTGTCACGGTATTTACGGGTCCCTGTGCCGGCATGCGCTGCCGTCTCTTCTTTTTTCCCCACGACCTCCGCGTCAATTAGTCTCTCAACGTGACCGAAGCTTCCTCGAAGGGTTCTTTTTCTTGCCCACCCCTCTCACAGCCGTCGCGTTTTCTTCTCTCTCCGGCGGCGGCTCGTGTTTTATTTCAAGCGGGCCTTTATCTTCCCAGGTCCCATGGCGTTGCCGGCTCGCCATGACACGAGGGGATATCTCTCGTTTTTCCAGTCACCGTCCGGAGAGAGGAGGCTACCGATCCTTCGCTCGGAGACTCTCAGATCGGCGATTATGTCGCTTGGAACCTGGCGATCCTCGAAGGTCAAGGAGCCATAACCTCGCCCACTCGGCTACGGCCTCTTCCCTGGCCGTTTCATAAAGACGTTATTACCATTATATTATCATTCTTATTATCATTATTATCGATCTTATTGTCTCGCGCGCCAAGAAACGAGGAAGCGTTGAGTATATACAGGGTGATCTTCTCGCTAGAGGCCCGAAGGAAAGTCGATTTTTCGCTGAAATGTCACCACTAGAAACGGTACCATAGGTCCTACAATTAAATGAAATTAATAAAGTAAAATCATTTTTGGCGTCAATATTTATTCATTAGAATATTATTCTAATATACGATTTGTTTGAGATTTTCACGGGTAGGAATACTATGAGAAATGTTCAAAGTTTTTGGGTGTAAACCATATCCATTAGAAATTGCTTCCCGACATTCCTCTAGCATTGCAACTAGCATCATCAGGGGGTTTAAGGGCTCACTAATATTCTAATATAATTTATTTATTCATTAGAACGCCAGTTCGTCCGAGTATACGTGTGATATAACCACAGTTATTCAATCACCGTTAGACTGCTGGATATTTATAGGAATTCAAATATTTAAAGATATAATTAGAAAAGTAATATTACGATAGGAAGTGGGATTTTTAACAGATACAAACATTATTACACTTTAGATGTTTCTTAGATTTTATCGTATCATATGTATTTCTGTGCAATTTTGTACTTTCAAATTTCTCAAGGATGTATAAAAATATTGAAATAAGTAAAAGTATTGTTTTTCGTGACGATGCTTTCGAAATTGAATAGATTAGCTGCTTTTCTTCGAAGCCTCCAGTGAGAGGTTTGCTCTGTACCTTCCTCAGGCTCGCGATTAGCGACGAAGGAGGAGATACTGTGCATCGAAGCTGATTGGTTCCTGAATTCCTGAGAGGAGCGATTCTATTGGATGGTATTATCGGTTGATCGTCTAGTTTGACTAGGTTTCTTTTCCAGCCTCCATGCAACTCGTCACGGGACACGATCTAATTATCCTGACAACCAACCGAGCGTGCACCGCGCGGTAATTCCGCCGGAGCGTGGCTTGCGATGCTTGAGTAATTTCGTTTATTCCGTGTTTAAAGAGACAAATAGGATGGAGATGTACATTACGTTGTATACTAGTGTGGTACTTTCAGAATTGGGTTGGTTTGGCTTTCATCAATTTAAAACAGCTGTTTTGCAAGTATTGTAATATGCATGAGATTTGTTGCTTGTTTAGCAACGTTCATACAATTTTATTTTATTTCTAATTTACTGAAGTCAATCACATACGAAGAGAACTTTTTTTCAAAGCTGAATTTCTTTTCCGTTTGCAAGAAATGTAAATTCACATGAAATTGAATCTAATAAACTTCCACAGTCTAATTACGAAGCATAAACTACGATAAAAGTGTCTTTCCACGATAAGAATATGGATATTACTTCATGCCTCGGGTGTTTATAAGTGGATTAAAAATATTCCTAGGTTTTAAAAGCTATTCCTTCTAATAAAGAAAATTGGACTTACTATTTCGTAGAAACGTTCTAATTTGTAAGGCATATCTGTAATTTATATAAATCCTTTTCTAAAAAGGAAAAGGAATTCAATTTTCTTATAAATATTATACTCACAATATTCAAGTATAAGCTTATTTCAGACATCACCCTTATTCCATATCAATTCAGTCTACCAATTTTTCCTACTTCATCTCAAACATGAAATCCACTAAAAATAATTTCTAACAGAAAGGAAAAACACCTATCAACAACAGATTCCAACAAAAAGAAAAAAAAGACATCGATAAAAAAACATCTATTAAATGTAAATTCTTACAAAAACAAAAGTACATATCTATTAAAAATATAGATATTTTAACGAAAAGAAGAATGGAATCTATCAAAAAGAAATTTCAACTAAAGAAAAATGTTCATTCAAATCATGTAGCAGCTCCACAAAGTAAAACACCTTTCACAGACCCCATAGCATGGCGTGTAATTCGTATCCGGCAGTCGAACACTGTAATCCCGATCGAGATGATTCCGCGTCAGGAAATATGTACGCGGTGAATTACGATTGCGCCTGAACCGTGGCCTCGCGGTCGTTCCCTCCGTCCGACGGATCGAACGATTCTTCCCCCGCGGTGTGTGTCGATCGGCAGGAACGATTCCCGCGTCCGTAATAATTTACGAGCTCGAGGGGTCACGAACGACCTTCCCCCCGCGTATCGCGTCACGATTCCGCATCGGGATACCCGCTGCGGCTTTCGGACACCGTGTGGAGCAGCAATTAGACAGATCGGAATCTCGTTTTCGCGGCAAAGGATCGTTAAGGATGCGCGGCGCGAGGATGATGCTCGGCTGTGCCGCCCGAGGGGTAGGTGGACAGCAAAGAGGGAGAAAGAGGGCTGGTTTAACGACGATTTTGATGAATTTAGTCGGATTTAATTAGGAGGCGCGTATTTTCGTGGCCCGTTACTTAAAACCGGCCCCGGTCGGCACCGACGCGTCGCGTCGCGTCGGTGGAACCTTAAGAATCGAGTTTTGCATGCCCTCGAGGACAAAGCCATAAAATACTGAGCGTAACAGCTTTCAATTACAGGTCCCCATGCGCGTATGAGCCGCGCGTTACAGCGAGTCACAACGCAGGGGAAAAAACCGGGCGACGCTGCGCCGCGCTGGCCACAACGGAAAAAAGGGAAAAAAGAGGAACACGGGCCGGCCACGAATCCGCGCCGGGACCTCCCGAAATTGCTCCCTTCGTCTCTTGTCCTTCTCACCGAGTGCCACCACTTGCCCAGCCCTTTTTCGCATGTGACCACCGATTAATGACGATTCCCGCCGGTGTAATCGAAGATCGCTCGATCACGATCGAAACCCCACATTATGACACGCGAACATCGTCGATGGAGAGATACTACGTACGTGCACCGCATATTTATCAATCTACCCGTGGACTTCTCGGTAACACGCTGTACGCTGCCTGGTTGTAATCTCGGGGAACCGGGTGTAACACTCGGTACAACTTCTCGGATAATTGCGTCAACCTGGATTATAGATATGACGTCGCGGATTTTGTTTATAATGCGAGGCGACGTGATTCGGTTTAAACAGTTTTCTTTGCTGCGGGACAGGGTTTGTGTTGGTGTTTTTAATGTGTTCATCGCTGTGGTGGTCGCCGGTCGACGTTAACGAATTGGCTGTTGGGTGGGCTTTTCTTTGAAATTGAAATAAGAAGTGAAGGGTTTGGGACGATGGTTCGGTGGTTTCTTTTGGCGACGTGGTTTGAGAATGTATAACATGGCAGTGTTAATTTCGATTGACTGGTAGCTCCATTAGTTCTTTATTTCAAAGTTTATAAAATGTAGTTGAATGATAATATAGATGGTATTAACCCTTTGTGGACGGAGATTTTCTGAAGTATACATAACCTCCAGTAGATGAAGCTAAATTACTACGTACCAAACTCTGACTGTTTGGATAACTAACTCATTTGTTTGTTATTTAGTGCTCTAACTATGAAAATCTAATCTCTCTGAAATGTCGACATCCGTCCGCAAAGGCTTAAATGTATTGAGTATAGGATATATGAACAATGTAATTGGTAATTAATTTTACTTTAAGGTATTTTGTTGTTACTGTAAAGTTAATAGGTGTGTTGAGTAATTATTCGTGGGTTGTAAATTGATACGAGAAACAATTTTAGAATTGAAGAGATTAAGATGTTTCCTTCCGATGAGTCTGTAGGACGAACGGATCTATCGGTAGTTCGAACAGCTTAATTGGTAGAGCAGTCCTCCAACAGCATGTTGGAATCCTGATCTTCGAATGTGATCAGCTGATTTCTTTTCACCTTTCGAATTCCAGCAGAATCCTTCGTCAAGCGGTCTAGCTTGCTTCTCGTGTCATTTGGATGTATTTAAATTAGAAAGATTGAAATTAATTGCTTTGAAATTTCTAGAAAGAATGGAAACATTCTAATTTCATTTTTAATCCTTAGCTTTTTTTACTATTTTATTTATTTAGCTCTACTAGTCTTTCACTTTAGAGTACAATATATTTCATTCTTAAATGAGTACAAGTTATTGAAGTTCAGAATGTTAAATTACATTCTAATTGCAATAATATACATAACAAAGAAGTAACAAATTAATCACGCTGTGTACGTTCTAGACCATAAATTAATAATGAATCTTATAAACTTTATTTCAGGTTTAGGCATTTATTAATTGATTTCACTAGGACAATAAACACACTTTTGTTTTTACAGTGTATTAAATTTGTATCTCAAAACTACTTACTCGACTGTGTCAAAACAAATAAGGTTATTTATTATCATCCAGTGTTACTTAAAGTAATCAAATAAAATAAGAAATACATCATTTAGATACACTTTATTTCCAAAACCGAGACACCCAAATGTCTTTCCATACTTCCTCATTTCCAAACAATCATATTCCTCATTTTCACCGTAGCATTCATTTCTCTTCTTCCTTTATCATTCTCAATTCAAACATAAACTCGCGATCCTCCTCAACGATAATTCGACTGGACATTTTTCTCGCGTGGTCCTCCGTGGTTCAAAGCAACTGAGAACAGTCCGCTGAAATCCAGGGTGGTTCCCGTATAAATCCATTCGCGGGAGACAAACGGCAAACGCTGCAAATTTCAAACAAGCAATAACTATAACAAGGAAAGCGCTGGCTCGAGCGCTGGGCGCTGCGTGATTACTGGGTGATGAATTGTCGCCTGCGGCGATCGGACGTTTTTCTAAGAATAGACGAAGATATTACATCGTGTAGCCGTTGGTCGAGCATGATTGGCGTCACCAAGGTTGCCGTAAAGACGGTCAGGGCGGGAAACGTACCGCGGGAGGGACGGAAAAGAGCGTGAGTGACGGGTCGTATGGTAATTGGCGATTCATCACGCAGCGACAAGCCTACGAGGTCCTGCTCACCGTGTTAGCCACTCGTGGAGACACGACGTCGTCGCGGAGAGAACTCTCCTCGGACCACTTTGCCGACGAAAACGTTTTGATGAAGATAAAACAGCGAAAACGACGAAAAAGTCCGTTTCCCTTTTTCCTTTTCTACGCCTTTCTCTCTTTCGCTCGTCGATGTTCGGACGCTGGGACATGACTGGACGTTTCTCCGGCTTCCTTTTTCTTCTTTTCCCGCGACATCGTAATTATTTCGTAATTACACGTTCATTATGCAAAAGGGTGAAGGGGCTGGGTTCGGGACTGTCGAATTATGCGTGAAAAGACTTGCGCCGACGATTTCGAGAGGCGAAGGGGATCCGTGAATAATATTAAATCGAAATTTATTCAGGCCCGTTGAATTACAATGTCGGTATCCGTATTCTTATAGTGTTCGGTGGTGTGATCGTCAATTTTCGGTTCTGAGTACACACGTGGTTGCAAGTGGCGTTTATCGAATCAGTCACTACAGTAATGGAGGAGGAGTTCAAAGAATGTATACGTATACTGATAAGTTTTAATGAAAAGAATTAATGAAGCATACTGTTTTAACAGTATACGTAGAATAATTATTTTCTAACCCTCTGTTGTATAATTAATCAAATTCATGGTGATCTGAATAATATATAATGTGTTTAGATTATATTTAAAGTAGATAGATAGAAATATTGTATACGTCATATGAATTGAATGAAAATATTATTTCTCATTTGTGAATATTTTACCGTTACATTAGGTACATTTATTTCTAGAATAATATACCTATAACTCCGTTTTTACCATTCTTTTTCTAGAATCCTCTTCATTAATGAAGTAATCTTCACAAATTCAATCGTAAAACAATTCATGAACCAAAATAATAAAATTAGCTTTCAGATGACTGCATGTTAAAGTCCTAAGCGTAATGAAGCATAGGACGCATCGTTTATTTTAAAGTCAAATATTTCGCAGACTCATCGAATTTTCCCACGAGAAGAGGCGTAGCCGCATATTTCCTATTTATTATACAAATCTCGTTCGTCAGCCCTCTTCCGAGGCGAAGAATCGATCGATCATAGAGACTCACGGATATGCTGTTCCTCTCGACAGTTCTTCCTCGACTTTCTACGTGTTTGCATTTGACACGTGTCGTTCCTTTTCTCCGGTAAGAAACCAAACAGTGGGTGGAATGTCATAGACGCAACCGGCGGAGAAAGAAAGAAAGGACAGAGAAAGGGAGAGGGAGTAACTTCGAGTGGGTGGAATGCCGGTGGATGCACCCGGCCCCCTTCTTTCGGCGGTGTCCACGGCCGGTAGAACCAGTTTTTTGTTTTCTCGAGAAAATTAAAATTCCTCTCGCCGGAGTATAAAAAAGCGGCAGTTTTCATCTGGCACAATCAAGATGTGATGTTTCCACGGTCTTTCTCTTTGTCGTCGTTCCGCGGGGGGAGGCGAAAAAGCGAATCCCCAGGCCCGAAAGGTCCATTTCGCATCGCCGGATCTTTTATATACAATAGACAGTGGCGTAGTCGCGATCCCACGTAGATTATAGCCCGTATTATGTTTCTGATATCTCGGATGAACATCGTGCGAAATGTTTTAAGCCCATGCACGCTGTGTGAATTAATTTTGAAATTTGTAAATAAATCTTGTGCGATAGTTTTTAATGTACTTTAGTGTGTTTCAATATGGTTATTGTTGGAATATTGTTGTATGAAAATAATAAAAATCGTGTTTGTCTGAATATTTTAATTGGTGAACTTTATTTGCAAGTTACAAGCAATTTTATATTTAAAATAATTCTAAATTAGCGAAACATTTCTACAAAATGATGACTGATTAAATTATTGAAACATTTCTATGAAATGATGACTGATTAAATTAGTGAAACATTTCTATGAAATGATGACTGATTAAATTAGTGAAACATTTCTATGAAATAATGACTGATTAAATTAGTGAAACATATCTATAAAATGATTGATTAAAGTTGTGAAACATTTCTATGAAATGATGACTGATTAAATTAGGGAAACATTTCTATAAAATTTTTTATCTGAGTAAAGCAATTATAATGGTCATGTATAATTTCAACGTCAATTAGTTCTAAACGTCCGTAAATGAGGAAAATTTGGAACAGAATATTTTTAAATGCTTATCCCAAAGACTATCATGATCTGCAATTACAGATCACAAATATTAAAACTTTTCTTAAAATGTCACCGTTTTAACTGTGACAATCAAGTCAGTATATTTAATATTTCAAACAAACATTTCACCAGAAATTGTGAATTAACCTCTCTGGAATTGCATACAAACGTGTGGTTTAAAATCGCCGCTTTATGATTTAATTTATCCCCGAAGCGTATCAACGACACCTCTTAAACCAGGCACGCAGACGAATCCCACCGAAGGTGCTCAAAAACAACGGTGTCAGACAATTACCAAAGTTTCACGAATCTCTGTCGCACGATCGTTCAGGTGCGGTCTCTAAATTTCTCGATAAAATGACGGTCCGCGGTTTTCGGAGATCCGATGAAATCTGATGCACCGGTGAAATACAGATATTGCCGCAGGAAACCCGAGTTCTTTGATGACGTTTAGTTATCTGATGAGAGATCGCCGCGCAGGTCTGCTCGCTCGTGCGCGCGCTCACGAGGGAAAATAAAAGATTCTACTTACGCCACTGACGGATCGTTTCCATATATGGCGACGGAACCGCCCGGTACACGTTACAGATTCAAATTAAAAGCTGTGGCTTCTTAAGGGTAACCCGAGAGGAGAGCCTTGCTCTCCATTTGGTGCCGACTCGTGCGCTCGCCCCTCGAATCTCGAATGAGATATAAAACGTATACCTAATCGGATTCACAAGCCGCGGCCGGGGATCAGTCGCGCCGACCTGCGTGCGAGACGATTAAGCGGCCGGTTGATAAGTCGACTCCGCCGATCGGCTTCGGCTGTATTTCGAGATAAGCTAATCGGCGGCCCTTTTACACCGGCTAAACGATTCTTCTGTCCTGAGACCTTCTATCCTACCCCGATACCGGTCGTCGCGACTTATATAGGTGCCCGTTGACGTACAAACGCTAGCAGCTTCTACTATGTGTTGCTAAGAACTTGTTGGTAAGAAATTCCGCGAGAAGGTAAGAGTTTTTTTTTTAGTAAACCGGAGCTTGAGAAGAACCGTTTTAAATGCATGGAACCAGAGTTATCTAGGGTTGAGTCTGAAACAGGTTATAGACTTTATTTGTGTTGCAATTAGCTTTTTTATAGACCGATGTCGTATAAAATACGTCGTTTTTAAGTTACAATCGTATATGTGGCGATGCAACTGAATGTTAGGAAGATTTGTTGTAGGTTGTTACAAGCAAGACTGTAGGAAATCATTGATGGTTATACTGAGGAATGTGGGCCTGATTGGTCAGTTCTCATCTTTCTTACGATGCTAATGTGTTATTCGTCAATACGGCTACACTTAACCAATCAAAACTATAAATAGAATACACAGTGGAAGATTCTCCTTGCTCCTGTGCCGTTCCCCTAGACATTATCCCCTTCAGATCTGGCGTATATTATAATTTACTCAGTTTTATTACTTGAATATCAAACAAAATATTAAAATTGTGACAGGAAACTGTGCATACATCCTTTCTTTAAGCCAAATTGTATAGGGAAAGTAGTATGCTACTATATTTCACTGGTGGTACATTGAAATGACTTAAAGTACATTGAATGACAGTCCTTCGTTGTTAGGTAAGTGAACATAATTTTGAACGAAAATCAGGCCTGAAGTAGTAGTCCTGTCTGATAAAGTTAGAATGTCGGATATAGAATGCTGGATTCTGCAATTTGCAGGTATTTATTCACTAAATACTTATAGAGGGCAAGGGAAAGAGCGTGAATAACCAACCAGTCGGATAAGCTCTAGATAGAGTGATTCATGAATCAAAGGTAGGTCTGCAGTGAAACACCTAAAAACAGTGACTCACTATATGTACGCAACAAGTTGCAGAAGTTGACCACCCAACAGTTATTTTAAATTTGAAACAAAGAAGCAGGAAAACTTTCAAAAAACCTGCAAGCCAATCTTACGAGACGATAAGACGTTTTTCATTTCCTTTCATCTGGCCAGAAAAGAACAATCTTAAATGAAAAGAGCTGGAGTTACATAGGATTGAGAAATCTCATTACATTCTGTCACAGGTTATAGAAGACTTTATTTATTCCGAATTTAAAAATAAAGCATGGCCCATGTATAAAAAGAGGAGTAGGAAAATTTTCAAAAAACCTGCAAGCCAAATCCCATAAGCTGGCAGGAATGGTCTTTTGATATGTGCTTTATTTACTCTCGCTGTTATATGATTGAATTAGTATGTACAACCGTTTCGGTAAATAGCGTGTTAGAATCGAAAATGCATGTGAGAAAAGGCGAGTCATTTTCACTCTGACGGATCAGATCTTCTGCGGGACTCCTTACCAGTAACTTAGAATACGTAAATCTTTCGTGTGCGCCGGCTTCTTTGTTAGACCCAGAACATTCTCACCTTGACTCTAACACGAAACAGCACCGTGACACCGTGGGAGAACGTTTGTTCCCTTCGACGAACGGCTGAGTTTGTAGTTCATGTGTTCGAAGTCGAGAATCATGATTTAAGTGAAGTTTGTACACTTGTTTGAATAGATGCAACGTTTGTGACTATTTTGGGGAGTTTTTGAATTTCGATGTGATTATTTTTAAAAAAGATTTCAAAAGATTTCCCATGTTTTAATTAGATTTTATGGAAGTATGTGCTAGTTTGTTCGATAAAGTTCTATGTGCCATTTTTCATTGTATTTATAATTAATATTTGCTAAATATAAATCGCAAGGTCGTTTTGCTGAAGTCAAAATAATAATTAATTAAATTATAGTGCCGTAAGAATCAATTATATGCTTTTCCAACAAATTATGAACAACCAAATCGTCCTGTCGAGTGCAGTAAAGGGTTAATATAACAAGAAATAAATCGTAAGAAATGTAAGTGCTTACCTACTACTTCAGAACCTCCCTCGTGTCTTTCATGTACAGAGGAATGACAATTACCAGGCTTCCCAACGTCATTAACACGAGGTCACGGGGAATAATTAACAATACTTGAATCGTTTTACAGCCTAGTAGTCGAGATATTCCTCATTCGACGGTTGACGGGCCGAAAGCACGCGAATAATTTATGAAATATAAATCCAAGTGAAACCAACCCCTCAACAAATTTGACCACACCCCACCACGCCTTCTCGCGTGATGCTTTTCGTTTCTTTTGCCGCTCCTCCTTTTCCCTCCGAACATTCGCCATTTTTTATTTTCCCTTTCCCCTTTGATCGACTCGCAATTTTCTATGTCCACGTCGAAATACAATAACAGACCTTTTTCTCGCCAAGTTTGCGGCCCCTTTCCATTTTATTTCGTCCCGGCTTTCTACGTTTGTCCGTCACCGAATCGCTCGTCCTCGAGTTAGCGCGGCAACAGGGTCATTAAAATGGCGGAGGGAGAGAGCTGACTCGGGCAGCAACGATGAAAAGAAAACTGAGAGATCAACAACGTGGTCTGCTGCTGCGAATGTGTAGCACGTAACCGAGTCATTTGTTTGGTGAACCCGGTTTCGGAGTCTCAAGGACTCCCCTTTAACCTGGCCCCCGCGCGTGCATCGAAGCGTGCCCTTTCCGTTCATCCGTCCCGCTAATTGCCTCCTGTCTTACATTTCGTTGCCTCTCATTTTTTAAGCCCAACCACGGAATTGCCATTCGACCTCGTTTTTATCCAGTCAATATGTGAAATATTTTTATCGGTCAAGGACACTGAAAGGAATTCAATTTAAATAAGGATTCTCTTTTCTCTTTTTATTGGCTGGAATGTTAATCTTTCTTAGTACCAATTTTATAACAAAAAATTCATAACGAAAGCAATAGTTTACAATAGTTAGTGATGTTTTTGAATCTAAATAAAGACGATATTTTGGAAGCAATACGTAACTATTTTCTAACTTGAACTACTGAAAATAATTAATTTGGAAGTTAGAATATTGATATTAATTAAGTAATTCTGGTGAGTTAAAACGAAGGAATCATAAGACAGATTAACAGAAGAAAATTGGAGGAATAGAGGAAAAATGAGAAATATAGAGAAAACAGACAAATGGTTTCCCTTAATGTAGATGACCTTTGAAAATATCCCCAAAGAGTGGGATACATATTTCGACCGTTTGAGTTTGAAGTTATAGATAGTTTATAGAATTTATAGACTTAATAATTTATTATGATTAATTATGAATTAAGTATAAACCATAGTACCATTTAGAACTGTCACATCGTTCTCAGTCTAGTCAAAAATCTTATCGCCAATCAGAATCCCAAGCCTTCAATTCCTTCCGCTTCACATCCTTTAAAACGTCTTCTTCCCACATGCGCGTTCCCCGTCGTCAAAATCATGGATTAATAACAGCCATTTTCAAATTCGTAATTATTTTCTGCGGTCGGCAAGAATGGTGCTTGGGTGGCGGCGCGTTCCTTGTAGGAGTGGTCATTAATTATTATACCGGACAGCAGAAGGGAGGTGCAGGAAGAGTAGGCGAGTGGGTGGAGAAAGACGCGGCGGGTCGAATAGAAACGAAAAGAAAAAAAATGAGAAGAAAGAAAAAAAATAAACGTGGAGACGTAACGGACGGCCATAAAAACATCTGGGGACAGATTCCGAATTGGAAGCCCCTCTTTGCTCGGGATTCACTTCAGCGGATGACCGTGACATCGGTGAGGCGTTTGTTCACGAAACTCGCACCGTTAAAAAATAATGAAAGGTTTCACGGTGCACCATGCGCCGAGAAAGATATTCCCCTTTCTTTTTTTCCCTCTCCTTCCAGCACCTTTTACTATCTCTTCTAACGCAAATATCCGACGATCATCTTCCGACAGAGGTGACTCGGAGGCTGATATTTTGACAGATATAATTATACGGTCGAACAGCCGGCCATAATCAAATTCAATTCGTCTTTATCGTCGTATCTAATAGGGTTTTAGGTGGGGGACGAGCTTTTTCCGGTCTGAATCACGCGCCGATCGAATGGCCCGACACGGGGCGCCGAATTCTTCGGGCAACCACGTGGGCGGGTCATCTTCGAGGACCCAAGAATGTCACCCGTTATTACGGGAATTTACCTTAAACTTTGTGTCGCCTGTTACTTCACGTGTTCCTCGAAAATGTTATGATAGTTGACGGACGTTTGCGTCACGGTGGTCCCGCGAGGGCACTCCCGACGTGTTCTTTGTCATGTATCTTGTTACTCGCTCGATACACGGTACTGAGTGACAGTGCGTCATAAGTAATTGATAAGTACCTTGCTGAGTAATTTTGGTGCTCCGTGTACAGGCTGTTTGTCAATTAACCGGTTAACTGCGTTTGACAAGTATACTCGTCATTTCAAAGCTTGAAATGATACTAATTCTTTCAACGATGAATTCTTTATTTTATCAGATAGACATATCATTCTTTTTGTTTTCATTTTTTTATTCTGTTAGATTTTTAAAACTAAACTCAACAGTTAATGGATTCAAAATACAGTACGACCTGAATAAATTGGGTCGTTATTTTTTGCAATCTAGAGATCAGTCGAAATCTTGGTTACCCATGAATTCAATAACTTAGATCATACTTAGATCATACATATATACAGAAATATATACGATTAAATTTTGTGAATTCGCTTCGCAGAATTTCTTCTCGAGTCTCCATTTATGTGGACCACTAGTTACTCACTTAAATCGAATAATCAAGGTTCTACTGTATGCGCTTCTTTTTGGCAATGTTCATTTGAAATCTAAGTTAAAACGCTTTAATATTATAAAGGTGTGTAGGACGATACTACAGAAAAATTCTTCTTTTCTTCGTATAAATGTGATATGATAATTTTTTAATTATTGTTCTTTATGATAATATCTGCAAATATATAAATATGTGTTATATTATTTCATCTATGTATTAATTACACGACAATATATTTAAAGTTATCACTTTTCCAACTAAGAAATTCGAATTCTCTTTCAAATTGTTTTTTAAACGCTTCAAATTTAACGCTTCGATTATGGCATTGTTCATATCTATAAATGGCATGATCTCCTATCAACACTTCAACATTTATTCGTATGCTTCTTATTGAAAAAATCGAATTTCGTTGGGATTCAAGAAACAATATTTTACAAACAAAATTAACATTCTTTTCCACAAAGACGGCTCCAAATTTTCATATTATTCATAATTCAATTAATCACATCAAGAACTCTATTTTTTCAAAGAAGCACCATCAAAAAGCATAAATCATTTCATCCTAGATTGTCTAAGGACAATTAACAAATTAATTTCCCCGCAGCATTCCACGCTAACGCGCACAGCTCCGTTCCATGAAACGATATAATCCCGGGGTGTCAACGAGTCGGCTCGGCAGGTCGATGGGACCATCTCGATAACGCGTCTGTCGATCTAGCTGTTGGTCCGCAGCCCGAATGGACGCGTACATACGCGGAGCGCCGTCCGCGTTTACGTAGAGTGTTGGCAGGCCTGGCGAGAAGTGGAACGCGCGGTATCTCGATTCCCCCGGGTTGAACTGACGGATCGACAGGTGAATATACAGATTACAAATAGTCCGGTACGAAATTATCGATGAATCTGACATTCACGGTGGCCAGCCGGTATCGCCGAAAACCATCGACAACGCGGACCCTCCTCCCTTTCATGAAGAGATCAGACGGAACCAGTTGGCCAGAAGTGAATCACGAGCGCCGTGCATTTCTTCCCACCGTTTTCTCGCCTCACCTTTTTTCTTTCTCTTCCACCCTTTCACCTCCCTACTCTCTTTCACTGCTTTAATGTTTACCAATATGTCCGTCCAACGCAGCGAACGAAAGGTTCTCCAGTGATCGTTCGATTACATTGATTAACGACGATAACGTCTCGCAATATTCGGACCACTCAGTTCCCATTTCCTTTTTCGCGAATGGAATAATGGTGAAACAGGTCGTTGTCAGTGGCTGATCTCGTTACGTGAATCGAATGATGAATTTTAATGTCAAAATATCGATGCCTGCTAGTCAACGGGAGTTTACGAAGATATGGACAGAGAAAGAAAGAAAAACAAGGAGAGAGAAATTGGGGGAGTGGAATTTATCAGCGGGGACCAAAACTATGAGGAAATATTTTAATTACAATATTTATCAATATGTTCATTTAATAGATTCGAAAATAAGCTTCATCCACGATTATTTGGGTGCATCGATGAACACATTAACACATCGAATCAATTAAATTTGATTGATGTAATTTTGTCTTCACATTCAACAACTAATTTGTAGAATGATATATTATGATGAACCAAATTTTATTAAACCCTTGTTTTACAATTTCTGTCAACTGTTGTTAATGAAACTACTTTACCGTTAAGAATTTATTAGAAAATGAAAAAAATTTGATACTTACATTGTGTTTACGTTTACCCTAAGGGTTAAGGATTGATAATAGAGAAGAAATATGTAATTTATATACAAAAAAAAGTAAAGAACATTTAGATTTGTCGAATTTAGTTTAAAGTTTCACCATGAGTCTGACACAATATTATAGGACAAGGGATTAAGGTCTATAATATCTGACAAAGTTAGGAAAGTAATGGTCATGATAAATTGTAACGTTTTCTTTTCAGTTTCAACAAGTAAATTATATCGATCTTGTGAGATTTATATTACTTCCAATTTAACACCGAACGTGTTAACGACGATATCTCTTCTAATTTCTTTTTTCACAAATGAAATAACGACTCGAATGATGAATTTAAACGATTAAGTATCGATGCCTGTTACTAAACCAAAGCTTCCGAAGGCAAAGTACAGGTGAAGAAAAAAAGGTAAAGAGAAGACAAAGGAATTTATCACCAGCAGGGTACAGCACAAAAACCGTGAAAAAATATTAAGTTGGTTAAAAAATCTCATCACATTTTTACTCAAACTTTACAATAAAATTCCACTTCGTTGCATGAAGCTTCATTGATCTACTTATTGCGAATTTTATTTAAAAGCTTTCTATTGTCTTTCATTTTACTTATTTGCAATATTTAGTCATATATTTCAATATAAGCGTCATATTGAAAATTAAAACAGTAAAATTTGTTAAAACTGAGCTTAACTTTCTATTGCATTCCGTTCCCGATCGAAAATTTAATTTCAATAATATGTATGAAGTTTCTATATGGAAACAATCACAATACGATAAATAATATTGTGTATTAATATTGTCTTATTTATTTCATTACCACACCAACATTTAAATAAAATAACTATTATATTTTTCTTAATTCATAAAAATTCATACAATAGAAGGTTAATAATTTTACAAGGTGACACACCGAGGGATAAGTCTAACGTTTTTAAGCGTTATCAACCCAACACGACACACAAGACGCAGTCGTTTAACGCTCTTAAGCATCCCCTTTCAACAGATAAATCGTGGGACGCAGAAACAGGAACCGCTAATTTTTAAATAATCGCCAACCATTCCGTCCGCAGTCGCGACTATTCAAGTTCAACGGAACCATTTCGCCTGGCTCTGTCTTCGGACGCATCGCCCGCTCTTTCTGGCGATTCGCGTTTTCGTTTGTTTGTGCCTGGTCGATAATGACGCGCGCTTTTCGACGACTCATTTCGTCGGTAGTGGAGTGGTTTGGGGGACAAAGGACGCGGAGCTGCCACCAAGGACGAAGTCTTTTACACGTGGAACGGGACAATCTGCCCCGTATGCAAATGCAATTTCGTTGGACCCGCGAGTCCGTTACGATTGGCAATATTTCGGGCGGAAGAAATGAGAGGCAATCTATATGTAAGTAAGGCCCGGAGAACTATAAGCGCGCGGCACGGTTAGCCTTGGGGGCCTTTTCGCCGCTGTTGGCCATGGGGGACGTGAGGGACCGGGGGAAGCGCGGAGCCGCGCCCGCAGATAAGATCTCGAGGGGATCGGTAGCCGCAGAAGCAGAGGTATAGATCATACTAATGGCACTCGCCGGCCGGTGCGTATGCTCTACGCGGCCCGGCGACTGTCGATCGTTATCGATAGATCGTTTGTATTTGCCCTGTACGCGTCGGATAGATCCTTTCTGTTTTCACATCTGCTGCCCGTGGGATCTCGTGGACTGTATTTAGATCGAGGATCTGGTTGCGGTTAGGTTTAGTGTCGCGGTTCGTAGACTTGAGTGATCTTGATCTTGCTATGGTGTTCGGAATTGACGGTAATGCGATTAGGTTTCTTGAGTATCGCGGGAAGTTTGGTGGGGGATTAACCTCTTGCTCTATGATTTCTTTCTCAATTATGATCAATGTGACTACTTTGTCATTAATACTAGATTTACAGCGCGTCAATTTGACGCATGCTGAGTTTTTTAAACGTTATTTGGTAGATGTTCATGTGAATTTTGATTGATGCAATTACACGAACATGTATCCTAATCATCATTTTTAAACCTTTAATTTGTAAGATCTAAATGAACGAACATCAACTTTTCTAGGAATAATAGAATAGACTGTACAATAAATGTCTGTAAACCCAGCGTTAATAATTTATTGAGAGAATCAGAAAAACTCTAGGTACATTCTGTGTTTACGTTTATTCTAAAGTATAATAATTGATAACCGAAAAATATTTAATTTGAATACAGAAGAATTGGGTAATGTTTATAATTGTTAAATTCTGTTTGATATCGTTACCATGCGTTTGATACGATATTATTAGACAAGGGGTTGCTATTTGTGGGCTATTTCTGAGGTTCGAAGTTTTTGCCGTGTTTTATTTTAGTATTTGTATTATTGTTATTTTGTTTAAATATTTTAGTAGCTTAGTTATTTAATTATGTTTTGATATATTCTTTTAGTTATTTACTTAAAGTTATATACTAGATGTCTGAGATATGCTTGACTAGCTTTGGACTTGTAAAATATGGTAAACTATTTAATTGTGCATTTAATGGTTAATGGTTACTTAGCGTAAAATAATTTTGAAGTAAGATATAATAGTTTTATTTAACTCCTTGCAAGAAATTAGAAACAAGAAGATTACTATACGAGATGAAACTGCTTAGAAACCGTTTAGTGTTTCCTATCAACTACAGTATCTAAACAGTAAAATACTATATCATAACCTCGAATAATTGCTTCTACCTTTGCATCATAATTTTATTATACTCAATAATGCTCAATACTCAGAACCATACAAAATATTTAATTCTTTAACACGTTGAAAATGATATTGGTCTCTACTGATCGACAGTATGGAAGAAGAATAAAATCTCATAAATCACATGATATTAAATAATTTGTTCATGTCCTTTACAATAAATTCCATTGTAAGCAAAAAAAAAATTTTTTCTCTTATATCTGTTACTCACCTACAAACGCAATTTTGTAATTGCCAGTTCGCCTAAATGGAAAGCAAAGCAAAAACAGCTACAAAAATACAATATTTTAACTACTTTCATGCATACTTGTCTTACAAAACAATTCCCAAATCAGTAAAACTCTTCCACATAATCAACACTGGTCAGTTCTTAGTAGGACCATTCTCATTCACCCTGGACAAAAGAACAAACCCGTCGCGGTTGTAGCGAGCTGCTCATCAGTCAGATCGGGGCGACGAAATTGCCAGTGTTCACCGGCATTCGATTATGACATTACCGTTCATTTGTTACGACTGTCATTAAGTCCGGACCTCCGACCTCAACGAGGCGTCGAATGGGGTCCAGGGATCGATGATCGACTTCGATGTTCGTATTCTCCATGGACCTGCGCCTTCCTTCGTGCTGGCCACAACAATCAAGGGGATGAGGCTAGAAGGAGGGAGAGAAAGGGTGGAACATTCTCGAGGGAGGCCGTAACAAATCTCGAAACAAACAGTCGCCGGTAGATTCGCCATTTAAAATCACAGCGTGAACGACCCTGCGCGACCCTGTTCGGCCGGCCTTTAATTTGGAAATATGTCGACCGATTAGAGCTCTCAGAGGGGGGTGAGAGCACGTAGCCGAACAACGACGTCGCCACTCCCAACCCCCAACTCCTTTTCTTTACTACACCCCCGTATACACACTGAAACGGTAATTTATACGCCTCAGGTTTTCGGCCTTTAAACGTCAGCTTAATAATAGACTAAACGGCTTGTTAACCTTAATTAGCCGTAAATCAGCCGCGACTTCTGCCCTATCTGTGGGTCCTGGTCGGGGCCCCACGATCCAGCCACAGATTAACAGCCGAGCGTGGAATCGCCATCAATAATACATCGTAAGCTGCGAAACAATGCGCGGCCGGGGATGTAACACGGCTGATTTATGCGCGGTCGCAAGAAACCGGGATTACTCGATGCCGCCGTTGTTTCTGTCGTGTTCCGCGAACCGACTTGTGGCCGCTGGAGAACATGTCGTTCACCATTTCCTCCGTGACGAATGCATGTCGGGGTGATTTGTTTGGGAAACGTTGGATTTTAATTCTTACGTTAGTAACCGGTTACTCCGGTACCTATTCTTATATTTTCCTCTATGTAGTTTGTCAGGCTTTCGCGATAATTTGATCAAATCGCTTTTAATCTAGGTTTCTTGAATACATTTACATTGATTTGTGCTTGGAAAATAAAACAGCGCTTACAAAGATAATGTGATGCTAAAGTTTCAATAAATACAAACGTTTTGGTTACTAACATATGTAAGAGCTAACGGAATTTCCCCTCATCGTCTTCTAGTCACTTAGGAATTTTGTTCAGGACAATGCGTGGTGGTTCGTCGTTGTTTGACGCTGGCTAACTGGTTGCGTGGAGATGCGTATACGTGATGAATGGTAATGGCGACTTGGAACTTTCATATCTGAAATCGAAAGCTGCAAATGTATTCATTTAAATTAGTATTTGGTTATTGAAATAATTAGGATTAGCTCGGAATCAATGAGTTACGTCTAGTCTGTTGAAGCTTTTTCTAGTGAAGTTTTTTTGAAATTCTTGATTAAGAACAATTGGATTACACTAATGAAGTCATCAACCCTGATTTAAGAAAAAAAAAACTGTTTAATCTTCACAAATCAGTAAACTGGTGTAATATTTCGAAGGAAAATCCAAGACAGTGTCCCTGCGTATCAGGCTCGCAGTTGTTTACGATAACTATTATTTACCATTAAGACACAGCAAGGCCACCAAACTCTTCATTTATAGATTCGTGTTCTCCCGGTAATAAAAAAACCAATAAACGACCGAAAATAATGAACAACCGTGCAACAAGTACTAAAATCCCAAGCACAGGAATAGCAAAGAAGTCACGTCCGCATCGTAAACGTGGCCAATTCGTGAATTTCCAACGGTGTTGATGAGCCTCGTTGGCTAAAGTGTTGCGTTCGGGGACGGTCGGCGGTGTCGTAGGAAATTTTTGCTTCGTTTTCTCGCCGATTATGGCGGAATCTGGGACGCGAGGAGGTTGGATTTCAACGATCCTGCCTGACCAGAAAGTGCAACACAATTATGGGTCGACGACCGTATTATTCATGTCCTGTCTCAGTGCTGCGGACCTGTACTTAACTTATCTCATCTACATAACCTCTTCTCCGGCACCTCGTTCGAAAATTTCACTCGCGGGGATCGAAAAAGGCGACGCGACGGGCCGGGGCCCACCGATCGCGCCTCCGCCGCCCATTATAAACGCATTCGCGGACGCGAAGTCTTTATTCGCCCGCGCTCGCACTGAAATCGTGAACCGTATTGCCATGTATACAAGCTATGACAGAAGAATAATGAGCATGTTGCTGATGTTTACGCGGAATAAAATTTCATTGGTGTAATTTGTAAGGACTGGCATTAAACTAAAGCACTTTAGCTTCTTTGTTAATAATTTCGATATGTTAACGTGGAAGTTAATTAATTAAGTTTAGTTGTGTTTTACTTTGCACTGTGTTTCTCGTATTTGTATTTGATATAAGTGCAGAAAAGCTAAGAAAAAGAACCTTAACTCGTTGAATGTCGGACGATTTTCAAAGCAAAATGCATAAAATAAGAAAATATAATAACAAATTATTTCATTGAATTGCGTTACCATTATCACATGTTTATATCGCTGAACTTCACCACATCAGATAGCATTATTTATAATATAGAGAAATTTTCAAATAATTATTGTTTAAGTGAATTATATTAATTTGATTTGGTTGGTGTCACCGATGACCCCCATGGCATTCAATGTGTTAGGAAAGTCTAGTAATAGGATTATTGTTATATAGCTTTGTATGCGGAAAATATTTCTAAAACTATATCTTTTTCTCCTTCAGAGACCAACTGAAACAGATGATCAGTTAGTTAAGGACAATAACATCAAACGATTTTCAACAATTTCATGCAGACTGAAAGCGTTTCTTCCCACCGTGTGTAGTTTCTAATAGAAACTACAATACTTTCAAGGAGATCATGCAGTTTTATAAATATTTTCCACATACGAAGTTTTATGATAGAGTTTCATGACTTTTCTGCTACCTCACGCTTTTGCTGTGCAGTCTTACACTATGCATTGTACAAAATAGCATAAATTTACTTTTTCCGTGGATTAATATCCCGTCGACGCGAACGAAGTCTTCGATCGTCGAGACGAGGTGAAAGTCTTGTAGGAACGCGGACTCTGGTTACTATCGATGATTCATGTATTAGACGTAAAATACGTACACGCGCGAATAGGTTCATTTGTCCGGACAATTTACTAGGTTTAGGTGGCGTGTACAGTGCTCGGAAGTGCCGGACTACGGATTTTATGAAGACATATTGTTCACGAGTATGCTGGACATGAGTCCTGATAAAGACTTTAATAAAATTGTTATAGAGTGTGTAATCCGTTTTTCGGAGTTGTCACGTTTAATTTTATTATGGATGGACGTTTATTGTGTAATATTGTGTCTTGATAAATTAAATTTAAATTGACATAATTTCTTCTTATTCATATGATATATTTATAACTAAAATTGAATACATAGAAGTTGCAAGATCGTATAAATTAGAATGAAATGTTATAGAACACGGAATTGAGAATTGAATAGTACAATTTATATAAAAATACCTTTTATCATGGGTATACACAAATTCAATAGAAATTATTTTGAAATGCAAGTGAGACCGTTCAATCATCACTTATTTCAAAACTTTCCACAAAGAAATTACAAAAACATTTTTTAACTCTTAATCATACGAGAACAAATATATTTTCATTAAAGGATGACATGTTAATAAAAGAAGTAATAAATTTATGTTCTCTGTTTAGGTAAAGGTAATAGATTCGTATAACGATAAAAACCAAGTACCTACTCTCAGGTGTTTACTCCGCCATCCCTGTCAATGATGCCAATAGAGCCCATCTACAAATAACGCTGCATCAGTCCAGAACCACCTTGTATGCGATTAAAATTACAATGCTTCCAGGCAGCTAGTGGGTGTTCCAATAAATATAGGCGCGATCGTGATGGGTGGCTCCCAGGGAAAAGGTCAACGAGCTGATCCTCTAGCGTGGTGCGAATCGCATCCGATAAATTACGAGTCATTGCCGCGGCAGCTCCTCTCATACGTCAGCCAGAAGCGTCTAGTTACCTTTATCTCCGCTGTTGCCCGGTCGACGAACAGTCTCTCTTACAAGGGAACATATTGAACCTGTGCACGCTGATTTTGATAAAGATTATATAGGGGATAGTTCTCGAAAAAATATTTGACACGTGTTTTCTTTTAGTGCCCATCATTCATATTGGAGGGGTGATAATATCCCTGAAAGTTAAGGGTTAAAAATGTATATTTTATATAATTAACTACTATATAAATTTTCTTGTGTGGTTAAATTCTCCTTAAAAAATATACGATTTAAAACAAAAATCTGTTTCCTATGTTCTCTAGTTTCGAAGATATAACACTAGCCAGGGAAGTTATCGAACCCGGAAATTCAAAAAATTATAAAACCTTGTGTGTAACTAGAGTAAGTCAAACCTAATATATTGCAATTTTTCGTGTCAAATTTTACTTTGCAGGGGTAGTTCCACCTTGACTAACTCTACTTACGCAGAAAGTTATATAATTTTTTGAATTTCCGGGTTCCATAACTTTCCTCGTAAGCGAGTCGTAAAGCTTCCTACACACATTGAAACATGTTGCGATGCATGCGTCAATTCTTAGATTCCATGACACCTGCATCAGCATATTTCCCTTTACACTACCGAGTCCTTTCAATTTATAGTGCGCCATGTGAACTACATACGCACATTGTAACACATGTTAGACTGCCTCATAAATAATTCTTCTACTGCTAAAAATGGAGATGAACAAAACCTTTCTTAATTTAAAACATATTCTCTTCCATTATCCGTGGTTCTACATTATCTATATCAAATGAAAACAAACTTTATTCATCTTAATTTTTATCCCTTTGTACTCGATTTATTTTTAACATTATTGGGTGTAAACTTGTATTTATTTTCAGAGAAAAAAATTAAAGTAATTTACAGCGGTAAAATTAAACGTTTTACATTTATTATAGTACCACAAATAAAGAATAACAAAATTGCCATCTCCAGCATGATATACTAGTGTGAAGGGTACACATCAAAAGAAATATTATAAAAAAACAGCATTATTTATAAGATGAATATTATGAAACCTATAAACTGATGCATAGGTTGCAACACGTGTAGAGAGCTTAACGTTCACATTCTCACAGTGGTGTGACCCCGGCATTAGTCCCCTTTTCCAGTCGGTGAGATCACGGGGGTAGCGAACGTCACGATAAATTTCATTCGAAATGGTATCTCGATGGGATCCAGCGGCACGCTGTAAATGCCCGGCGGAGGTTCGCGCTCGCGCTGAAACGCGGATGAAGAACGGACGTCGGCGCCAGCCGGCTATTACAAGTCCTACAAGGCGTTACGTAGCGAACCGCGGAGCCAGTGGAACCGACCGGGGTGTTGCTGTTCGCCACTTTTGCATCGCCGCCGCCTCCTGATTACGTATCGCGTCGTGCGTTATTACCGCGCCACCGCGTAACCATAAAGCCGTGATTGCACGCGTAACCGCGTCCTTAAATACGTTCTGGGGTCGGGGCGCGCGCGCGCGCCGCCGGGAAATTATACGAAACGCGCCCCATTACGATTTCCTTCGACCGGCCCTGTTTCGAGCACCGCAATTCTTGTAATCTGCGGCGAACGTTAGAGCCCGCGCACCGATTCGTTCGACACGCTTCGCTCGCCGGTGTTAAGGGAAATATAGCTTTGTAATTGATAGGGAAGAGTCACCGGGCCGACTATTAGGCGAATGGTTGAAGTTTAAACGGAACTGATCGGTGTCTGGTAAGAAAGTGGGAAATTATTGGTGTTGCCGGAAAAATGATTGATGCCGAGCTGAAATTGGACACGGGGCTTTTGCTTTTCCGGTGAACGGTATAAACGCTTAGCTCGAGATTTAGCCGATCGCGCAAGTCATGCACGCCAATTTTATTTTGTTCTAATAACTAGTATTGCGGTACACCCGTTATTTCCATTTGCGTGGAGTATCCGTTTTATATGGTTTCGTTTTACGCGTAAGTAGACTTTGTTAGTATAGAGAGAAACAAAATCTTGGAAGGAAAAAGTGATATAAATAATACGTATTTATTTCACGTAGATTAATAAACAAAATAATGGTAATGACATTTCAGAAAATAAATGTAAATTCTGTTCAGTTTTACTAAATTTAAATTGCATAGAAACGATTAGAAAGTTTTTGATGAAATTTTTTGGAACTTTCAACTCAAAACTAATTACACCAATCCTGTTCAGATTTACTTAGATTAATTTAATTTGACGTGAACAGTTTTTTGTAGACGGAAACGTAGAAAAGAAACAAAGACCAAGTTTTCCTTTTTTTTATGGAAAGATATGCTTTTCTGCTCTATTTCTAATAAAACGTATCAATTATAAAATTAAAAATCTAAATTTAACCAAGTACTTCACTAAATTCGTCAAGTAATATAGTCATTTCTTTTGACGCCAGAAAATCGGAAAACTGTGATGGTGTTAAGAATCTTCATTTTTAATTGAATATTTGTCGCTGTTGTAAGTTACATATTTGAAGACATAATTTGTTTGTTAATCTGCTAAAAAATTATTTCAGCGAAGTTCGCAGACTGTAAATTTTATCGAGAATTAAATGATTGTACACGCATATACGCGTATCCTAGTTAAACCAGCTTCACCAATCAGAATTTAAAGTTCGGAAGAAAGTTGTTTCATCGACAGTATGTAATTGACAGTAATAATTCCTGCGGTGTCGTTATTAATTATTCGGTTTCAACAGAACCGATTAGTAGCCCGGGGAAAAATAATAATGCGGAGCCCAGGGGATGGAAAAGATTAGAAGCTCGACTGAAATGAAGACGGTGTGGAGAACGAGCGCTTGGCTGACGTACACGCACAGAATGCCCGCGAGAAAACACAATTATATCGTTGCGTCAAGCCACTGTGGCCTATTCGTCTTATTGCTTTCAATCCCCATAGAAATTTACGAGCGGT